>NC_091825.1:121546843-121846843 GCF_038994185.2 Dermacentor albipictus
GGAGCAACAGCAACCGTATTCAGCACATTTTGTGTCTCTGTCCCCGGTACGACGTCGAGCGTGAACTTCCCCGCACAGCACTGAACCAGACAATTTATGGAAATGAAGATGCTTGGACCATGGAAGTGTGCCTCGATGGCACAGATAGCCAAGAAAGCGTTATTGGAGTACCTCGAGTCGACAGGTCTTGGCGACCGTCTATAGACTCGGTGCGCACCTTCAAATGTGCGCGGAAATGTGCCCTCTCTCTCTCTCTTTTCATCCATATATACTCTTGCCCCAGTGTAGGGTAGCAAACCGAACGTGTGTCTAGTTAACTTCCGTGCTTATCTATCTATCTATCTATCTATCTATCTATCTATCTATCTATCTATCTATCTATCTATCTATCTATCTATCTATCTATCTATCTATCTATCTATCTATCTATCTATCTATCTATCTATCTATCTATCTATCTATCTATCTATCTATCTATCTATCTATCTATCTATCTATCTATCTATCTATCTATCTATCTATCTATCATGTTGCACTGTTGTACGCGATTCATTCGTCGATCATCCTGAAGTGGCAATCGAACAAATGTTCATTGTCGGCCTTTGGATCGCTGTTTCTTTCCACACTACCACCAGTAGAAACTCGCTTATTCCGACGCACCTTGGGCACAACAGATCACAATGCGTAAGCATCGTTATCCGCTATGACTGCGACTTCTTTTCCACGCCTACGTGCGTTGTGCTAACGATCGCCTAAAATGTTCATTTGCGCACTTAGGACACTGGAACCGATTCGAAATTTTGGTGCTGCAATCTTTTGCCGTCTCCTTTTCTTTTCTTTTTTTTTTTAGTCTACATCACTGACACCCTCCTTCCCAGTTCGACGTTGTCAAATGAAAGCAAAAAATGACCTTTTCCTGCTTTTTCTACAAATTATAGAGTGGAATTTAGAATTATGCCAACATTCATCCTATAAAGGAAGGTTTGCAGGCCCTGCCGCCAACTTGCGACACGTCGCACACAAACATCCATAATATAATTGCCTACCAAAAGTGAGCTGGCGGTGTAGTCCAAACGATGCCAACAACAATTGCAGTCACGCTGAACAGAGCGGTGACGTAGCGACTTCATACCCTGTAAAGCGTATTACATTTCATAGAGCTTGCTACTCTACATTATAGCTCGTGCCCATACCCCTTCGATCACCACAGATAGTCCCATGTATGTTAGTCCCAAAATTGCTCCCCTATCCTCCTCTCCCCAACACACACATACACACAAACACACACACACACACACACACACACACACACACACACACACACACACACACACGCACACACACACACTTCACGCAATCACGCGTGTCTTTTCAAGCATCTTCAGTGGACACTCGTCGCTCACTTGTTTCTCTCTTTCTTGTTTGCAAATCCGTCGCCTTTTCACTTCACCGTATCTTCACAGCCCCGCTGCTCTGAGGCAGGTGGGCGTCGCACGGCATTTCTCCGAAGGCTGTTTCCAGCCCGTCTCTCAGACTGTCTTGCTCGTGTTTTTCCGCCCCTCTCAAACACATGACAAAACTAATAGCCGCAATCTACATGCGTAAACATCGCGTGGAAAATCTGCCATCCCTGCTTCGTGCACCGCATCGCCCGGCTGGACACTGCTTTTCGTTCGTGGGGAGAGTTATAGTCCGAGCGTCGGGCATACGGCTACGAGCCAACGAGTGGCACTACAACGCAGAACCCCCTTCCTCTTCCAACCCTTCTGCTCGCTCCGGCTCTGTCCCCCCCACCAACAGCGTTCTCGAACGCCCTTGGGGCGGAGAAGGGAGGCAAGGCAGCTTGGAGGAGCGGGCACGGCGTGGCCGAAGAGCCCGTCGTGCCCGGCACTGCGGCGTCGTCGTCCGGCGTCGCGTCCTCGTTCCAATTCCGGCGGTCGCTCTCGCTTCGCTTCCTCATCAGAGACATCTCGGCGCGGTCGCCGCGCCGCTTCTTTTCCCCGCCCAGGCAAATTAAATGGCGAAGGTCAGCGGAGCGGAACCGCCGGCGCGGCTCCGTCAGCTTAGGGCTCGGTCCGCCATGAATATGCGCGCGGGCGCATCATTAGCGGCGCGGGCCACCACAGCTGGGGGCTGCTGCTGCTGCCGTGCTGCGTCGACCAGCGCCGGAGAGAGACGCTGCCTCGGCGTGGCGACCGGATAAACGCCGCGCCGCCGCTAAGCCTCCCGGGAGGTCGTATAAACAACGACGACTCCTGGAGTGGCGGTAACCTGTCCCAGCTTGTACGCGGGGAGGACGGGCGACACCGCGGGTATTCCGATCGGTGAACCTGCGCTTGGTGCAAGAGAAAAGTGTCGCGCAACCAGGGAACCGCGCGTTTTCACGAAACCTTTCTTTTTTTTTATTGAAAGAAAAAGTAAAAGAAAGAGACGTAATCACCTTGTAATGGTGACAGCTACTCCCTTTCTTATAGCGGTAAAACAATATAAAAAATAGATGTAAGAAAATGAGAAGAAATCACGTCATAGGGACCCAGAGCTCCACAGTGCACAGTCCTATACACCCGCGAACATAACAATATGAAACTCAAATGCAAGTTACACCACAATGAGTTTGTAAATAAAGTCACAAACACACACAAACGCCCATGATGTAGATTGCGATGAGCATATAAACAGATGAGGAATTACATAGAGTTAAAATAACTCACGCACAGAATACAAAAAAAGTATAACACGTAATATACAAGCACTAATAATTACAAATAATAGGAACAAGTTGTAGTGACATCGTGTGATTATTCAGTGCAGTATCTAGTACTTGTTAAGGATGCCTGTCTCTTTGTAAAAATGTTCAAGTGAGTTCAATACTTTTCGCTGTGCTATTTTCGATGGCCATGGGCCCGGAACCTTCCTGTTTCTCCTCCTATGTCCCTCCTCCCCGCTTTGACGTGTAAGGTTGCCAACCGGACGCTTTTCCGGTGAACTGCACCTACATGTTCCTTCTCTTCCTATTCTATCTTTTTTTTCTCTCTCTCTGCATCTCTCTTATACATGGAAGACGTCAATATGAAAGTGAACAGCTGAATTCCGTTGAGAGCCGAATGTTCACATTTCCGCTTTGCAACAGATGTAAAGTTCCATGGCGGAAATTTCTCACACCCCGGCAAAACTATACTGCGAGCGGAAGTGAGTGCTGTTCTGGCCTACACATTTGCTGGAATCGCTGTTTTAACGCACTGTGTAGTGCATCTCGGACCATATCGGGACCTGTGTCTTTCCAGCTTTCTTCGCGTAGTTGCTGTCAAACTACATCAAAATTAATGCACTTATTCGAGTTCTATGTGTGATCGATTCACTGAACATACCACGAGAAAAGGAGCAGCCAGCAGCATTTCATGGAGTAAATATTCTTCCATGTACTATTAGTTTTTTGTTTGATTACTCCGACACGAGTCTATGCAGAGCTCAATCGTAAATCGGGCTTTGTGCTCACTGTGTGGTCATATTATTCTGCGCCAATGTATTGATAAAATTGTTACGCAGTGCTTCTCGTACCTGTTTTTCTTAGATTTCTTTTTTTTCAGTATATGCTGGCTTCCAATGAGCATATCTAATTAAATAGTCGGCATTGTGAAAAAAATTGTATTACAATATCTGTACGAAATGATGTGCCGAAATTCCAAAAATAATGAAATTTACCCGGGCAAACAGAGGGGCCAGAATGGTACATCATTGAGCTTACAGTGGACCAGCGTCCTGTGGTGCTTTCCAGTGCGTCTTGATGTCCTATATTATATATATTTAAAAAAATGTCGTTGGTCGATCAAATACACAAATTGGTTAAGCGAGGTCCATCGTAGCGGACGATAAAATTTGTCAGGCATTTATTAGGACACCGGCAAACCAGTTACACATCCCCCTCGCTGAGGATCACAGAAACATGGAGACACGAAGTTATTCGTGTATTGTAGATATATGCGCACGTTAAAGAACCTTAGGTGGTCAGAAATTAATACGGAGCATTCCACTACCGCATCTCTTATAACGAACTGCACAGTTTCGGGACGTCAAACCTCATAACTTTGAAGACAAATACTTTCCTTGGTGAATTATCGCCACTTTTCCGCATCAGGTATGTCCGCTTAAAGCATCTGTTTCTGCCTTCCTTCGTGGGCCGATACCGAATATGTGACAGAACTGATGATGACGACTGATGATGATGATTAACTATATCTTGATTCTGAGAGCCGCGTTGATGAAGACGATAATAATGATGATGATTGCAATCATTATGAAGGTGGCAGTGATGATGACATGGATGATGATGATAAAGATGATGATAAAGATGACGATGATGATGATAATCGATCACAATAATTGATGACGTCGATCATACGATCTCGCTCGGGTGGCGGCTCTCACACTACATCATAAGGGTCACACACACCATTCTCAACCACAACTCGTCAGGAAGACATTGTCTTTGATCGACTTCAACTGGAGGTTGAATCGCCCTCCAACGTTTTTTCCAAATTCGTATGCATGGACCTCCGCATGTCGCAAGATGTACCTGCCCTGACGAAAACAAAGTCCCCTCGTCGAAACATTGGCCGCTGGCCGAGGCTTCCCTAGTTCGATCACTCACCGTCGATCGCAACGCGTGATCTGGTTTGGCTGATGCACGGCAGTGGTGAAGCGGGTCCAGTTCCGGTATTACGTCGTACGAGTGATTCAATCAAATTTCTTGCGCAAAGACGCCGAAACGGCAAATTTACAGTGTCCCAGGTGCCCGCGCGTGTTAAGCTCGAAAAGCCTGCGGGCCCGCTTCACCTTTGGGGCACGACTTCCACTCCGGGGGACTATTTAGAACCTCCTTCTGCTGAGCCTCCCTGCCTCCCCGTCATCTGCCTTACACAATCGGACGGAGCCGGCCAAAAAATCCCTTTGCGCCGGGTCCGCCTTGTCAACTTCGGCTTGTTGATTCATTGCCTAGCACGCGCCGTGGCCGGTCCTCAATGCGAGTCGTTTGCGCGGGGGGCAGGGGGGGGGGGGAGCAGGGGTTTGCACAAGAGCAATTGATGCACGCGTGCCGAGGCGGTCGATTGTAAACAAAGAAAGGGCACGTTGTGTTAGGCGGATGTCGGCGTAATAGAGGTGCACTTTACCCCCTTCTGGCGCAGACGACCTGCAGCGAACATTTAATTGTTGCCGAAGGCCCATTGTTGCTCCCATTGGCTCGCGATAGCGGCGCGTGACGTCACTCCTCGGCGCGAGCAGAAGTGCGAGGCCGCGAGGTTAAAACGAGGATTTTTTTTCCCCTGGGCTATTTATTCTGATGACACAACCTAGGTTTGCTAGTTATACGACGACCGCGCATCTACAGTTGCTGCACTCTCCTAGAAAGGGGCACATTTTTTTTCCGCGGTATATTTTACCTTATAGCATAATGGCGCGGAATAACACCTGTCCATAGGCAGAACCGATGCATCAGACACGAGCGAGGATGCATTGAACATGCAGTGAGGGATATAAAAAGCTGACATTTGTCGTCCTCTATATATTTAACGTCGTTGCCACGCGTGCGCCACTTTGCCAGCACGTTGCCAGTTTTACCATTATATGTGCACTTTCAAAGTGTTTCTTTCTTCTCTTTTTTGTTTTTCTAAGGTGAGCTATGCCACACAAAACGAACTTTCGAAGTCGGTTATAGCACCGATAACATCTGACGGGGTAAACTCGGTAAACAGCGGTGGCAACAACGCGAGGGACGGTATGAGCAATAAATCGTCTTCGCGTACTTCACTAATATATATTGCCCCATACGATCTCTGGCACGCACTCAGCACACATTATGTTTAATATGCCACCAAGACATATGGTCCTCAACTATACCTAACTAGTTATCTGCATCGTTACTATAGGCCGCGCCCTTTAGCGGAGCTAAAGCAAGACGGGAGCGTCAGACGGCAGCATCGACACAGGCACCTCCGCTTCCCTATCTTTAAAGCATCGGGATTCAAATGAAGCCACACGGTTAGCCTAGCCGGAAATTAACAAGTTTCAACCGGTGCTTTATCATAATCCGGCACACCCGCTCAGCACTGGAGAACGTAAATCAAGCCAGTTTTAACAAACGCACCTCAAATTTGCGTTGCGGATCATACCGCCAGATATCGAACAGGACCATCGGACCAAGCAAGGCTACAAGCCCGTTTTCGAACCGGACTCTTGGACATCTGTGTATCTATACACTTCCTGCAAGCCTCGCGTTTAAAATGATGCCTATCGGCCTGCTGAACACCCTTTATTAGAGGTAGAGAAAATGAAAGAAAGGTTTTGACATCGCAGTGAAGTCGAAATCTCAGTGGTCGTACGCGTGCTCGCAATGGCGGTTTGCGTCCTCTGATGCCTTTATGATGTATAAGGGGCAGTATATAGCATTTGAGATGTCGTAACGTGTTAATAGATTTACGCATACGCACAAAACAGGCCATCTTTTTTAATCGGCAACTGGTTTTGTATCTCCATAAGGATTATCCCGTTCTTCTAACCGCAGAAGCCGATAAAGCTATCTAGGTCCTCATGAAGAGGCGCGATTGAGTGGCAGAAGATGAGGCGAACTATTTGACAGCGGCCTTCAATTGACTCTCTCGCAACCTCGGCAAAGTGAAACTACGCAGCTGGGCAAAAGAAGGAGGGCGACGTGAACAAAATCTAGAAGATTCAAATGGTAACACTGGCCTATAGCAACTTAACTACACCATCTATGATTTATCTTCTCTCATTATTAGATGTGAAACATCAAAAGTTCGGCCCCAGAAAAAGCCTGCTATCCCAAAACCTTAGGAAAAACACTGAAAACAAGAAATGGTTAAAATACAATACACTGCACAATGTGTATAAAAAATAGCAAAACACTGACAAAGTCCACGGAAAATATAGAGAGGGGAAAAGTTTATAAGGCCATAAGGACAGCACAAGCATAAACAGGTTATGAAGCATAGATCATAGAAAATGCTGCACACAAGAAACTTACTTACGAAGTCACTGTCCAAGATAAAATCCAGTTGAGCCTCGAGAACCTCTGCTTGCGGGGTGCGCGACCAGGACCCAAGCATATTTTTGAAGGAGAAAGGAAGCCGATCTTTGGGCCAATTTTTTTGTCCTTCGATTTTGGACTCCCGGATTGGCCAGACTGTATAAGAGCTGCGACTTTCTTCCAAGTAGCTTTGACGCAGCCAGCATCTCCAGTAGTCTTAGTCAATCGGGGACGGCAGATCGAAGAGACTCATTACGTTGTCGTAACATCGACATAGAAATCATGGAGGAAGGAAATAAACTCCAAAGCCATCTTTGGCGAGCAAACTCCCCGAGAAGACATTCGCTTTGCTTTGTTTTTTCCCTCGCAGTATAGGAACAACAGGCGACCTCTGAGAGTCAGCGTATTGGCCGGGAATGTTTGGTTTCCGGTAGTTGTTAACTGTTACGCACTTGTTCGGACTCACTGTCGTGTACTCTTAAGAAAAATTACACCCTTCTGCAACACAGCAGTACAGCAACACAGCAGTAGCCCGGTACTTCCAAGTCACGAACGGTATGCCCGTTATCAAGATGACAGAGCATTCCCGACAGGAAAGTAGCGGGCGCAGCGTTTTCAAGGAAGGAAACGCAAGCAAGACAGATGACGATTATTGTTGTGTGGCAAATATACACCCCAGAGGGTGCACATTTGCTTAAGAGTGTAGCTGTGCCTGTAGAGTGGGAGCACTACAACCTACACGCTGAGGAAAACTGCACCACCCTTAGGAGTGTTTTCTCGTGTATATAACCCATCCTCCTAAATCCACAGAAAAGGGTGTTTAAGCGAACTAATACATCCGCTTGAAAGGGTGATATCTTGGCATTGCGCCCCTTCCCCCAATGTGCGTTTTGCGGAAATGCACACTTTGTTTCATTTTTACAGCGATATCTTTTGTTATATCACTCCCTTAGCCTTAGGGATGTCCACCGAAGTAATTCGGAAGTGCTTTCAGAGACGTTAAAAAATAATAAGCGAAGAAAGAAAGAGATACCGCCGCCTCGATTTGAACTGATGCTCTGCCGGTCGGAAGTCCTACTTTTCGACCACTCCCGTTTTTCTTTTTTTTTGTTTCCGACACTACCAAACGGATTACAGCAGCACCTCCACAATAAATGCTGTGTTCATATCGGCTAAGTATACTGCCCCGAATGCATATGCACATTTTATTCCAACCGATAGTGAATGAAACGGCGCAAGACTTACTGTGCACAAAACTGGGCCGTCCCCAATGTGAAACCATAAAGAAGATGTGCATTAGAAACTATGATTGGCTGACGCGCTATGATTAGCTGACAATTGTCAGCTTACGTATAAAACAACACCGAGCTCAAACAACTTAAACGAAGTCAGGGGTAAAAAGCAGAAGGCAGAATATGAAATAAAAGGAAAAACTATGTCTTTCTACTTAAGCGACGCCATGTACATGACGTAACAGGTCGACATCCATAGACACCGAGACTATACGTCGTGCTCGAACAACGATGCAGCGAAAACCGCTGGTAAATAGGCACTGAAGACATTTCACTTGCTTGAAATGCTGAAGTTCCCGAACACCCTTAAATTCTGCAAGGTATGTACGCTTTGCATAAAACACCTTTCTAGCGCCTCTGCAAGGGTGTTTTGCTAACCAATGTACCAGTTTTCAAAATGAGCAAAAAAAAAAAAGAAGGAAGGGTGCAAGAAGGGTGTTTCGACGTCAGATCCACCGTTGGGGGTGTACTTTTTCTTAGTGCGTGCACTCTCAAAAATGTTTGCACCCTTTAGGACTTATGTTGTTCCAGAACAATAATCGTCATCTGCCTTGCTTGCGTTTCCTTTCTTGAAAAGTCTGCGCTCGCTACTTTCCTGTCGAGAATGCAATGTCACGTTGATAGCGCGCATTCCGCTCGTGACCTGGAAGTACCGGACACGCAGCGTTGGAAGAAAGGAAAGGCGCGCAAGATAGATGACGATTATTTTTGTGGGACAACATAAGCCCCGAAGGGGGGTGCGAACTTTTTTTGAGACTGTGCCACGCGCTCTGACGTGAACATCACGGGTTGCGCGTAATTGAGTTATGCGATGCTCTCTCCTAAGCATTTCTCTTCCTCCATGTCAGAAAGCCAGATCAGGCTATAGCTCGTTCCTCGTGCATGTTTCAGGCCAACAGAAAGAATATCGTTTAGATAAAAATGACCCCTATTATAGGATGCAACTTAACGCGCATATCTATGTATGGGCACTTAACAAATTAATCGTGTTTATTACAATAACTACAGTAACTGCATGGACAAATGCAGTAAGACTTTCCATGTAGCTAAGTACAACTGTCGTAAGCCGCAGCCGAAGTTCAAGATGTATATACGAGTATAGCAGTTAACGCAGCTGCTCCTTTCTCAATGGACATGCAGGAGATGAAGTACGCCTAAGATGCGTTTGGTTTCATTCCTTCCCTAAAAGTATACAGAAAAAATACGCCCCGAATACTGTGCACTGTCCTGGGATCCTCCGCTGTTCCCCATCACTCTGCTGGCTGGGGAACAACCACGAAAGAATAATGTTAAGTACGGATGTATACTACACAACGAGCACGTGCACAACGTGTCATCGTGCTAGCGAAGTAAGCAATGACGTCGCTATGGATTCGTCCGAACGTGACACAATGTCATCGCGTGATGATTATTGAACGGGTTTTTTGCCCAGTTCGGATTCCGGACTGACGACATTCTCAATATAGCGGATAACGCACGGATAACGCGTGGATGACTTTATAGGGTGATTCGATCACGTGAGCGTACACACCGCGATCAGGGCGAATATCTCGTAAAAGAATCGCGCGTGCGAGTAAGAGAGTTCTCTGTACACCAGGCAATTGAGAAAAAGATTGACAAAAAGGGTGCTAAGAAGGAAAAAGGACAGGCCGTGAGCGCAAGTACACATTCTAACCGGGCATACTAATATGCAACAAGTGGTTTTTAATGCTCAATGTCTTCGTCTCGCGCAAATAGCACTTACGCCCGCGGCGTATGCGTTCAGCCACTCCGACTTCATGCAGCATTTTATGCACCAGGCGCTGTTCAAGGCACACAAAGCCTTCTCTCGGCGACACCTGCTGTTAAACTTGCAGCATCGCCCATCGCGCCTTCGGACCTCCCGCGTCGGAAGGCAGCGTAGTAGTACGTGTCGAAGGTCGCTTCGTAATTGCAGCGTCAATCTCTCTCCGAGAGCTCGCACGCATATGCCTGCAAGATTTCGACGCGAGAAAAACGCCCGATCCACAATGACGCCTCCATACGAAAGGTGGCCGCGAGTCGCCACAATTCAATTCGACCCGCGACCGCTGGATGGATCGCATTTGCATTTCGAAAAAGACAGGCGAGGTACCGAAACCCTTTTTGCATTGTCGACTCAAGTTTTCACTCGCGTCACGCTTTTCGCCGTGCGTCGACAGAGAGAGAGAGAGAGAGAGAGAGCGAGCAAATTATAAATGAAAGGTAGGGAGGTTAACCAGGACTGAGCCCGGTTGGCTACCCTACACTGGGGAAAGGGAAAACGGGGACGGAAAGATTAAAGAAAGAAGAGAAAGTCCACCGGGGATATCGTTCAGTCACTCAGTCCGGATTACAGACGCCGTCTCAATCCTGTATCTTTCAAATATCGCAGCAGCGCTTTTGTGGCCTTATGTAGCTGCGATATGCGAGGCCATGGTCCCAAGATCTTAGGACAACGGCGTTGGATAGGCTGCGGTAAAGAAGAAAGCGGTTATTAAATACACGCCACGCTTTCGCGTCGCGTTACACAGACGACGCTTTAGAGGCTGTTTGTGCTCCGTCTTCCTTCCTATGTGCGAGAGCGTGGGTTGGGCAGGCCGCCAGGGCTTCGTTCGGGAAAGAGACAAAGACCTCTCTGAGCGCCGGAGAAAGGACCGCGGGGAGCAGCTCAGTGAGCGATGAACGCTGCTTCGCAAAAACGATCCAACGCGCGCGCGCGCGTGCACGCAAGATGCATCGAGCGGCAGGAGATGCTTGCATGACACAAATGACGCCTAAGTGGCCGAAGCCGACCTCAAACGGCGCCCCGTGGGTCCGGGCGAGCAAGCCGGGGCTGCCGCAGCACGAAACGCTTGTCTCAAGATCGTCCATTATCATGTGTGCCGAGAGCCGAAGGAATAAAACGAAGAAGAGAGAATGCGCATTCTCGCGTAAGCTGCCTTTGGGACCCGGCCGAAGGGCCGGGGAAACCGAAAACTGCAGACGGACTCAACAGAGTGAGAACGTCCTTGAAGGGTTTTGTTCGCCGCGTGAAGAGTTGGGCTGTGAGGACGATGTCACGAGGTGTGCGTGCAATCCGTCTGACGTTGTGGCGGTGTCTCTCAAGGTCAGCCGCTCTCTTAATCGATGCACGCTGAGACAGATCTTCGCCGTCGCGTGATCAGACCGGCGGCCGATTCGAGAGAAAGGTCTCGCATCGTGGGAGCGCCGTTAGCCCGTTATTTGTAGACGGTGGGACTAATGGAAAATAATTTTGTCGGCCGCGGAATGATTTCATCAAGGTTTGCTCGCCTGAGAGGCCAACAAATTGAAGCGTTCTCTTGCGTGTATACCAACTCGATGCTTTCTCGGGGGCCCGGCTTCCTGCCTAATGAATGGAAATAGCACTCGTTGTATATATACAGTTAGGTTGGCTTCATAAAACGGTCATGTCTGCACCGACTTGTTTTTGATGTGCTATGCGTCTTAAAGCATACAAACTTGAAACTTCGCCGGCTTCGGAGAATTGCCCACAACCAATGTCCCCCTATAACGCGAAAAATTTATTTCTGCAACCGTTGTATTGTACGTCACAACGCCGCACCACTTGTTTTGAGCATGCGGTCTTCGTCGACAACAGCGCCGACACCCGACGTACTGACAGAGAGAGAAAGAAAGAAGTCATAATGGAAAGGGAGGGAGCTAAACCAAGCTGAGCCAGGTATAGCTACCTTGCAGTAGTGAAGGGGGAAGTTTCGCCGAACTCTAGCATTTTTCCTGCCACCTTGGCTCACAGTCTGCAAACACCGGCTCGAGTATGAGCCAAAATAAATATTATTGAAGTTGGGTGACGTAAGCACATCTCTTTCAGAACTAATTCTGACCGCATCCATACAGGCGTCCGTTCACGTTGGGTCACACTGGCAACGTTTGCCATAGCTGTAGCATTCTCAAAAGCAAAAGCGTCATGTGCGATAGGTACCACGCGTGTTTCAATGTCCTGTAATGAAAATGGAAGGTCACTCTCTAGGCAAATGGGCGCATCTCGCAAGAGGCGTATCAGATACTCCAGCGACATCCCATACACCAGGGAGAGGCCGACGTTGATAACCGAAGGCATTTGCTATGGATCCCGGCACACACTGGAATGAGCACCCCCAACGAAGCGGCTCACGGCGTTGCTCGAGGCCTGACTCACCGAGCAGCATCGGAGGATGAGCCCCCGCGGGGTACTGCAAACGTCTGGGCATGGGAGGATCGTATGACCACTTTTCACGACATCACGGCACACTACCAATTACAAAGACGCATATACCCATTCCCTCACGCTATGTTGGACAGGACGCAAGCAGTACACTTCAGACAATTACAAACATACTCTTACAGAAACCCCAGACTCATGCACGCCATGTATCCAGACATGTACACTACAAACAGATGCACATCGTGTGGCGAGGTTGCCACACTAAATCACATGCTATGGGAGTGTCGGGACCTAACAACCAAGTCGGGCAGTGCCGACCCCTTCGTCTCTTCCACCGCCAGCCTCCAGTCACGCTGGATGACCGCACTGCTCAGCTCTGACCTGACATCACAACTCTGGGCCGTCCAGCGAGCCGAGGAAGCCGCTTCGAGACAAGGTCTCGGAACCGCGTCCGCGGCGGGTGCCCAGACCCACTAAAAGACGCCGGACTCAAATCTTGCTGATTTGAAATAAACGTTTACGCTCTCTCTCTCTAGGCATTCTGAGGAATGCGTGCAGTATAGGTGCCTTCGTATCACTTAACACGTACGACCGGCTGCTTGCTAGTAATCGGTGTAATAAATAGGGAAGCAACAAACATTACTAAAAAAAAATTAATGCGCTCGCAGTGTGCAGTTCGCATTGGATTCAACAGGCCACGAGCTAACACTGTAATAGCAATTATGTATTCGGTCCGCAATCATCAAACAAATAACTCCAGGTTAAGTGCAGCAGAAATAAAACCCGCTGTTTCAATAAATCTCAACCACGTTGGTGAACTCCCATAAAAAAAGTTTTTTGGAGCTTCTTTTCATGACAGTCGATTATACTGGCAGTCTGTGGCATTTCTTTTCTTTGTCTGTTCGCTTGCATTATTTCCTTTTTCATCGCTAGTTTGTTGCAGTTCGCTTGAGCTTGAGCACTTGTTTATTTTTTCCCCTGTTTTTTATGACCCTCTCCCTTAAACCGCTCCCCTTCTCAGACCACTGAGTCGTCCTGGTGATCAAAGTTATTCTCTCTCTCTCTCTCTTTCTAGCGCGTAGGCTCGTTACGTCCATAAATTTTCGTTCTCCTTTTTTGCCGCAGCCCACGGTTCAGCTACGTTCGACGCGCAACAATGAACACGCTCAGGCGGCAAAAACGCAAAAGTGCGTACCGTTCGCCTCGCTTATGTATCTCCACGAGAACCCATAAATCGAGCACCACGCAGCAACCGGCTGGATCCTCATCAGGCGAGCACGCCTCAAAGTATAACGAAGCGCAGAACAAAAAACGGCGGAAGCGTACGAACAACTTCGGTCTCCTGCTCTACAGTGGTCCGCCCGCCGCATCGCAAGCCCGTGCACCACCCCAGAGATGTGCGCGGGTATGCACAGTTATGCGAACGTGCGGCTGCCACTCTGTTTACGCAATCAGGCGAGACGATTTACGTTGGCGGCGCTCGTAACCACTGCGCCAGCCGTCGTTGACTGAACGAGGCAATCCGTGCTTGCGTAGGCTGTCTCTCGAGCACTAGAGAAAAGAAAGAAAGAAAGAAAGAAAGAAAGAAAGAAAGAAAGAAAGAAAGAAAGAAAGAAAGAAAGAAAGAAAGGAAGAAAGAAAGAAAGAAAGAAAGAAAGAAAGAAAGAAAGAAAGAAAGAAAGAAAGAAAGAAAGAAAGAAAGAAAGAAAGGAAGGAAGACGGACAGAAATACGAAGGAGAAGGTACCCAAAGGGCTAGAGGGAGCGCGTGGCATGTGATCGTAGGGGTGTAACGGCGGTTTGAAATTACCATAATTTCGCGAGTATAAGGGACGCCCGCGCATGAAAAACCTGCAGATCGACCGACAAATTCTATCAGTTTTTTTTTTCTTTTTAAAGCAAGTGACAACTTCTTGAGGCACTTGCGCCTTCTCGTGTCCGTGATCTTGCCCTGCAGTGCAGCCGAAGCTGAGGACGCCTGCTGTTCTCCGAGAACCTAAAGACCCGTGCGTTAACTCATTCCTGCGGTTAACAGACCTCATTGACTAGCCTTTGTCCCTTGACACTCTTTTCGCACCCTTGACACCTTTCGCCCCTTAAAGTGCTTGGCGTTTATACATTTTCTTGCCTTACTTCTATGTAAATGCATCCGCCACATGTCCCACACATCTGCCATTAAAAGGTGACACATTTCCACGTTTCGATGCGCAGTGCACAGCGGATCTGTCCGTCCGTTCCTCCCTCTATCTATCTATCTATCTATCTATCTATCTATCTATCTATCTATCTATCTATCTATCTATCTATCTATCTATCTATCTATCTATCTATCTATCTATCTATCTATCTATCTATCTATCTATCTATCTATCTATCTGTCTATCTGTCTGTCTGTCTGTCTGTCTGTCTGTCTGTCTGTCTGTCTGTCTGTCTGTCTGTCTGTCTGTCTGTGTCTGTGTCTGTGTCTGTGTCTGTGTCTGTGTCTGTCTGTCTGTCTGTCTGTCTGTCTGTCTGTCTGTCTGTCGCTTGCACAGCTGACGGCACGCGGACGAATGTCGACGGCACATGATTTGGCCCGCTCGGCGTAGCGGATAACTTGACCAGGAAACCGCGCATCTGCAAGCACGTAAGGTTGCAAAACCGTCTTGTCACGATGCAATGGGGAGCGCTTCCGGGTTTGCGAAAAGCCATGGGCGTCCAGAGCTAACTGTCTGCAACCGTGCGGTCGCGTGCTTCTTTTTCATATTTATGGCGACCGTAGAATTGCGAGCAATCTCTCGCTGGCGGCGCAGTTGACCGGCACGCGTGTCACGAATATTGCGCGGACTCGTATAAAACCGAAAACCGGCGTTAGTTAACGCCAGGTTAATTGCTCAAGCCGAGTAACGCTGATCCATCATCGCTAAAACCGGAGCGCTTCCCCCGAAGTTGTTACGAAGCCGCGAAAACGTCCGTGTACTTAGATTTAGGTGCACGTTCGAAATCAGGTGACCGAAATTATTCCATAGTCCTCCACGACGGCGTGCCTCATAATCAGATGGTGGCTCTGGCACGTTAAATCACATAAAAAAAGAAAAAGAAGAGAAGATAACTTTTGGCTAGGCGCGTGTGAAGAAGACGGAATAAAGGACAGTTGTTACGAATCAGTCATTAGTTGATTCGTTCCTCGCCATCATGAATCTTGGTATCGCGTTCTCAGCAGCAACATGTTCCTCTTAGGCGTCCTTATTGTTACCTACACGACGCAGTGCCCGTGCGACCATCAATGTTAATGGTAAACGGCAGAGGAGCTTACTGAGCACTGCACGCAAGATATGTGTCGTGCGTAATGTACAACGCCTGTGTGTTATCAACGAGCAAAGCCGCCGCCGCCTCTTGCAAGCCGTGTAATGCCCAGTGTACTCCGGTTTAGCTGCTCGAACTTGTGTCGTGATTATATGGGCACGCGACCGCGTTCCTCGCAGTATAGCGCGCTGCTACGCTATGCATTTCTCGAGCGGAACAAACGAGCAGCTACTCGTCTGGATGGCTGAGCGAATGTCATCCCACTGGAACGCGACGGCCGATCGTGACGCAAGTGCGTCGATCGCAACCCCCGCGCTCGTGAGTGCGCCGGCAGCTCTCGCTGCTCCAATTACTGACCCGTCGGCCGACCGAGTGCCGCCGCCGCTGCCGAAATGTTCGTACAACGATCGTGGCGCAATGCGGTAATCACTGACGGTCGATGCAGTGATCCCGCTTCGTTATAGCGAAGAAGGTGATAGAGAAGGCGGGCGGTTGCTTTGTTGCACCGTTATTTCGCTATAGCGGTTAATTCACTTCGGAACGGGACATGGTTTCGTCCGATGACATGCGGAGATTGCTTTCCTCAGCAAAACGCAGCGAGTGACATCTCTTCAGATGGCACGAAAAAAACACAGGCACGAAAAAAAAGAATGCAAAGAACAAGTGGCAATGCAAGAGAGATGCGTGAGCATTACGTCGCATTTCTATGAAGTTGACCCCTCATTCATGAGTTGAACCGCGTTTACCACATTGTAATGTGTTGTTCAGGATCTCACTCAACACACGTCCTGCCTCTTCGACGAGCGAAGTACAACTGACTGTGGTCTGCTCCGGATCACCGTCAGTTGCACTGCATATAAACGGGACGATCACCTTACAACGAAGCTGTCTGTGGCTAAAATCCCGAGATTTCTTCGTGGCGCAACTTCGACAGAAAACTATCATCACAAAATGTAGTGGCTCATACACTGACAAGGCAGAGGCTATAGCAAGCACTCAGCAAAGTGAAGCGAACAGTGCGTGCATTCTTTGGAACCACGCATACAACACACAGAACAAGGTAAGTTTCAATAAAGAACAAGCTCAAAGCAAGCATCCGAGACACATAATCGATGATAAGGCGCTCCTGCGCCTACATGCAACGCGAAGCACGTAGCGCTCCCCGCATACGTTTTCCGGTAAAGATGACTGTTGCTCAAGCTGCCGCGGCGACGGCAGCTTGACTGCAGCATACGAAACAGGAAGTGACGTAACTGCATTTTCCTACGTAAAGGAAGAACGCGTCTAGCAACTTATTTGTGTTGTGACAGTGCTATGGGAAGGCCACGTATACTGAGGACTCCTGAAGAGGAGCCTGCATACGAGGCGCGGCGAATTTCTTTTCTCTCTGGTCCACTCTATGTCGATACACGAAGTAGCAACGCAAGCCAAATGGCAGGCCGTAGAAACGCCTTAGGCTAATAATTAGGTTACGTGAATGTCACCATGTGAATAATTTCAACCTGCATCGCAATGGGAACTCGTTCTATAGTTGTCGTTTACAGCTTCGCTGTCCAATCCAGCGTGGATTGGAGACCATTTCATAAGCTTTCCGTAATTTTTAAAAATTGCCTGTTCCAGATAGCATAATTGTAGTCATTGAGCTGGATCATTCAGAGAGACGGACATTACTGCATCATATAACTAATTAAAAATATCACTAAATAACTTCATAATTAATTACTTCACGGCCCATATTGCAATTTACAAATTCAAACTCACTCTAAAAATGCACTGTTGCCCCCCTTATTCTTTAACAAAACGCTATGTTATGCATTTAAACACAAAAGTAACTGGAACGTTCGCGTATTCCGTCCCGCGCTTTGGGAGAGAATATATGGGAAGTGGTGTCATCCTGGAGATTCATCTGAAGTGGATATGCCTTGCAAGATGACCGGCTACAATTCGTAAATTGCAATATGTGCCGTAGAGTAATTAATTAAGAAGTTAATTATAGCATTTTGATAATTCGTTGAATATATGTTTCGCTTTCCCGTTCTAGTAATGCCCGTGTCTTCAAATTATCCGGCTCGAGGACTTTGCCTCTACCACGTGGCAGGCTTTCCACACCTCACACACGCACATACACGTTTTTTCCCCCTTTGGCACTCCTAATGCTAAGTTATTAGCAACAAATTTCCCCACTTCGTTATGCAGAAGCAAAGAGCTAGAAGTTGTGTGTTTGTATGTTTTGCAGGGCAGTGCCCGATTTTGTATGTTTGCTAATTTTGGTATCTGCTCACGTAGCCCCCTCCTGCTTGGACAGATGTCCGCAGTATTGTGAAAATAAATAAATAAAGAAAGCGTACGTACTTTCTGACGTGTACACTGCTTTCTCGTGTATTGTCTCCGGAGCGCAGAAAGAGAGAAAATGCAGGAAGGTTAACCAGATTCATGACAAGAGACTGGAGAAGGAGGTCAGGAAGAAAAGAAAGAGAAATAAAGAAATCAGTTAGTATGCAGTGCAAAAAAGAAACGCTTGCTACACCTCCAAACCCTTCAAGCACCGAAAGTTCAGCGCAGCCACAAACTAGGTAAGGAGGCGAGTTTCATGCGAAGCTTGTTCTACTAAGCAGCCGGGGGCTTCCTCCCGCACGCAGCTAGGTCAGTACTGCGCGAGCGCATCCTCGCCGTGCGCTTTAAATTCAACCGTCTCCTAAACCACACATTTGAAGAGTAAAAGATGCGAAGGACAACGGGGGGGTTCTCGCCTTAAACTCATCCGCCATTCAATAACGAGTCTAGCTAGGCAGGCATTCTCCAAACACCGCTCCGCGGGGTGCTGAGGCGGTCACTTCGTGTGGTTGGAGGCGTAAAAGAAAAACAAAGACGAGAAAATCGTACGCATCTTTTGCAACGCAATCCTTCGCAAACCAGCACCCCCCCTGCTTCGATTTCGATGCGTACCGACGCTCTCCGGCCTGCGAAAAGGAGCGGAACGCGACACGTTTCGGTCATCGATATTCCGTAGCCGCCGCATTACATATGCACTAACGATTGTCTTCGTGCGCGGCGAACGCGGCTTCTCATTGTTATCGCTGTCGTCTGCACCACAAGCGGAGGCTTCAAACGCGCGCAGTTATGTGACCCACTTGGTTGCGCCAGCAAAGAAGACACGAATGAGCACGAAATGGAATTGTGAAAAGGGGGGAAGAAGTGCTCCCTGCTGCGGCTGCTGCTGCTGCTGCTGCTACGTGGCTCACCCGATTGCCCAATGATTTTTTTTTCTCTTTCTTTGTTATGCCTCGTTTCGACGTACTTACGAGGGGACATTAAATGCAGTCGATTGTGTGCACGTGCGCTTGCATGTTCGAGCATGCGTTCTCGCCATTAGGGCAAAACAACGGCCCAGCGATGCGGTCGTCGTGATTGTCTCTCGAAAGCGGCAGGAATGTTCAATTCGATATTCCGAAGGTATTTAACGACGAAATTGTTGTACCTGCGCGCGCAACGCTTTGCCAAATGACGGACCGAAGTCTTCGCCAACCGTATCGCTGCCTTTTGTCGCGTAAGGCCGTCGATCGGCACAACGTTTTCCGCAAGATCGAGCAGTGATCAACCCTGCGCTCCACCTCTACTGTTGTCAGAGGCAAAAGTGCCCCACGGACGTGATCGGCGCATGTCTTCACTTTGTCTTTCAGCATCTGGCGGGAGGTGCTGGTGATCTGAATAGCCTATGCGTTGGGGTAGATGCCAGTTGTCACAATCAGAGATTTCTCCGTGGACGATACCACTATATGGAAGAGGGGAGACGGGGGGAAAAGGGGAGGGGGTTACCACTTACTAATCACCTGGCTCTCTTATACGCCTTGTACCCCAGCAGGCAGGGAAGCTGGAGGAGTGCCTCCTAGCTGGCAAGTTGCTGCTCCATGGCATGGAACAGCTTAGCGAAGCATCTTAGCGATAACAGCCTTCAGTGGCCATGCTTATCCTATACGTGCATTTCAGATCGGTGACTGGAAAGTCGCCCATAGCTTAAACGCCGGAGCTGTTCTCTCGCCCGATAACATTCGGGGACGTTTTCACTTTTGCGCGACGCATCGTCGGGCATGTGGGCTCGGTGGGGCGGACAGTGATATCCCGTCGATTGACCCGCAATGTCCATATGCAAAGTAACGATAAAACCATAACACGTTGCGCTACGAGAGACGCTGTAGTTTGTTTCGTCCCGCTCGCTTCCTTTCAATTATAGCCCGTCAGCGCACACTGGGGGTGCCACATATGTGCCCGAATGGAACGCATTTGACGTCTCCGCGAACGCACCCTCCTAATGAAGGACGCGTATGAAAAAAAAAAAGAAAACATCGGTTCCGCCCGAAAGACGAAGCACCGATTGCGATAGCAAATTAGTAGATAGCTGTACGAAGAAAGGATAGCTTTAACGGCCGCATAAACTTGAAAACATGCACTTAATAACTAAATTAGCAATGATAGAATGCGTAAGCGTGACTCAACGAGGACGTAGAATGAAACAGAGACACATGGACATCGCTGTCTTTGTGTGTCTGCTTCTTTCTACGTCCTTGTTCAGTCGCGCTTACACGTTCTTTCATGTATTCAAACCCAACTAGCCCACCAACGTGTTTCAAGTATAATAACGAGCACGGTGTCACGCGCACACAGGTAAACATGAACACATCTCGCTCGATGAGCGCGGAAACTCGCTGTCAAATTTCGGAGCGAGGAATCGCGACAGCAGCGAGCGAATCGACCTTCGTGCATCTCTCGCTTCAACGCGAACGAAACGTCGAAAGTACAGCGCATACGAAGCTACCGGCACTACACGCACTCTGCAAGCATCACAGATTGCGTTGAAGATGAGGTCCGCGCGAGCGCGCACATTGGCCACGTCGCGTATCGCTTTCAAAGCTTTCAAGAGACACGAGCGCCGGCAAGGCATCCCTACGGAATCCGCCAAAGGCGTGTACTACGGCGTCTGCGATTTGCGTGGCCAACGCCGTGTGAGACGCCGCGGTGGTCTCCACTCTGTAGGGAGCGGCGGGCGAGGAGGACATCTACGCTCCCAAGCAGCCGCTGGAGAAGAATGCCCCTCCTCCCTCGCCTGACCCCGCTGCATAGAGTTTCTCACTACATTACCTAGAGGGAAATCTGGCGCTGCTGCGCTGTGGTATGCCTGGGAATGCCGGTATATTGTGACTTCGGATTGGCATCGTTCTCGGAGAGACAGGACACCTTGAAGACGTACGCGCTTGGCAAGCACCGTTCCGTCTGTCACAATGATTCATTTTCTACTAAAACAGCACGTGAAAAGCAGTTTTAGTTTTATTATTACAAAAAACATGCTTTGTTTAACTATGAGAACTTGTTATTGCGTGTACGACTATATGTTACGTAAAAAGTATCAGCGGGCCG
This sequence comes from Dermacentor albipictus, assembly GCF_038994185.2. Classification (NCBI taxonomy): domain Eukaryota; kingdom Metazoa; phylum Arthropoda; class Arachnida; order Ixodida; family Ixodidae; genus Dermacentor; species Dermacentor albipictus. The sequence goes on from NC_091825.1 coordinate 121,568,057, forward strand.
CTAAAGTTGGAGGACAGACGACAAGGTTTGCGCTCGCTTTGAAACAGTTTGTCATCTGTTTTGCTTTTCTTCTCTTGGTCATGCATTTTAGGTGAGTAAAGACGTAATATGCGTGAATGGAAACATTTTATGAAGACTTTACTTTGAGTACGCGTTATTTGTGTAGCCATATCCACGTTTTAGACGAAGCCATCTTAACAACACCAGCCAACGCGAGCCTCGCAGACACACGTACCGTCATTCCCATGCCGGCACGGTGCCCCCCTTAAGAAACTCCCATAGACGGTGGCGCCAGATTTCCCTCTAGGTGTTATAGTGAGAAACTCTATGCCCCCCTGCCTCGCGCGCGACAGGAGAGGGCACGCCTCCGGGCCGCGTTCCTCGCTCGCGCACGCGAGATGGAACCGCGTTCGCCGGCTCACCCTCACCCTCTTTCACTCATACAGAACCTCACGGCGACGGCGACGGCAGAAGTGCGCCTGCAGAGAGAGAGAGAGAGAGAGAGTAGAATTCAGGAAGGCAGGGAGGTTAACCAGTCAATAGTCTGGTTGGCTACCCTACACTGGGGGAAGGGAGAAGGGGAAGAGAAAGAAGGGAGAGAGAAGGTGTAGACACGTGTACGGACAGCACTTCAGTCGCTCGAGCAAACCAGAGGTTCTGAGAAAACACAAAAAGTGCCTTCACTGCCTTCTGAGCCGATGATCGGTCGGGACGGTGCTCTAATATGGTCTGTTCATTCAGAGGACGATCGTCTAGTTTCCTCAATGTGTTCGATAAAAGCTTTCTTCGTGCTTGAAATTGAGGACAAGGGCACAATAAGTGGTCAATGTTCTTCTCCTCGCATCCGCAAACATCACATGCAGGGGTATCAGAGTGTCCATACAATTGCTATCGCAATAAAACGCACAACCGCAATTTCCACTGACGCCTTCACGAGCAGACGTTCACGAAGCGTCATACCGCGCGCGCCGTATTAAAGAAATACCTCGCAACACGATAGCTCGTAAAAATTTCGCCCAGCGTAACGGAAGAAGTCGCTGCTGCGCTTACTGTGCAAAAAAAAAAAAAAAGAACGAACACCAACTCGGCAACGTCGCTTTAGAACGCGAGACGTCTCACTCCTACCGCTGTACGCAGACGACCCGGGTGGGCACATAACGACGAGCGATTAGAGAATCGCGCGTATATACGCGCATCCTCCTTACAAGGTCGATGTACAGCGTATACAGACGAGGCGACTTACGGAGCTCAGGGGCTGCAGGGGAAGAGGCACATCGGCTGGCGCATTATGCAACGAGACGCCACCCGCCGGGCCTGAGTGCACCGCTCCGTAATTGCCGCAGTAGCGCACAATGTCTTCTTCGTCTGCTCGAGGCGGACTGGCTTCTCTGATACGACGCGGGCGGCGAGTCTTCGTTGGCACACGTACGCGTCATCTAGTCAACGCAGCTTTATTAATGCGTGGGCATTCTTTGACGAGTATGCCTCGGCCTTACATCTGCAAAATAGATGCATTGTTGGTGAGGTTAACACATTTAATCGTTACAATATTGTAATAGTAGATTGTCGGTAGCATTAGGAAAAGAAAACAAAAGAAAATGGTTACGTCACCATCGCCTCGTCAAGGGCGTAACAAAAAAGGAAAATAAACAAGTTTACAGGTGCAATCGTTATAATTACCTAGTAGTACATGATTGGTAGCGTTAGAAAAAAAGAACTGGTGACTTCGCCGTCGCCGCATCAAGGTCGTAACAAAAAGAGGAATATTAAAAACTGCACCTGCCCGCAGTACAGTCCACAGAGGGCATGCCTTAGCCACGAACTTGACCAACTGGACGACCAACCGCTGTCCGAAAAAAGAATTCTGCAACATCGAAAGGACCTACCGTCACAGAAGAAGGCCGTGCAAGCGCTTTTGCGCTTCTTGCGATCTACCGGCCTGTGTGAACGACTTTAACTGGAACGCCTTTTGTGTGTGTGTCTCCATGTGTGCGCGTTCGTTTTTTTTTAGTTTTTTTTTGCCTTTTCCTCTCTGTCATCTTTCTAACCCCTATCGCCCATCCCCAGTGTAGGGTAGCAAACCGGAGACTCATATCTGGTTAACCTCCCTGCCTTTCCTCTTCATTCTCTCTCTCTCTCTCTTAAAGAGGAAAAAGCAACCTGCAGTGTGGGCGAAAAATGGTTGTGACCGCGTTTCGGCTCAGTTGATACGATATATCTGCAAAATAAATGCACAATTGGCCAAGTTAATCGACGTAATCGCTATAATAATGTAATAGTAGGTGGTTGATAGCGATGGGTAGACATGCATATATGAGCTCGCTAAATAAGAAAGCAAAAGTGAAGTAGCAGCCGAGCCAACGAATGCTTACGCATTAGTAGACAATTCTCAGTTTCTGTAGCATTCCTATTGTTTTTTTTTTTATCTCGGAGGATTTGCCACGTGGCATAATGAGAAAAAATATTAATAAAATAAAAGAAGCCCATATGAAAACGTGCATCCCTTTTTTTTAATATACGATGATTACGTGATGCTGGTGGCCTTAAGCGGGGCCGGTTTTACTCCTTCTCACACAGAAATGCAACTAATGATGGTGACAGGTAAGACAAAATAACATTAAAAAACAAGTTCAAACCTAGAATCAACTTATATAAATAAGTCAAACATATTTAAAGTCAAGCCACATAAGTGCAGCACGCTCCGTGCTAAAGTCAAGTCTTAAAGAAGCTAAAAGAAAACGTTGATGAAACCACTGAAACGTCAAGTTCAGACAAACAACTACGCTAAAGGCAGGGCACAGAGAAAAACACGGCTCAAGTTTACACGAAGGCAGATGAACTCAGGCATCGAACGGAACAAGGTCAGGCCAAATAAAACACGTATACACTGAGCATACAATGGGTGATAAATAATCTACTCAATGTTTGTCGAGAATGTCGCTCGCATCCCCTAATCTCTGGAGCGCCATTAACGCTCGCCTTTTCAATGAATATGCATGTTGGCCAAGGACGTGCTCGCTCCCTGTTCAAAGTGCGCCCGCCGTGGTCAAAGGTGGTGGACGTGAACTGGCGTCCCTCCTTCTTGGTGCCCGAATCTCTTCACGCCATTTCTGGGCCCTGCGCGTCGAACGCGGGGGGACGCCATAGCCGACCAAGCGTGAAATTCCTGCAGAGAAAAAAAAAAGTGCGCACTTGTAGGCCTTACATAACTCCTGATGAGAGCAAGTTTGAGCTTGATCGATTATACCTACCATGACAGTGAGCTCTATCAAAACGCGACCTCTCGCGTTCGCATCGTCAATTGTATAGCGCCGAGCTATACCTGTCTGAACGCCGAGCGAGAGACCAAGTTTAGCTCCTATTGCGTCATACGTGACGCGATGAGTGTGCCACTTGGACGCGCGACTCATTCATGATCGAGTAATGGCTTCTCTTCTCTACACTACGATACCAAAGCAAGGCGCGTGGGTAGTACGAGTGAAAAAGATGTAAGCGACAATTGTATAACATGTCTTCGTTACACGCGGTTTTAGCAAGCGACCCCATCTCTGACCGAGTTTAAAGAGGCTTTACGTCAAAAAAAAAAAGAAAGAAGAAGAAAGGCGGAAGGTGTGGTTGTCGTTTCGAGAGCATTGCGGACGGTTTAATCTTTAAGCTTAGTTAATACCCCTGCACGAAAAGCAATGTGGCACGCTTCGGCAATTGGAATGGCACGGCAGGCAATCATGTTTGTAAACTAAGGGCACGTGACGAGTAAATGGTTTATTTGAAATTGTAGCAATCCGAAGGTAAGAGAATGACGGTCGCCTTTTCAATACGAGCGCGAGGGAGAGCGGGCAATTTTTTCTAAGGTGAGGGTGACAGCGAGGTGAAGACGTGACTTGCGTCGTGAGAGCTAGGGAGGATAAACCAAGAATGGGGGCATTTTCCCACCTCTGGTTGTAGGCAGATCGATTTCTCTGGGCTTATTAGCAGAGTTGCACGCAGCCGAGAAGGCATGACCGAAGCAGACACCACGCAACTAGTGAACGCCTTCGACATTAGTCGTCTAACGTACGCCCTGCCTTTCCAAACCACGCGGCGTCACGACATCGAACATGCGGATAAGCTCATAAGAATTGCCTGTAAAGCAGCACTCGGCCTGCCTGAAAGCACAAGCACGATCCGACTGAACGAATTAGGAATGATGAACACTTTCGAGGAATATGCAGCGGCCACTCTAATGGCGCAGCGTGAACGGCTAAACACGACACCTCAGGGGCGCTCGGTTTTACAAAGACTTAACTATCCACTGACACCACAATATTGTGGCGATGAAACAATCCTACTCCCATCTGAAATCAGAGAGCGGATCCACGTGGCGCCGATCCCCCGTCACATGCACCCAGTCCATCATGCGGCACGGAGACGCGCGCGGGCGGCCACCTTACTAAGGCGGCGAAGCGACCCGGATACTTACTTTACAGACGCGAGTTCGTATCACAAGAATACAGGCACCCTCAATACATTTGCAGCAGTCGTGACTAGCCAAGGACGAACAACCGTAGCAGCATCTATACACACGAAATCGGTTGCAACGGCCGAAGCTGTGGCCATAGCCCTTGCTATATGCGCCGCGGAAGCTAAGGGCCAATCGGACTACGTGCTGACAGACTCGCAGGACGCCTGCCGCCTCTTCCTTGGGGGGGCTTTACCGGGCTGCGTCTTCCGCATCCTAGGAACGAACCTCACCATGGATCATTGCGTGACCTGGTTCCCGGCGTACACAGGGATAGCGGGGAACGAACGGGCGGACCGCTTGGCTCGAGGCATGACAGGCCGAGCCGCGGGCCACACCGCCCGGGAGAACACCTCGACACCCGGTGCGCCAAGAGAAATCCTCGAGTTACAACGGCTAAGTAGGCGAACCAAAGCCCTTCCTCACCCAGACCTAGACAGGAGGCAAGCACGGGACTGGCGCCGCCTGCAAACAAACACTTTCCCACATTTATACAGGCTACACAAAATGTACCCAAACAAATACAGCAACACATGCCCGTGGTGCGAAGGAACACCGACATTGGAACACATAACATTCCAGTGCGCGTCACGTCCGGCGGCTGCCACCTCGCCGCTGCTAGACAACACTCTACATAACTGGTCGTGGGAGGCGCGACTCGCGGAAGTGGAATTGGGAAGCCAACTGGCGACCCTTGACCAGGCCCGGCGAGCCGCTGCAACCAGTGGGGCCCTGGAGGAGGGGCTCCACCCACCATAACCAAACAGTCTCTGTTACAATAAACGTTTACTCTCTCTCTCTTGTCCGTTCCTATGTGCCTTTGCTTCCATCTCATCGGGGTTTCATCCTACAGCTTACGTATTAGCCGGTGCTCCCGCCACTCATTAACAGCGCGGTTAGTCAGTATGTCACCTTGCACAGCACGTGACATATAGACTGGCACGCGAAACAGGCGTTCTTTGTCCCTTCCTTAATCCGAGCATTTAGATGCATTCCGTGGCCACCCTGTAGCCAAAAAGCACTGACACGCAGACCGAGCCGCTGAATGGACGCATGTCTTCACAAAGCTCTCGCCCGAGAAAAAAACCGCAGCAGAGGCGGTGAAAGAATGCAAGCTGTCTCTACCATAACGAGCGCCACATTTTCCGAATATAGCCAAAGCGCATATAAACTCCGCGCATTATCACTTCTCCGGCAAGCAGAACGAACGTGCGGAGAAGCGACCAGAGCAGAGACGGTCGGAGAAGCTTTATTAAACCCATAATTTTAGGAAAAGAGACGCTCCCGCGTTAGTATGCAAACGACACTCCGCCCGCCTGTCCGCAATTTCTCAGCTCAAAGAACCCTCGGACAAGAAAAACAGAAAACACAGCGCCTTTGTTTGTTGTTTTCTGTTTCTTTTCGTCTGTTAGTCGTCTCCACAGTGCTTGCTGTTTTCAGTCTTTTCGTCTGTTCGTCGTCTGTTTCTCTTCTATTTCTTTTCATCTGCGTGTCATCTGCGAGCAGCCAAAGTAGAGGATGAATTACGAACAAAGTCATCTGAAGATCTTATAGGAGTCCACATTTCAACTACTTTGTCAGGCAGAACGTCCGCGTAAGCCACGGAAGAAAAACAATCAAGACGAAACGTAGCTATCGACCCTGGCAGAGGACGTATATATACAACCTCGGTGAGGGACGATACGACTAGGGACTCCGTGGCAACCTTCGAACTAGTTCGGCGTTGCGTGTTGCATGCGCGCTGGCCCGCGGAAGACTTCTCACCCCCACCCGTGTGCATCCTATACCACCCTCGATGAGCCGGCCGCCATTGCACCAGAAATACGGCGCCGGCGGACTTCCCAGCGTCTGTCTACTATGCCTCGAGCATTCAAGAGCGGCCCTGCATTCGTTCCGGCACGCGAGTTGTTCGTGAGTGCAGAGAGTGAGCGCGAAGAAAGGCCCGGTTGTGTTGTTATATACATACTGCGCTCTATCTCTGTAGTTCCATTAGTTCCATTCAGCGCAGCCAAAGCTACAAGGTGTAACAGGACTTCACCAGTGCGTTGTGCCGGGGCGGAAACCGGTACGTAGCGCTGCGAATGAAGTTACTGCGTAACCTAATGGTTATAACTAAACACCGGAAGTTTAGGCACCGAAAATGTTGTTTTAGACACCTACACCTGGCACTAAAGCTGTAATTTAAGGCATTTATAGGCCCCAAGAACAGTCCTTTAGGTCACGTATAAGCTCAACCAATACGGAAGGAAGGAAGGAGAAAAGCATAAGGCAGGGAGTTTAACCAGAATAACGTCCGGTTGGCTACCCTACACCGGGGAATGGGAAAGGGGAGAACAAAGATGACAGTGAGAGAGAGGAGGGAAGGAAAGAGAACTTCCGTTGTGCATCCGAGGATAAATCACGATTCTCTAAGGAACACAGTCCACTAATCCCCTGTTTTGCGAAATTAACTTTATTTTCTCGATAAAACGGAATGGGTGTAAGGTGCATAGGTTACGAGGCTCATATGAAATTTAGTGTGACTATAGACATCACAAGAAAACTCGCGAAAGCGATGACAAACAAGCACCATGTTAAAATTTGCGGATTTGCGTTGCGCCTTTTTTTTCATTGAGTATTGGTTTGTACGCAAAAAAAAAAAAGAAGGGACGCTCAACATTGAGCGAAATTAGAGGCACATATTCGGACTTTGGAACGTTCGATTATCCAATGTTCTCTAGAATTACAGAGTGTTCGCCGGTCAGAACTTCTGACACTTCTTTTTGGGGGAAACGGGTTTTTTGTCCGAGACAGACTTAAGTTTCGGACTATCTCTTTGAGCAACAAGTCCATTTTGAATGGTGCCGAAGCTTTCCCGAACTTCCAATAGGAGCTCCACATTTTGGGTCAGAATTGCGCCCGAGCATTCATGTTCCTCTTTTGTGTCGGTAAAAAAAAAAGTGAAGTATAGGCGCACAAGTTCACTATGTAACTTTGTAAGTGTATCATCGCGTAATGCCGTTTGTACCCTTCCCAGAGCGATGCGCTCGTCTGGTGCGCAGCTGTTGATAAAAACAATTACACCCGCGACGTGTTTTCGGTAGCAATCTGCTGCCTTCAGCTAAGTTCTCCAGCAGGTGAGTACCTTACAAACAAAACAAGGCTAGGACAAAGCACGAAAAAAATGCGTTGTTAGCTTCTGAAAATAAATCCAATGTAGACATCAACATTGAAATGGACACATAGGCGCTATAAGCACGATAAAAGTGCGACTAAAAGGGCCCTAGGTTCCCATAGTTTGTGCTCATGTGTTAAATAGGCACGATAAGGATTTAAGGAAAAAAATGCATTTTGCCTAAAGTGCCGGTCTCTATAGCTATGACGTGCGGAATGACAGAGACAGTGCCGCTAAAAAACGTTGGGGAGAATGAAGCCGTCGTTTCCCTGTATCAATGGTCACGATGAGTTAGCGAATGTCTTCTCAGTCCGAGAACTGATATGCAAAAGAGACTACACTAGAGCTCTCCAAGACGACGAAAGATAACATTAAAAAATATATGTTTCTTTTTGTATCATCACAACTTCAAAGGAAGCGCTTACGTATCAATTGAGGCGTGGGTCACTAGGAATTTAAAAAATAGGAGACCCAAAGTTAGGCGACGCTATCAGTCAAGCGCCACAAAAGAACGAAAAAGATGGCAAAGGAGTTACCTTTTGTTTTGTTTTATTGTTGTTTTTCGGCTACGCAAAGCCGCTTAGGAACGCTATTTCTAAAGCTCCCTATTGTGAGCGAAATGTTACGGCGATATCAGTAAGAGGAGGCGATAGGGTTGGTGGAGAATCCTGATAGAACATATCTTGAGGGCGTGAATGCAATGTAGGTCACACACACATCTCATTATAAGGCGACACCTTTCGCCATCTCGATACAAAGGGGCTGCATCTATCTATCTATCTATCTATCTATCTATCTATCTATCTATCTATCTATCTATCTATCTATCTATCTATCTATCTATCTATCTATCTATCTATCTATCTATCTATCTATCTATCTATCTATCTATCTATCTATCTATCTATCTATCTATCTATCTATCTCGATAGATGGATATATGGATGGATGGATAAATTTAAAGTGCCTGAAGTAGGCACTGAAGTAGGCATCTAGTCAGTCAGTGTCAGTCTGCATGTCTTCCAGCATACTCCGCGCACAGACGACAAGCAGACGACAACGTTCTATAATCAATACACTCGAGCAGGTGCTCACGTTCCCGCTTCCCCGGTTGGCCGAGACCACCCTTTACAACGCTGAAGGCAACTGCCCGAGACGGATCGCAGTGGCGGCCGCACGGAGCGTCCGCAAAGCTGAGTCAAACGGCTCGCCCGCCGCTCTCGCGCGAGACGCAAGGAAAAGGCCGAGGGAGGAGCTGCCGGTCGTCTTCTTCCCCGTTCGCCCAGGCTGCGCACGCACGCACAGAAGGTTTTTCAGGGGGGGGGGGGGGGGTAGTAGATGGCGGCGAGGCTCGTTGCCTTGGAGGCTTCCCACGCCATCGGAAAACGCCAAAGGAGAGTGGCCCGCATTCCGCGCCGCTGCTCGGCCCACTCGCCAGCAGCCGCTGCTGCTGCAGCTGCGGTTGCGTGGAAGCTTCGCCGTGATGCGCTGGCGAAACAACGACGACGAGCCGTCGGGGCGTTCGCCACTGCTGCAGGAGCTTTCTGCACGCACATGCGCGCTGGCCTTTTGCCCGCTGCCCTCGGTATTTTGTTTTGTTGTCACCCTTCGGGCTCCCGGAGGAGAGAAAAGTCATTTGGCGTACTTAGCTCGCCCTTAGACCACGATGTGACGCGATAATGCTTCCATTCCGCGCAGCTAGAGAGAGAGAGAGAGAGAGAGAGAGAGGAGTGACAGATTTCTTTTTAATACCGTAATGTCCAACGTATCATCATACGCTAAGCCGAGTCCGACGTCTCAACGTGTTGATTGAGGCTCGGGAAGCTTCGCACAATGTTAGTAGTTGCGTTTTCGATTATGGAATGAAGTTTCACCCTTGGATCGTTCAACGAACTAATTACTAGTTAATTAATCATTGTATTAATGCATCTTTAACTCAAATGACATTTCATTATTTTCTGGTGTTCAGCGCAGACAACTAAAAAGCAGTCCTTGTGTGCGTCTCCTCCGCTGTCCGCTGTATATTTAATGTTCCTGCACTAAACACCAGAAAAGATGTACCAACACCTGCTACCATTTAACTCCTTTACATTTTTTTGTTCAAATGCGCTCGCCATAGCCAGAAATAAAGGTTAACTAACCGTTCCTAGCTACTTGATGTGGAACTGTGTTTGGGTACTACAGGGTAAAATGGTAGAAGTAAAGTATATAATAGCGATGTTGGCACCTCTTGACGAAGGCATCGACTGCTCCATTCACTCTTCAGCGCTGCATTCGATCGTACAGTTACGTACGGAACGCCCCTCCCCCACCTACCCTTTCCCGTGACGTCATCGTGCACTCCAGCTTCGTCATCCGACTATCGTTATGCTGTCGCCGCCACGCCATCTTCGTCACACAGATTTCGTAATGCAGTCACCGTCACCCCAATGTCGTCATACAGTCGTCGTCGTACCGTCGTCGTGCCATCGTCGTCACGGCGTCGACGTCATACAGTCTCTGTCACGTGTTCGTTGTCACGCTGTCGCCGTGATACCGTCGCAATCGTTCCATCGTCATCATTCTAACGTCGACATTCGGCACTCGTGAGGGCGTCATTGTTACGCCATTGTCGTAACACGGTCGTCGTCATACGGTTGTCGTCACGCTGTCCTTTTACTATCGCAAACAATTCAGTGGCGTTATGTAGTTGTCACCTCGTCGTCGTATACTACCGGATCCATCTATCGATCGACGTCACCTTCCTTCTACGTCATTCTATCGTAATCGTGCTGTCGTCGTTCAGTCGCAATTGTGCCACCGTTGTTATGCCATCCTCGTGGGTTGCGTCTTCGGATAGTCGTCATCATGCATCCGTTGTGATACCGTCGTTGTCACGCCATCGTGGACGTTGCCGTTGTCTTCGTTACAACTTCGTCATCCGGTTGTCGTCACATACATACATACATACATACATACATACATACATACATACATACATACATACATACATACATACATACATACATACATACATACATACATACATACATACATACATACATACATACATACGCCATCATGAATACACTCGTTGCCATGCCATTGTCCTGACGTAGTTGTCGTAATCACGCCATCGTCGGCATAGCATCGCCATCTCACTGCCGTCATGCCGTAATCGTCATACCGCCTTTGTCTTTCCATCGACGTCATTCTTTCTTCGTCATTCCATCGTCGTGACGGCGTCGACGTCAAGCCATCGTCTTCATGCCGCCATGCTCGTGGGCGATCGTGGCAAGCGACTGCCACAGAAAAGTCGGACGACGCAGGAGTGTGACGCACGTAGCCGGAGCAACGGAAGTCTCAGAATGACCGCTACAGATTTTAGCCAAGTCTGACTTCAGAAATACCGCGCGTCGCGACGTTGCTCCAATGCTAATCGCATTACACACATCCTGAGACGAGCTCTGCCTTGTCTTCTTTTTAAAAGTTTTCTCGTATTTCATACATGTAAGTTCCGTTGCTTGTAAAGGTAGATAATTTCCTAGCACTGTTTTATCTTTAGTGCAGATGACGCAAGAACAGTGCATAAGCTGCTGAGCTGGTGTGAAAGCTGCCGAGTACGTGGACCTCCAGGCATCCTTCAAACTGTTAGTGACAGCAGTGATACAAGAGATGCTCGGGCGGAACAACTGTCGGCGTTGATCGCCAGGATAAACCCGCCCTTTGCTACAACTAACCACCAGCAGCTGTCTGTGCCCGTCTTTATGCCCTCTCTCTTCCCTCTCTCTCTTCTCCTTTGCCCCAGCGTATACGGGTAGCCAACCAGACTTCTGACTGGTTAACATTCCTGCCTTCCTTATCTCTCTCTCTCCCTCTGCAGGTATACAGGTATATACGGCCGCAAAAATATGCCGGAAAATAAATGTAGTTGAAGAGCCTACGACCATGGACTTGCACAAAACGTTGCTCGATTCCTCGTTATAGCGACTGCGTCAACGCGTAGCCAAGTCGGTATAGTCAACACACAGTAGTCAGTGACGAAGTGTAATCGACTTGCGTTCTCTGGAGAAACCAACTACGGAGGTCAGAGGACATCGAGGGACGGAGCTGAAGTGTGTTTACGTTGCCAGTTCTGTTAACAGCTCGTGCCTCGTCCTGCATTAGCTACACCGCGTTTCAGTGCTTTAGTGAACGTCTAGGTATAGGTAGCCATGAATATTTGTAACTTCAAAATAATATTCCATGGAGCCTCGCTGAACTTTAAACCATAGCAGAAACTCGATGGAACCTCTCGATGGCAACAGAAGTAATGGGTAGACGGCAACAGAAGCTAGGCCGCTTAGAAACTGCCGAAGAGCCGTGAGCGACGAAATGTCTCGCCGTCAGGAACATACATTATCGCATGGCGCTACAAACAAGAGTGACGCGCCTTCAAGAAATCGTTCGGGAGCAGGAAGCGAGTGCCGGTCGACTTATCCTTAAATTGCGAGCGAATTAACGCGTCGCGGGCTATCGAGCGATAGCCGCTTTATAATACGTGCCATTGCTGCGAGGTCCGCTTACACAACGCTGCAGATTACCCCGCGGCTACACACTTCGCAAACACTGCCGCTCTGCGTCCCGATGTTAATGACCGCGTGCGCAGCGCGCTCTTCTTCCGCGCTCGGCGGAACGCACGCGTACGCGAAATAATCACGCGTCCGGCGCGAGCACGTCGTCTCTCTCGTTACGTGACTCCGGCGTAATGAGCGCCGGCCTCGATCGCCGGACGTAGTACCTCGCCATCCGCTCGAGGATCGGCATGTGGGCGTCCCGCCGCGGAGCCGTCGCGCGACAACATCTGCCTGCCGTGCACCACAAGACGAAATCGAGCGGAACCCGAGAAAGAAAAAAAAAACATAAATGAACGAAACATGCGTGCGGAGAAAGTCATCGGAAGCGCCGGGCGAGGAATCGCCGCGCGACCACCGCCCTCTTTGAAAAGCGGTCGAAAACAAAGGACGCGCGCACCACTGCACAATCCGGCTCGCAGCCTGGCTTCGAACGGCGTTCGTGCATCAGGCCCCCCCTAATGTGCTTCTTTATTTCTGTAATCGCTCCGCAGCGCCCCCACTTGGGGGGGGGGGGGGGTGAGGGGGACGATGTAGGTCGGTCGCGATGAAAAAGCGAGGAGCATCGCGGTGCGGTTCCGGCGCCGGCTGCCGCGCGTGTGTTTTCTTCTACACGGCCGCGCCGGCCTGGTTATGCAAACTGAGCCGCCTCAGTTCGTCAGGCGGCGGTCACTTCCTGTTTCTGACTAGCGTATAAGACACTTGTAACGTCCCGCAACGGTCTGCGCACGATTGCGATAACCCCGCGGTCTCTGGTGAGTCGCGTCGAACGGTAGGGTAGAGCCGAGCATATAAAGCGAGGAGAAAGGAAGAAAATGGGACAGAAAAATAAAGGGGGGGGGGGGATACCGATGACACACGTATCGATAAAGAAATATGAAAACCCTTGAAGCGCTTCAAAAGCGCAGAGGTTTAAAGGATAGAGAGTCAGATGAGCAGCTGGAAAAGGACGATGTCAGTATTAGCGAGGGAAAGAGAGAGAATAAGGGAGAGGCACGACGCTTATAACCAGGCTGATTCCGGTTGGCTACCCTGCTCTCGCAAAAGGGGAAAGGAGAGTGAAAGTTCAGGAGAAGCGAGATGACACTTCAACGCCTGCGCTGTTGTTCGCCACGATTTTGTTAATCGCAAGCCACCGGCACCGCTTTATCGTTGTATCAAACGTTATTACACTAGGGCGAAATCAGCTGCCCAGTAGCGTACCCAGACACGCTCTTCATAGGTAAAATTTACGCACAAAAAAAAAAAGTCTGCTCTTACGGAGGAGGTGGAGACAGCCTGTCACATAGTTTTGTTTAAATTTCGAGTATATGTGTGCGAGGAAAGAAGTTGAGTGCATTGCCGTGTACGCACGCGTTCTAAAGCTTTCACACGATATCGGTCAAGAACCGCAAACCTTCGTCAAAGTACTCGCGTACGTCAGGTTTCATGCAACGGCGGCCAAGGGTTCATAAACTGTTGGGCCGGATGTTTCAGGTAATTTCGGCCAAGGGTTCACATGCTGTTGGCCGAGGCTTCGTGCAATGTTAGCCAAGGGCTCATATACCCCTGGTAAAGCGTTTCACATGCCATCTGCCAAGGTTTCAAGTAATCTCGCGCAAGCTACCCTCTCCCAGAGATCTTTTCACACTGCTGGCCAAGGTCTCGCCCAAAATGTAAGCCAAGGGTGCACATAACGTCCGCCCAAGGTCTCGGCCGATGTCGGGTAAGCTACCAGCATCGAAACGCTCACCTAGTGTTGGCAAATGTATTGTCCACAGTGTACACAGTGCCAAGGCTTCACATGCACCGATAAATTTTTGGCACTTCTCTTAATTTTACGCAACCACGGACTGCTTTTTCTCTATAATGAAACCATACCGTCATACTCTTATCGCCACGGATTATACAGTAGGACATAATTCGTTTTCTTATCTTCCATGTGGCTGACGAGCCTGCTGGTTGACACATATCGTAAATTACGCAAAGAATTAAGAGAAGGTCCAAAGCGTGTGGGTGCCACATTTGTACGGTGTCCCCTGAAGTTGATTCGGATGACGCCTCATAATATAGCTTCACTTACTTATAAAACAAGAAAACTAAACACTGAATGTTTTTTTATGCACTCATTCCTCAAATCACCGATCTCCTGAAGCCCACGCTTGCTATATACCTCGGCCATTCGACCATCCCAATCGCGACCTAATTAACTGCATGCACGACCCAACTCTCTCTCTCTCTCTCTCTCTCTCTCTCTCACGACGACGCTCTTTGTGCTTGGTCACGCGCTCGGCCACAGCAATGTCGAGAACGTGAAAGGCTCGTTGTTTGATTCCATCTGTAGCTCGCGATGGTCGCTCTATTCTATGCGGACGCTCCATCAAAAAAGAAGAAAGACAAAGAAAGACAACAATGCCTTGTAAGCGCTCGGTAAGGTGGTCGGAGTGGTCGGCTCAATTCCAAAATGGCCGTATTAGCGACATTTCTTTAGCGAACGCCAACCTTGATCGCGGCCTGAATTCTGTTATCCCATTGTCCCATTATCCCATTATCCCGCTGCAGGCGACCTCCGAGCAAGTTATCTGAGGAGTCGCAAACGCTGGAGGCTGGCTCCGGCGCTTACTTTCTTTTTTTTCATTTGCTGCCGCAGAGTGAACGAACAATTTAAACCGGGACAGCGGGCGTCCAGTGAACAGTGAAAGTAGCCTATACATCTCCAAGCTCCCTGCATATACGTGGCTGGCTCTCATATCGTAGGTGTATCGCGCATGTTGATGAGGAAGGAAGGAAGGAAGGAAGGAAGGAAGGAAGGAAGGAAGGAAGGAAGGAAGGAAGGAAGGAAGGAAGGAAGGAAGGAAGGAAGGAAGGAAGGAAGGAAGGAAGCTAGGAAAGAAGGAAGGAAGGAAGGAAGGAAGGAAGGAAGGAGGGAAGGAAGGAAGGAAGGAAGGAAGGAAGGAAGGAAGGAAAACAAGAGGTTAAAGACAAAGAGGTTAACCAGATTAAGTTATGCTGATGAGTAGAGCTGATGTGCTTTCTTTGTAATATATGTTGTACTAACGTCACTCAGCTGGCGCTGCGAGCTGTGAGAGGTGTCGCATAAGTGTCGCATGTGGTTCAACTTGGACCGCTCGTCCCATCTGAAAGAAGTGACGAGTTCCGAAACTGCCGTTGGCTGAACGTTTGCAATCTTGGTGGTTTATTCCTTGCCTGACACATGACTCGATCTCGCCGATAGCAGCATCAAAACAGCAGCGACGTGCTTCCCCCCACGTTTCTTAAAAAAAGAAGAAGAAAGAACTGTAGTTAGCGTGCAGAAGTAGGCGTTACTCGTTGTTCACTAGGCGATAATGATTATTATTTTGTCCTTACGTTAAAATAACGCGAAGTGTGGAAATTTCTAACTGGTAACCTCACTATTGCAGATGCGCGGGAACCACATTTCACCAAAATTCGCAGCCCCGAAAACATGCCGACGTCTCTTCAGCATTTCTACCCAGCACTCTGCGCACACACATCTCTCTCCGACAGAGAACCGTCCGGGTACACGGATACACGCCACGTGTCAGGAGCATAAATCACGACTTCCACGATCGGCTTTTTGGCACTAGCTCAGACCGCTGCTATACCCACCATGGCATCTACAGGCACCGAAAACAGAAACGTCGATCTAAGGTACCTAAATAAAAGTGACGTTCTCACATTAGCAGCGAAACAATTATCTTTACGTGAGCTATCTCACAAGTACCAGGAGTCTGTTCACGTGTACATGAACGGTTCTGTAATCAAAGGAAGTGCGACTGCAGCTTACGTTATACGATCCTTACAGGTGGAATACGCGTGTGGGCTAGGACCCACGTCGCCACAAACAACAGCGGAATTAGTGGCAACTCTCCAAGCCACTTATTTCGTCAGAACATACGAGATACTCAAGAAGTAGGTAATTTGTACAGACTCCTTATCGACTTTAGCACATCTTGAATATACTGACGACAACCAACAACACGCACGAATAATATACGCATTATACTGGAGAGTTTAACTCTGGCTACTCAAAGAAAACGTGAAGTTATAATACAGTGGGTCCCGGGACATGCTATAGTAAAGCAGGCAACGAGTTAACGGACTCGCTGGCAAAATCGGCCCATAAAGATGCAGAAATTCAACTCATCCCTCTATCACCAATTATTTAGCGCTTGTATATTACGTGTTATACTCTCTTGTATTCTGTGCTGAAACTCACTCTTGACTGTCACATTCCGTGCGTGTATTATTTTAACTCTGTAACACCTCATCTGCCGACATGCTCATCCACTCTACATCGCGGCCGCTTGTGTGGCTGTGTGTGACTTTGTTTACAAAATCATTGTGGTGTGACTTGCCTTTGGTTTTATATGTATATGTTCGTGGATGTATACGACTGCGTGTTGTGGGTTTCTGACCCTGTGACGTCGTTTCTTTTCCTTTTCCTACTACATATTTATATATATATATATATATTGTTATTTCCGCAATGAAAGAAAGGAGCAGCCGTCAACATTATAGTAGAGTTACTACATCTATTTCTTTTATGTTCATTTAGATATAAAAAAAATTGGCTCATACTATTTCAAGACGCCCAGGTAAATCGCTCGTATCGTTTCTTCAAGAAAGAAACAAATATACCCAGCCCATCGCGACCGTTGCGGCATCGATGCTGTAATCTGCGGCTGAAGGGCGTGACCCCGATCTCAGAGGCAAGCCTCCACGCACATTAGTGCAAACTTTCGTCGCAAATGTTGTCAGCACTCCCGAACATGCACTCATTTACGATACGCACATTGCGACAGCGACGTGTTACTGACTACGACAGATCTCCGTTCTTAACTTCGCTCCTCCACTTCAAGCTCGGTACTCAATGCAGGTTCGGGCTAATTGGTTGACTAAACTGTCCGCACCGTGGTTCTGTCGCTTTCTCTCTTTCTTCCGAGTTCTTATTTCAAGCTGTTAGTTTAGTCGGTGGTCGGGGCACTGTGCCAGTGATTACAGTATACATTGTAGCTCACGCGCATCTCAAAGAATTTCGACAGACTATGCAAGAACGCTTCGACAACTATAGTGAGGCGATGCGACTGCTGTCAAAGTTGCACTGGGCGCGTTCTGCTGCTGTTAAATTTCTCGCGGCTGTCTTTAACGATTATACTCCTATATATTCATCGAGGAGGCAAAGCCCTCTACTGCGCTTAGCCTGTTTATAAAGCACAGATGGGTAACATTTGATTTAAGTGGGTTATGTGACTCAGAACTCTGCAATTTTATTCATTAGTTTATTTATTTTTAGATTTCTTACGGGCCTTATATGAGGAATTGCGCAAGGAGGGGGGGGGGGAGGCGTCACAGTAAGTAATAAATGAGCATATAACAAAACGTAACATACATACATGATAAATATACAGTATAATAATGTGTATAACATTTTGTACGAACATTAGAGCATTGCACACAAATAATTTGAGACGGTAGTGCACATATTAGACAAAAAGACTAAATGTACAGTTCATTCAGCAGACAAAATAGCAATGTACAAAAGTAGCCACTCCAACGTCATGGAATAAAAAATACATAATAATAAAATATTTAATGAACTAATAAATAAGAACAAAAAAGCGTGCAGAACACATAAAACTGGGAAGAAAATCAAAGAAAGGACATCGCGTGTCTTTTTTCGATGTTACGCAGTCGAATATGAACTTATGAGCTGGCGGAATTTGTCAGGATTTGTTTCGGAGACGATGAAATTGGGAAGAGAGTTCCATAATCGAATGGCACCAGGAAGCGCTAAACAGTTGAATGCATGAGTGCATGAGTAGATGCGTGAATGCATGAGTAGATGCGCGTGAAGCTGAGGTGAATATGTAATCTGCGTGATGTGCAAGGTGCGACTTCAAGCCGTAAAGACGATTTTATAGCTGCATGAATGTATTGTGAAGTAATAATAAGAGTACAAAATCACGACTAGTACTTAAGGGCGGAAGGGAATTATCATGTTTAATTTGTGAGATGCTTGAATCGTAGGTGTAGTTACGTGAGCGACCCTACCTTGAACTGATTCTAATAAGCTGATTAGGTTGTTATGATAAGGTGACCAAATTGGAGAGGTAAATTTGAGCTGCGGGCGAACAAAACGTCTGATAAACTAGCTTGCTGACGTTGGAGGGTGAGCTACTTAGGTTGCGGCGTAAATACCCCAGTGATTTTGAGGCATTAGCACACAAGGTAGCAACGTGACGGGTCCAGGCAAGGCTTAAGCTGTACGAGATTATTGCCTAAGTACCTAAGTGCCATTGAATTATGGTGTTTTACGTGCCAAAACCACGATCTGATTATGAGGCACGCCGTAGTGGGAGACTCCGGATTAGTGTGTGTGCGTGCGTGTGTGTGTGTGTGTGTGTGTGTGTGTGTGTGTGTGTGTGTGTGTGTGTGTGTGTGTGTGTGTGTGTGCGTGCGCGCGCGCGCGCACACACGCGCTGCATACCCTGATGCGAGGCACATGGGGCGCGAGAACAGATGCATTGTATGTCGCGCGGGAAACGAATCCTCAGGGGTTTTTTTGTTTTTTGTTTTTTTATGACTCCAGCGAGAAGGTGGTGGTAGTAGTAGTAGTAGTAGTAGTAGTAGTAGTAGTAGTAGTAGTAGTAGTAGTAGTAGTAATAGTAGTAGTAGTAATAGTAGTAGTAGTAGTAGTAGTAGTAGTAGTAGTAGTAGTAGTAGTAGTAGTAGTAGTAGTAGGTCAATAGGTGAAAGAGCGATGGGTGGCTCCCTTAGTCCAAGCCTCCACTGGCCTTGGCTGCCTGCTGGACTTGCGATCAGGTAGAAGGTAAACGTGAGCGCGGTGAACTTAAGCGAAAGACGATTAGAAGATTCGTGGGGCGCGTGGAGCATAGGCGAAAACCGAGTAAAAAGCGTGCAATCAAAAAGCTGGCAAATGGCCGCGCATAATATAGGTTGCTGAAGAATGTACACAGAGTTAATTAAAAGCACGCTGCAATGTGGCGGAAGATACCACCGCGCCTCTTTCTTTCTGCTTTCTTTCTTTATTTGTTTGCATTGCTAAAATACAATGACGGGGGCTAAGATAAAAGCTGCAATGAGGCAGCTTGAGGTGCCCTTAGCTTAGGTGCTTAGTCGAAATTCCCTCGTAATCACCGCGAAGTTATACTGCACAGTTTATACTATACGCACACTTGACTAGAGCTGGCCGTAATATGACGCCAGTACGTTCCAGAAACACGCGTCGCGTGCGCGCACACGACACTCCAGGCTCGCTCTTGATAGAGAGGGCAACGCGTTCGACAAATAATAATAATATTTGGGGTTTTACGTGCCAAAACCACTTTCTGATTATGAGGCACGCCGTAGTGGAGGGCTCCGGAAATTTCGACCACCTGGGGTTCTTTAACGTGCACCTAAATCTAAGCACAGGGGTGTTTTCGCCCCCACCGAAATGCGGCCGCCGTGGCCGGGATTCGATCCCGCGACCTCGTGCTCAGCAGCCCAACACCATAGCCACTGAGCAACCACGGCGGGTTCGTTCGACAAAGCATCGCTCCCCCCTCGTCGCTAAATGCCGGACAATTTGTGTCGTCGTCGTAGCGAAGCAACTGCTTTCAACGGGCGGTTGCGCCGCTGCTAGAAGCGCGGGCGCGCGCGTTTAGGGACAGTAATTGGTGGGTCTAGCGCAGCAGTTCTCGCAGCACTCGTGTACCAGCAGTGTACAGATCGCGATATAGCAAAGTGAGGGAGAGACCGGCGTGCGTATCGAGACGACACGAGACGCAAGCATGGGCGCGGAGTGAGCGAGCAATCACTACGCTGCGGCTAACCGTATAGTATACGAGACGCTTGGTCCGCAGAGCAGGCTACCCTCTTCCAAGTCTCTGCCCGCTGCCGCCCAAGTCGTCATGCGGCTTGTCTGTCGCAACGGGGATGGCACGAAGCGACGCGGTTTATGTTTGTTTGTTTGTTTGTTTGTTTGTTTATTGACAAAACAACGCTCAAGAGCGGTTTGTCTTGGTGCCAAGGCAAAAGGCGGCACTAAAAGCCACCTGACTAGGCCTTTGACACCAGACAGCACGCGCAGCACACAACATGAGCGCAAGATGCTTCAAAACACACTGCATATTATCAAACACATACAAATAAAAATGCACGTACACTGCCGGCCATTCATTAATAATGTTTCTTCTCTCTCTCTCTCTGTACAGAGTATCAAAGACGATAAAGCAAGATAAGGAAGAATGACAGAATTAGTCGTCAACACATTCATCATCAACAAGACACAGAACTATTAAGGCCAATGGACTACAATTGGATTTATCTTGCCGTCCTCGCGCGTTTTATCGACCGCGGGCACGAGACCGCTTCTCCGCCTGCTTGTTTTTGTCGTCCAGAGATGTGTGTGTGTGTACGCTGTGGGAAAAGACACTTCTGCCAGGTTTATTGTCGCAGAGCGCTAAGCCGTCCTAACGTGGCGTACTCAAGGTGGCAAGCCTAACATCAGCATACTCCCGGTCGAGAGCCCATCTCTCTCTCTTCCTCTTCTACGATGCGCCCCGCGAGCACGATTTCCAACATACGCCTCTTCTGCATGCCATTTTGTTTGTAAAGGTATGGCAGAAAACGGAAAGGATAAACAGACAAAAAAAATATCGCGAGGCAGGACACAGAGATGGGAACAGCAAGAGCGCAGCTAGCGCCCTTCCTGCTTTATTTTTTTTTTTCATCTGTGTCCTGCTTCACAATTTTTTTTCTGGTTATCCATTCAGTTTGCGGGGATATCTTCGCAGAGTACCACGCGCTAACTCACCCAACAAGCTACCCTTATGAACTCTTCTGCCACGTCAGCTCGATCCTTTCGTAACGTTGTCACGGGGCCCCGTTTCGACAAGGAATGTCTCTTTCGTCCTTGTTTCGTTATGTTCACATGCTGCTTTGCTGCTGCTATAGATAGAAACCGTGAGATCAATTTCGAGCGTTCTCATCCCTTCGTTCGTTGTTCGTATATGTCCTGTATAACGTACGTTAATAACGTCAGACAAATTAACTCGTCTGCTAGAATATTTACATGAAGCTCTATAACGAAATTATTCACTGCTATACATATCTCTGTTCACACACACAAAAAAACGCCAGATTGAGCTTGAATTCAAAAGGTTCGCGTACCTGGATACGGTTCGCGAAGTGTTGGAGCATCGGCCACTGTGCTGCTGCGTTGGAAACCTCAGCCGAAGACCTGCATAAAGTTTTAGGCATATCATCGTCGCAGCACTTAGCGACATTAATTATTGGATTATAGCCCCACATTTACGAGTGATATCATTAAGCAAGTTTAGGCATTTAATGTCCTTTATTGCCCATCGCTGGTATACCGGAAGCTATATCCCTTACTTGCTTGCATCTTCCTTTCGAAATCTTTGTTTAAAACAGGTTTCATTCAACGATGCATAACCATGTCGTACCGTGCAGTCAAGTTTTGAAGGCGACACACGGACGTAGTAGCAATTCGCCACCTGCATTTGTCACGAGCCTTAGCGTGCAGCAGAGGCTCACACCCATGCAGGGACACGGTGTCGCCGCCGCCGCCGTCTCAATGTGGGACGTCCCGCAGCCACAGGAAGAAGACAGAGTTTGCATGCGAAACGGCGTCGGCAGCTCGCGAGAGTTCGTCCGTGAACCGGGCCCACGTCTTGCGACGCGACGAGAGACGTCGTCCCGCACACAGCTAGCAGCAGCAGCAGCCGTGTAACACCTCCCGGTGACCCACGTAACGGATGACGCACGCCCGCCTATAAGCCACGAAGACACACTTTTCACCGCTGCTATCGCCGAGCCGCTTCTACAACGGATCGTCTTCCTTCCGCGAGGCTTCGGCCTCGCCACCAATTTGCATACATCCGGAGGTGATCGATGGCGCCGCATCAGGGCGGCAGTGATTGAAGTTGCAATTAGAGCCCCGCACGGACCGACCGACCGACCGACCAGCCGTCTATACGGGAACAAAAAGAAGAAGGGAAAACAGACACAAGAATACGGAAATGAGAATTACGAGCAAGAGCAAAGCGAGCTCCGTGTCCATCCGAAACGACTGATCCTATCGCTCTCTCTTTCGGCCTCTCGCGTTCACAAAGCCGCTCTGTATACACACGTACGAACCAAGCGCGAGCTTCTTTCCACACGACAATGTATCTTATTATCCTATATATCGCGTGGCGCAATCACCGTCATCTCAAACACGCTTCTGCTTTACCAAGAAATCACTGCTTGCACCCCCCCCCTCCCTCCCCCGGCTCTCGCTGCTCCTTTAAAGAACCCTCCTCGGTACCACACGGCGGCGGCTGCTGCTTGCGTGTCGAGTGCACACGCATCCGCGCCGCACTAAGTCCCGTGCTTAACGACCTGTGAAGGAGCGATCTGTTTTCTCAGCGCGGCTACCCGCAACGTACGGTGTGTGTGTGTGTGTGTGTGTGTGTGTGTGTACGAGTGTGCGTAGAAGAAAGACAAGACAAAACCAAACAAAAAGAAAGAACAAAAAGCCCAATTGCTCCAGTGACCCGAGCATGCACGCGAACGGCAAGCTGGCCAGCCGAGCGCAACAAATCGCATTCTTCCAACAAGGCGCATTCTTCCCAGCGGATATCATCCGCGGCGCCGGTTCATGCCTCTTCTAGGGGAACGATTGCCCAGCTTGTATCGGTAGTTGCGCGTCCGCCCTCGAGCAATAACGGACGTGTCCCGCTGTGATGAATTGCGTCGCCCCGTTTCACATGGACGAGGCTTCCACGTTATATTACCCGCCTTTCTTCTACTGCTGCGTGTGACACGTCAGGGTCCGCCACCCCAATCACCAACCCCTGCGCCCTCCATCCCATTCAAGAAGGTGGAGGGGGGGGGGGAGAGAAACGAAGGCGAAATGTACGAGCCGAGGAGAGTAACTTTCGCGCCCCAAGTGTAACGACAACCAAGCGCGGACATTCTCAGAAGCGGGCGTATCCGTATGCTCGTCTATATAGCCACAAAAGGCGGGGGGGGGGCGACAAGCTCTCCGTTGGACTGTATATGCTAGAGGTCTCGCGCGTCAGCGGTCGTTCCGGTAACCTCGCTGAAAGCTGTGCCAAAGATCGCGTGACGCACCTCCGGCTCGCTCGTTGCTGCACAAGAAGCCGTCGCTCACGCCTACGAGGCGCATAGTATGCGTACACGCAGGGAAGGGACGACGGAAATCCGGGCGGCGCTTATAGCTAAACGGGTTCCCGCCGAAGCCAAGGCATGGGAGTCTCGCGCGCACACAATGGGTTTCGCCTCTCCGGACTTAACACGAAAGAAGACCTTAACCCGAAACCTGTGTTGACCCGTTCTTATACGCGCCGCGAAGGTCAAGCACACCTCGACGCAACGTTTAGTGGCCCCGGCTGCTGCTGGCTTTCTTTTTATTTTTCCACCGCGCGGTGAACCGGCGGGCACCACAGCGCATGGTGCGCGTGTGTGCCCCCGATCTATTCAGCGGCGCGCGGTTTCATGCTGGGAAGCGGAACGCGACGCGAGTTCTACTGTGTGAGAACCCCTCGGGGACCATCGAAGCGATTCGCGCGCTTCGTCTGAACCGGGAGCCCGGAATCCTTGAGGGTGATTCGCGCGCCTCGTCTGAACCGGGAGCCCTGAATCATTCCGGGCGATTCGCGCACTTCGTCTGAACCGGGAGCCCGGAATCCTTGAGGGTGATTCGCGCGCTTCGTGTGAACCGGGAGCCCTGAATCATTCCGGGCGATTCGCGCACTTCGTCTGAACCGGGAGCCCTGAATCATTCCGGGCGATTCGCGCACTTCGTCTGAACCGGGAGCCCGGAATCACTGCGGGCGATTCGTGCGCTTTGTCTGAACCGGGAGCCCTGAATCATTCCGGGCGATTCGCGCACTTCGTCTGAACCGGGAGCCCTGAATCATTCCGGGCGATTCGCGCGCTTCGTCTGAACCGGGAGCCCTGAATCATTCCGGGCGATTCGCGTACTTCGTCTGAACCGGGAGCCCTGAATCATTCCGGGCGATTCGCGCACTTCGTCTGAACCGGGAACCCGGAATCCTTGAGGGTGATTCGCGCGCCTCGTCTAAACCGGGAGCCCAGAATCATTGCGGGTGATTCGCGCGCTTCGTCTGAAACGGGAGCCCTGAATCATTCCGGGCGATTCGCGCACTTCGTCTGAACCGGGAGCCCTGAATCATTCCGGGCGATTCGCGCACTTTGTCTGAACCGGGAGCCCGGAATCACTGCGGGCGATTCGCGCGCTTTGTCTGAACCGGGAGCCCTGAATCATTCCGGGCGATTCGCGCACTTCGTCTGAACCGGGAGCCCTGAATCATTCCGGGCGATTCGCGCGCTTCGTCTGAACCGGGAGCCCTGAATCATTCCGGGCGATTCGCGTACTTCGTCTGAACCGGGAGCCCTGAATCATTCCGGGCGATTCGCGCACTTCGTCTGAACCGGGAGCCCTGAATCATTCCGGGCGATTCGCGTACTTCGTCTGAACCGGGAGCCCTGAATCATTCCGGGCGATTCGCGCACTTCGTCTGAACCGGGAGCCCTGAATCATTCCGGGCGATTCGCGCGCTTCGTCTGAACCGGGAGCCCTGAATCATTCCGGGCGATTCGCGCACTTCGTCTGAACCGGGAGCCCTGAATCATTCCGGGCGATTCGCGCACTTCGTCTGAACCGGGAGCCCTGAATCATTCCGGGCGATTCGCGCGCTTTGTCTGAACCGGGAGCCCTGAATCATTCCGGGCGATTCGCGCACTTCGTCTGAACCGGGAGCCCTGAATCATTCCGGGCGATTCGCGCGCTTCGTCTGAACCGGGAGCCCTGAATCATTCCGGGCGATTCGCGTACTTCGTCTGAACCGGGAGCCCTGAATCATTCCGGGCGATTCGCGCACTTCGTCTGAACTGGGAGCCCGGAATCCTTGAGGGTGATTTGCGCGCCTCGTCTGAACCGGGAGCCCGGAATCACTGCGGGCGATTCGCGTGCTTTGTCTGAACCGGGAGCCCTGAATCATTCCGGGCGATTCGCGCACTTCGTCTGAACCGGGAGCCCGGAATCCTTGAGGGTGATTCGCGCGCCTCGTCTGAACCGGGAGCCCGGAATCACTGCGGGCGATTCGCGCGCTTTGTCTGAACCGGGAGCCCTGAATCATTCCGGGCGATTCGCGCGCTTCGCCTGAACCGGGAGCCCGGAATCCTTGAGGGTGATTCGCGCGCCTCTTCTGAACCGGGAGCCCGGAATCACTGCGGGCGATTCGCGCGCTTTGTCTGAACCGGGAGCCCTGAATCATTCCGGGCGATTCGCGCGCTTCGCCTGAACCGGGAGCCCGGAATCCTTGAGGGTGATTCGCGCGCCTCTTCTGAACCGGGAGCCCGGAATCACTGCGGGCGATTCGCGCGCTTTGTCTGAACCGGGAGCCCTGAATCATTCCGGGCGATTCGCGCGCTTCGTATGAACCAGGAGCCCGGAATTATTGCGGACGATTTGCGAGCCTCGCTGAGCCAGGAGCCCTGAATCATTTTTAGGAAGGCGGCAAAGGATAGCTTCGCTCTTGTTATTTAGGCTTGGTAGAAACGGCGGGACGCATGCATTTCCCTTACTATGGAGCGTTTAGAAAGGGACAAAAGCGCCGAATAATAAGACTTTCAGAAATGAAGATTTCAGAGGCTCAGTCTTTATTGAACAATCCGTGTAGTAACGATGGAAATTACAAAGTGAAGGCAAAATTCCTGCTAACCGCACTGTAACTGCCTTGCATTACAACGAACACCTGTGAAGGCTCCGTCTCAGGACTTTTACTGTTTCTTTATTTGGGTTAATGGCTTACCCATTGACATTAATTCAACTATTAGGTTTCTCGCTGATGAATTTGTTTTGTACCGCGTAAAACAAAATGCATAGGATACCCCACAGTTACAATCCGATATTGACAAAATTAACTCTTGGCGTAACACTTCGTTGGTAAACTAAACATTTCTAAATGTAAAGTAATGAGGGTATCTCGTCTTTCCAGGATGCTTAACGATGCCGTTCATACATGAAATAAGACAACGCTGACCGCCGCTTCTTCCTACAAATTTTTAGGTTTCTATAAGCGTACGGTTTTTCTTTGAAATTTGCATGTAACTTACGTGTCTGACGTGTCTGACGTAGTTTGTAGCAGTTGCTACGAACGGGTGGATGTCTCATTTTCCCTTTATTCAACTTACGTGTCTACATTGTTAAATAATTTACACCCTTAGAAGTGGAAAAGGATGTAAATGCGTCTACAACTCACACTCTTAGAATGTGATTTACATAACTGACACCCTAAGGGTGTGCGTTATAGAAACATTTACACCCTTTTTCACTTTTAAGGGCGTAAATTATTTTACAGTGATAGTAACGTTAACCGCATGCTAGGATATATCTACACTGAAAGTTTTCCTTTGTTCCTTCCAGCCTTAATATTACACTTTACAATTTCTTTGTAAGATCTAAATCAGAGCACACGTCTTCTATTTGGGATCCCACTAGACTCACTTTAACACTCTTGAAGCAGTATATATACAACACCCAGCGGACCGCTTAATACTTTCCAATTCTTGCCGTACTGCCAGTTTTTCTCCAATGAAAGCTGATCTCGACTTGTCTGTCCTGCTAGCGCGTCACAAATGGTTCCGCTTAAGTCTGTTCCGCATGTTTTGTGATATTACTTCAACTTTGAATGGGCTTTGATCAGCTCCTGCTTGAATCGCACTACATTTCGTCTCGTAATGAACACCACATTAAAGTTAGTGTAACCCCATATCGCAGTAAATATATGTTGATTTATTTCATCCCCAGGGCCAGCAGTGAAAGGAACCACCTTCCTTCTGCGATTGCTACCCTCAAATTTTGTTACTGATATATTGTAACTTCGCTATCCTCTGTGATGCCTTCAAGGCCACGAGAGCATGAAAAATAAATTAATTAATAAACCCTCTGAATGGCAACACGTAGACGGGGGGGGCGGGGGGGGGGGAACACGACTGAAAGACAGCTCGGGAGCATATCAGAATATATATATATATATATATATATATATATTTATATATATATGCTATGATAGAAGATAGTTATAAGCAGGCTGCATCCTACACAGTGTCACGGCGTGGTTTGTGCACGCGACTTGTTTGTGCCGGGTCTTGGTGACAAGGACAATAGCCACTCACATTGACGTTGGGGTAAAATTGAACCCCTTGCATTCTCAGTGTAGCTCCACTTCGGTACAGCGCGCCGGGTACGGCTGCACACGACTCCTTTTGGTCAATGCACTATCATACTCGACGGGATGCTCCAAGTGGCGCGTTCCGTTATCTATAGGGCGAGAGAATCGTGTGTTTTACAGCGAAGCTGTATACCTCTACACCCCGATGCGTTTGTCGAGTCCGCGGGCAAAAACTCAACCAATCACAGCGGGAGGCGCGCGCCGCGTGCGCCTCTGGTTTGCTTGCTGCAGACCAGATGGCGCTCGCCTCCGCGGCAGCGGCGGCGCCGGCCGTGCAGGGGTAAGAAAAAAAAGAACCAGAAAGCTCACCTTCGCGCATAGCGTTCACCGCAAACGTTTCCCGGTAAAGATTACGGTTGCATAAGCTGCAGTTGCCGGGAAGCGGCAACTGCAGCAACTGTAAACAGGAACAATGTCAATGTGCACAATGGCATCGTGCTCAGGCTCGGCAGGACCCAGTTCAAGGCTACGTCACATTTGTCTATAGGCCAGGTCAGGTGATACCACAGCTTCGCTGGCAAACCACCTTCCCAGCGTAGATTAAAGCCAGTGCCCCCCCCCCCCCCCCACCCTCCTCGTTTTCTCGTAATGTTTCCAGCTAGTGGCTAACTTGGTCTCGTGCTTTGGGCCGGTCAGTCAAATATATCGATTTAAAAAAAGTAACGTGGCGTTAATGATTATATACTTAAACGACATTTAATTACTATATGATTACGAGTACCGACAAGAAAATGTAAAGGCCAATCATCCTACTATATATACGTTTCTTTAGTGTAGCCTGCATGTGCAGCGCCTTGGAATGAAATTGTGTAACTTTGACATGTTTAGCAGCAATCCATCAATACTCTTCATCGACATGGGGATGCACACTTGCATACAGTACGCGAGGAAACGAATAGCTCAACCTTGGATCGCGTATGACGTGCATCACAGTGTTTGCGGCACTGCCCCGCACGCCGTCACTGTACACACAGTTTGAACCAACCTTCACAAATACTTTTTTTTTAAGTATGTATAAACGCTGGTTTGCGCAGCAGTCGGGAGTGTGAGACCCGACTGCTCTAGGAAGGCACAGATAGTAGCACTGTGTGCGGTGAAAAGCAAATATGGAACGACTTACACACCTCGCCATGGTAGAATCAACTAAGCTCTCAACCGCCTCTTCTTGTAGCCTTCACTGAAGGTGAGGCGAAATCAACTGTTCTGTCTTCGTCTTTGGGTGCATAGGCCAACACCTGCCGTTGAAGCCTCTGCTTATTAGTCGAGTCGGCGGGACACCGCTCAAGTCGCACTTCGAATCGATTCTAAAGACAGGCTCGAATAAAGGGAAAATCAGACATCCGCCCGTTCGTAGCAACTGCTACCAAGGAAACCCATACGGGTTCCTCGAAAGAAAAGCCTCATAATTTAAGAAAAAGAAAACGACGTAAAGACAGGCTCTTACTGCAACGAAGATATCTACACTGCCACTTGTTGATACCATCTCATTTCATCTTAAGTATTATATAGCTTCGTCATGTGGATAAGACGATGATGATAGGAGCTCAGCCATCGCGCTCTCATCATTCCTTTCCTCTAGTTGCCCTATATACGCTGCTATTCAGCACACATGTGCGAGTAAGTATTGACGAACTCAGTTCACGACGATGAACACCTTTCGTAACACGTGTATAGAACACCTTGAGTGGCAAGTTATTTTATGATTACCACCGGGAATCAGTGCGCGAATAATATAGCTCTTCCTGTTGTAATATCCTTCACTCTCATTTGCGCAGTAGATTCCCCTGATAATGGCGAATTAACTATATAGCTCCTGAGTATGTTTCTCACAAACGCGTATTTCTTCGACAGCGGGCTCTTAGAATTTCGTGTGCGATCTCCGCCCTTCTTTTCGTCTTTACTTTCCCTTTCCCTTCCCCTAGTGCAGGGTAGCAAACCGGAGGCCCTAACTGTGGTTAACCTCCCTGCCTTTCTCTCATTTGCATCTCTCTCTCTCTCTCTCTCTCTCTCTCTCTCTCTCTCTCTCTCTCTCGTGTGCGATACTCCTTGCTTCCGTTCGCGCCGTAATTTTCCACGATAACATTTTAGATCCTATCCGTAGGTTTACTATGGGCTGCAGCACATGAGCACAAAGTCGAACAGGAACAATTGGACAGTGTGCACGGTTCGTTATACATACCGTCAGAACGGCCTTCGTGGAGCAGTGACTGCGTATCGTTGACAGCCCATTGGAAATACTACTGCAGTAGTAATGAGCTTGTCTATTGTGCTCGAGAAATGCAGAGAAAATGGGGCGGGGGCCGCATTAAAGGCATGCGTATACCCGGCGGTGACGCTGATGACATGGCGCTGTCAATAGCCAGCGGTTACCATTCATCTCGATCTCGCGTTCGCAATTCTAGGCCACGGCCGCAGGGGAAAAAAAAAAGAAGACGTCATACCCGTGTAGCCTAATGTCGTCACGCGCACAACTCCCCCGGTAAAAGCTTTAATTTACTTCTCCGCTCGGCTTAACTACACCCGCGAGCGACAGCAGTTATGGTACGTTAAAATCGCAAACGCGCATCCACCGTAGGGACAAAGTGACGGGCGTACGAGACCGAGTGCACGAGCAGAATAACAATAAATAACGAAACCGGGTCAAGTTTGGCCGGATGGCACATATGCACTTAACGCTAGCTGTCCGCATAGGTCCCAATAGAATGATCGCCGGGCAAAGGGAATCGCATTAGGCGCTTCGAAGCTCTTGTCAACGCCGAAGGTCGGAACTACCGAGGCGTTAAAACGGGTCCACCTTATAGGATTAATACGGGCACGGCGTGTATGCAGTGATGAAACAGAAGCGCCGCGCACGGCGATTTCAATAAGCGGTGCTGCTGCGCTCCTTTTGAGACGGGCGGGTGCCACAGAGCGTTCTCGGTTGCAGTCGTTCCAAGGACGCGGCGGACCCGTTTTAATCCGTTGGCTTTCGAGCGCCCCATGTCACCGCTCTTCGTATATATACCACTGTACACGACGCTGTATAACATAGCCCCCGCGCATAACAGAGGTCCGCGCTAAGCGCGGGGCGTCACAATAGACGGCACGCATTCCACGGGTGCAGATCGAGAGGCAGGAACGCAATTTTCGCTCTTTCTTCGAGCTGTCTTTATGCGGGGCTGTGTGAAAGGAAGGAACCGCCGCCCGTGTGCTGCCTCGTTTTTGTTCTTGTTTTTTTCTAGAGCGTGCTACGACGGCGGGCAACGATGTCGACCCGAGACACTCTCGGTGCTCTTCAATCTTGCTTCGTAGCGCGAGATAAGACCCTTCGAAAAATCCGCGATGGGGGCGTGCAGGCGGATCGCGAGAGATCGTTAACGAGGAAGGATTTCCCCGGCGGAAGGTCATCACACGCGCACCGTTGCGATCCCCGCGGCCGCCCCGGACTGCAAGGCGATGGCGGTAGCGGCACCGCGGCGCAATTAAAAGGTATACACTCCGCCGACAACGTCGTATAGTCGGCTCGGCGTTCCGTGCTCGAGAGAGTATGAATTTTTGATTTCTCTCTTTCTTTATTTCTCGGCGTAGAAGGGGATGGACGCAAGCAAGCAAGGCCGTCCGTTATGCCTTCGTCTTCTCGGCACTCTTTCGTACATCGCGCGCGGCTAGCGGTTCCTTTGTTGCGGCGCCTGCCGTGGCCAAGGCGCACGTTTTGCAAGTGTACACGGCGGGCGGAGGGAAGTCACAATACGTACAAGGGGGGGCCCCCCCTTGCTGCTGCCGTTACACGGTGATGCGCGCTAGACGCAGTGTCGTGTTTGCGCGATTACAAGCCACCTACTTAGTGGGCGGCGAAAGTGCGTACGCGCGAAAAAAATTGTGAAGTGGGAGTCAATTGGTATTTAAGTGGGCGGACGGAGGAGACGTCGTGCTAAAGCGCGCGCGCTTTGAAGACGGCACATGAGTCACTATAGTAAAGACGCTTCGCATTCACTTTCTTAGTTTCGTTTTTCTTTATCGCTGTCTTTACCCTTTTTCTTTTATTTCCAGTTGTGGTGGCGGAGATTAGGAGGCCGCCAAAGAAACTCCTTGGGAAAGCTTCGGGAGCCGCGCTTTTCCGCTTGCGCTCCGACTGCTTGCAACACGGTTGAAACGCGTCTCGCAAGGTTAGCGGTGTTTTCACCGCAAAGCAAGAACGCTATACCAAAACTGACACGAATTGCGCGCTAATCGCGTTCGGCGCAGACCTCCCTAGCTCGACGAAAATAAAAAAAAAAAAGCAAGAGAAAAAGCTGGCTCTTCAACACGCAGCCCATTGAGGACAAGAAAGAAAGGAAGAAAGAGCGGATAATTACTACAGCCAAGGTGTCCGAAAATAGCACGTCAGTATTTGGCACAATAGCTTTATAATGGACGTTTAGGCGATAGTTCCGCGGTGTGCATGTCCCAAGGTACGCGAAATGCTGGAAAACACGAATTCTTCGTTTTGTTCGCGCTTCACCGCATTGAAAGGCGAAAAAGCAGCGGCAATATAGCGCAGGCAGAGTGTTCAGGTGACACTAAGGAACACTATTAAGTCACATAGGCAGACTACATGCTTCTGAAATTGCAAATATGTCCGACCGACCGTGCCTGAGTACTAGTTTGGTATGCCAGAAAGGTAATTTGATGCGAGTTGTATCCTTGGGTGGGTTGGTAATACACGAGCAGCAAGAAATTTTAACGCAGGAGTATGAAGCGATGGCGATGGGGCCAAGAAGAATTGAATTCTGGGGTTTTACGTGCCAAAACCACGATTTTATTATGAGGAACGCCGTAGTCTGGAGGAATAAAACACGTTGTGAGGCTACTTGGTGCATAGCTTTCAAAAGGTGAAGGACCAACAGTGACAGCACACTAAGAATAAGGAACAAAGAAAGACAGGACAAGGCGCTATCCTTGTCCTGTCTTTGTTCCTTCTTAGTGTTCTGTCACTGTTGGCACTTCATCTTTTGAAAGTCTGGATGACTCCGGATCCATTTCGACCACCAGGGGATCTTTTAACGTGCCCCCAAAGCACGGTACACGGGCCTATTAGCATTTCGCCCCCATCGAAATGCGGCCGCCGCGGTCGGGATTTGACCCCGCGACCTCGTGCTTAACAGCGCAACACCACAGCCGGCCACCGTGGCGAGTGAGGCCAAGAAGACAAAAGACAGCTTGCATCGGCCAGAAGGCGTTACCCCGCCTTCATTCATCACCCCAGAGGGCATTTACAAGACGTTCTCGTTTAATCACCCCAGCGTCGCCGGTCGGTGGGGGGCCCACTACGTGGCGTCTCTAAGTACGACAGTGCGCCAGATCGGATCCATGCTATACGCCTGCTCCTTCCGAGCCCACTCGAGAATTCGGGGACAGCTGACTCTGCCTCTCTTAACCCACCCCATCCCTTCTCCTGCTAGCAACAGCGCAAAATGTAGACAAGAGACGAGACAAGAAGACACCACAAGCGCTGTTTTTTTTTTTCCCCCAGCGCTTGTGGTGTCTTCTTGTCTCGTCTCTTGTCTACATTTTGCGCTGTTACTAGCAGGATGGAAAACCAACAAGCCCAAGCTGCTATTCTAGCGAAATCCTTTCTCCACCGTACCGCATAAGAGCGCAAATAAGTAGAAGAAACGACTTGCCGATCAACCAGCGTCGACTACACACCGGCCGCTAGTGGATGCGAAGAAAACGAGACGCCGCAGCAACCCACGCGTCGTCGCTCGTCCGAGTGCATAAGCATAGCACAAGCAACGAGCTTTTCCGAGCTCAAGCTCACGAATGTTCCAGCTGCCGATCCGGATCGCACGCATTTCCGGCAGTCAGACGCGGAGCATGCGCACTTCGACGTTTTCACATCTGAGACGCTCTTGTCTCGTGATAAGCGACCGGGGGCCGTCGTGGCGAGCACTTGTCATCGCGTCCCAATCCCGTTTTGCTCGTCCTGGCCTGTGTGTTCCGGCGTTGCGTCTCAACTCTGGAAAGCTTCGGCGCAAGATGGCCGCGCAAGAGCTTGTGTTGCGCCTGCGTTGTCTGCTCGACCTCGTACCCCCCTCTCTACTATAGTGCTCTAACAATTTTCACTGTGCTATGTGCTCTCTCTCTCTCCCCCTTCCCCATCTTTCATCACCCCCATCCCTCTCCCATGTGTAGGGTAGCAAACCGGTTAAGCTAAACTGGTTAACCTCCCTGCCTTTCCTTCTCCACTTTTTCCTTCCTTCCTTCCTTCCTTCCTTCCTTCCTTCGCTGTTCCATGTCAGAAAAAGGAGCAAGAAAACGAAGGTCGAGTATTATGTCCACGCCATACTGAAATCTCCACCCTATAGCCGCTTGTGACGTCATACATGTCGGCGCGGCGCTGTCCTAAACTATAGATAAGCGTTATTCGGAAGGTAACGAAAACATAACCTGAGCGCTCCTCTGAACTTTTCTGAGCGCGTAAAGAAATCTAAATAAGTGAAAATGGAAAAAAAGAAGCTGTGAAATCCGCATCGTCGCAAAAACGTCGTCAGGACCCCGGTTCTGACGCGGAGAAAGAAGCAGTTTGGTCTTTTCCAAAGCTTTTCACTAAAGCAGCCCTCTTCAGCAGCCCATAAAAGCAATGATTCTTAACTTCAAGCCACCACAGACCCTTTACAAGAGAGAGAGAGAGAGAGAGAGAATTTTAATGCCAGGAATGTGGAGAGCTCGGCCTAAGCCAATCAAGTAACCCATAGTGATTTTGTTTTCTCTCGTTCTCTGTTTTGTTAGCAAAATCATGGTGACAAAGACAGGTGTAAACGTCAGTTACAACTAACACGATGCTACAGTTGCAACTGCTATATAGCGCTATGTTTTGAGTGTTCTGTGTTTCATTCGCAATATACCGCAAGTGGTTATGTTGGTGGTCATCCATGCACTGCAGTGGCTTATGGCTGCGGCGTTCCGCTGCTGAGCAAAAAGGTCGTGGGGTCGATTCCCAGCCGCTTTCCGATGGGGGCGGTACACAAGTATACGCTGGTGTATCGTACTTTTGGTTTCACGTTAAATAAACCCCAGGTGGTCAAAATTAATTATGAGTCCTCTCACAACGGCGTCCCCGATATCCCATGCACTTGGCAGCATCGGGACATTAAACCCTGAAATTTCTTACGATGATGCCCATAAACGTGCTATTTGACGCCGAGAATCAAGGTGACGCCCAGTGTACATTGATGGCATGCAGGTCGTGGTCGGAAATACGCCTCTACATCAACCTGCCGTCGAGTGATCGGAGACTCGTGTCAGGATTGGGGGCTCAATCTCGTCGCTCGTGATCCGTTGTCAAGATTGGAGTCCGGCATGAATTAGAAGGCAGCTGGCCCATGCCGTCGTCCAACTTATCCCCGCTGAGGACGTTGATGAAGGGAAGGACTGCTTCTCATCGAGAACGAGGAATATGGGGTTATTTACAATATTTATATCAGTCTAACATGACTGCTTCAAAGAGAGTGTCAATCCAACATGACTGCTCAAGAGAAGTGTGTCGAGCATTCGCACTACAGCAGTTCGGTCCTCACTCGGTCCTCCCGCGATACAAGGTGACGCGAACGTTCGTTTACTCATTGTAAATTCGCCGCCGCCCCGCAGAACAGTTTACGCACACAGAGGCACACACATTCCAATGTTCGGAGCCGACGTCAGAGGGGAGCCGTTCCGGGTAGCTCGGAGCCATTCTGGGTAGCTCGTTGTCCTGCGTCCCGGTCGGCGCGTGGGAAGCAACAAAAAACGGCTTTCCCGCGGCAGCTCGCGCATGCGTAGCAGATCAGGTCCGCGCTGGGGAGTTCGGGCACCATAGTTCGTCCGCCGAACTCATTCCGTCACAACGACGATGGGGTTAGATGATGGCGGCGGTTTTCAGCACAAAGCCCGCTTCATCGAACGCATCCTAGCTGAAGCGACGGAGAGTGGGGGATGCGCGTCTTGTTCCCCAGTCGTAATTTGGTGGCAATCCTGCATTGCAGCTCGCCATTCTTAGCACTCGCGGTAAGCGCCGACAACGCGAAACTTCACAAAGACAGATGGCTATATAGAAATGTTTCGCCATGTCTTGTCGTTCACTTTAATCGTTGCAGGACGGTCGTTAAGTCTATATCGAGCGACGATCGCGAACACCCTTGAGCAGTCATGAGGATCTCTTGAACACCGATGTGATTTACTAGCGCCTGAATGTGTGCATGCTACGAGCTGACTGGACAATATCGACGACCGCGAACTTTCACTGAAAGCCTGGCAGCACGGTATCATCATCCCAGAGAGCCGGACGAGCGTTTCTGCAGTACTTATGTGGAGCCCGTAGATGAGAGTTAGGCTTGCGACGTGCTGCCTGACTGTGTGCGTGTGAGACTTCTAAAATATTTAATTATAGGGTTTTACATGCCAAAACCACTTTCTGATTATGAGGCAAGGCGTAGTGGAGGACTCCGGAAATTTCGACCACCTGGGGTTCTTTAACGTGCACCTAAATCTAAGTACATGGGTGTTTTCGCATTTCACCCCAATCGAAGTGCGGCCGCCGTGGTCGGGATTCGATCCCGCGTCCTTGTGCTCAGCAGCCCAACACCATAGCCACTGAGCAACCACGGCGGGTATGTGTGAGAATTATTAAGGTAGAAAAAAAATCTCAGACATCAGCCTGAATCAAAATTCTGGCCTACGACTCAACATTGGGGAAGGGAGACGGGAGTAAAAAGAGAGGGAGAGGGAGGGAGATAGGTGTTGGTGATGATGGTGAAGATGGTAGTGAGTGAACCTTGAACAGCAGACTCTTCAAAGGCTAGACATGCTGTGATTTGTCTATAATGCAATAACGGCAGTAATACACCTGTAGTTGATCTCGTTTGCACATATTTCGGAGCAATAGCGCCAGCATGGGACAAATAACAGGACGGCTCAGTGTCCCGTGCTTCGTTGTTCCGCGTCTCGTGTTGGCGCTTCCCCGTCTACCCCAGTGCAGGGTAGCCTACCGGGCTCATTATGGTTAACCTCCCTGCCTTTCCCTTATGACTTCTTTCTCTCTCTCTTTCACTCTCTAGTGCACGTAATCCGTATGAACTCTTGCCTCTCATTTCTCTCTTTATCGCTCCCACCTTCCGTTCCCAGCGTGTATGTAGAGT
Source organism: Dermacentor albipictus (assembly GCF_038994185.2). Lineage (NCBI taxonomy): Eukaryota > Metazoa > Arthropoda > Arachnida > Ixodida > Ixodidae > Dermacentor > Dermacentor albipictus. Next base: position 121,604,728 of record NC_091825.1, read on the forward strand.
AGATTAACTATACTCCATAACTCACTGCACTCTATAACTAGAGTAGTCAACTGGGCAATGCCTAGTTAACACACCTCCTTTTACTTAACTGTATTTTCGCCTTTCGTTTTTCCTCTGAGCAATGGAGGTCCGCTGACAATCATATTACGAAGAAAAAAAAAGGCACTACAAACACCGTTTTGTCTTCTCGGGTTGGATATGATTGATCCTAATCTGCTGTCTCTGGGAGTCTCGACTCTTAATTGGACACTGTTACAGGAAGATTCGCGCTGCCATCCGGGGTTTTCTTGCGTCGCCAGTGCGATTAAAAATCCGGATTCTGACTTTAAATTTCATCCTCTTTCTATGAAATTAAGCCCAAATTGTACGAATTTTATAGTTTTTTATTTATTCCTTCGCCTTCATAAATTAATTCTCTCGAATATTCTTGTTCCAACCCACTTACATTCTCGACTTTCGTCTAGCTGATTCCTCTTAAGCCTCTTGTCTCTGAATTTTATTTCTAACATACAACACTCGGTTCTTGGCCAATCCCCCAAAGCGGTTACATGCGCCACTAATGGAAAGGAGGCCCGACCTCCACTGGTTGAGAAACTCTGTGCGCCAGCATACGTCGACCGCTGGCTCCCACCGTCCGCACCGTATAGGCACGTCGGTTACGAAGTGCGATGCTTACCATCGCGTTACTTACGCGCCATACCCGACCACGTCGCTCCTACGGCAAGTCAATATAGGGATTTAGTAAAGCAATGAAGGGGGCTAGTTGGTGAACGTTCATGGTTATATTGCGCTCAGTTTTACAAAGACGATATTAAGAAAGGACAGGACGTGGACGGACGTAGCGCAAACTACCAACTGTTTAATAATGTTAAATAACGCGCTTATATACAAGGAGATATGGCGCGAGGGGGGGGGGTATGAAAGATATGACAAGTTCACGGAATGTGATCATAGTTCGGGTCAGGCATACATGGTTCACTGGCACCCGTTCGCCCTGGCAAACTCAACCTCAGCTTTGATAAGCGCGATGGACGGAGTGCTTACGCACATTTCTTTTTCTTTTGCTATCGTAAGCGCCTCCCATATTTCTCCAATATAGGGATGATGCGCTATCGTAACGACCGCGCAAGGTTGCACGAGCGCGTCCGCGATGCGAACAACAATAAGCCGCATCACATCTCCTTCCTCCTCCTCCTCCTCCTCCTCCTCGACCTCCGTGGCCGAAAACGGCGCATCGCGCACACGCTGTACTCCGCGATGGCGTTGGTGGTCGTACAGAACTCTGCGCCTACGAGACCTGTGCAGGAGCGGCGGCGGGGTGGGTTGTTTACAGAAGGAAAAGAGACGCTGCTTTGGCTCTAGCTCGATGACAGAGGGCGGCGGAAGAAGCGCCCGCGGGCGCGATGGTGTCGTCGTCGTCTTCGGCGCAAGAATATATTGTGAGCCGAAGTGGCATTTGAAAGGGGAGCCCTGCGAACGCTTTTATTGCGATAGCAATTGTATGGGCACTCACTCCTCAGGCGAATTTTCTCGCGCGCGATAGAGAACGTGCAATGGAGCTTTTGAAGTTCGGTCTTGCTTTGCTGCAGCCTATGCAAATCCCCACGATATATTACAGCCTATAGACCGTGGCTAACGTCTATTAGGATTTTCGTTATAGCCGGCTTCCCTCTCTTTCTGAAAGAACGTTCTAGCTATAACAACTACATTTTTTCGCAAGTTCCTTCGACATATTTTGCTGATTCAGCGACATAGATTCAGACATAAGTGCACTCAGGCTGCTGTTGAGCAAGACGTCGCGCGTTTCGTTTTCTGGCCGCGCCGGCGACATTCGCAAGTGGGCGGGTGCAAAAAAACACCGTAAACGTACTAACACGTAATTTGTTAGCTTGTTAGGTTACTTGTTTGCTTAGCTTATAGTTCGACGCCATCCTTACCGCTGCAAGCGCGGCAGCTGTAGCGCAAGCACATCAGTAAAAACCAAACGCCTCGATAACAAACTGGCTTCTCTAAACGCCGCCCGTGAAGTATACACTATACTGCATGCGTCCGGCTCACGGTGTGTCTTCCACCGCGGTCCGGCTCGAAAAAAAAAAACCTGCTGAAAGTCGATTGCGTCGATGAGTTTGAAGGGAGGGAGGAAAGCTACCGTCTTCCGCTCGAAGTGTCGAGTGCTCGGACGACCCGACCTCCCTTGTTAAAGGGTCACCGAATGTGCGAAACAGGAGTGACCCACGGACGCACGGTCCTTCGGGCCGTTCGATGCGAAAAAGTCGCCCTTAGGTTGCAACGCGGCGAGCGTAACGCCGGTTGGCGCGTCTCTACCGCGCAACGTCGTGCACGAAACGCTGACAAACATACATCGTGCAGAATTCAGGACGCCGCACGGCGTCCCCGTTTCTCTCTTTTCTTTTTGTTTTCCTTCCTCGTCTACCTTTGCAAGTTGCCGCGTCACTTTTGCTCTCGATCATATGCATACACGCGGTTCCCGCGCGGTGCATTACAGCCGCCGCTTGTCGGCGAGTGACACACGAGACCCGCGCGTCCTGTACGACGGCCCGCGTCACGTGAGCGGCCGGCAAGATCGAGAGGTTCGGAAGAGGCCGGGGAAAGGGCGCGTAGCGGTGGCATGTGCCGGTCGCCGGGCAATCTGTCTCGCGTGTGTCCGTGTCTGTTGCCTGCCATAGATCACGCAGTTCATACGTCGGCAACGTTCCCACGCGGGCCCTGCAGCGCGGCTTTGCTGCAGTGCTCGGTGGCGGCGGAGCGCGCGAGAAACTGCGACGCGTCCGTTCCCGGCGTAATTATGCGCTGTTCGTCCGTGTCGCGCAGGCGACGCCCGCGCTACAATGCCGGACATGATAGGACAGTGGTGTCCCAGCGTGCGACGAAGTTTTAGACGGATGCGGCTACGCGCGTTCCACGGATAAGTGCGGACAGTTAGTTGTTTGAGCACACTCGCAACCGCATTTGTTTGTACACGCTGCGGCGGTGTCTCTGCGAAAGCGTATTGAGAAGACAAATGATAGAACGACGGAAGGAGCGCTGCTCGACTTCGTTGGCAACGCCGGACGGAGAGGCTTTTGTGCGACCACTCGTTCGCTTAATTGCGGAGGTTTGCAGCGAGCGCTTGATAAACGAACTGTCCCGCGTCTTTCAACTGGACGGCGTTTGTTTCGAAACGGTGCAGGCGTAAGCGGAGAGTTGCAGCCGCCTATAGATTATCGAGCGCACTTGCAAAAGAAATTCGAAAGTATTTGGCCCGACATCCTAGCACCAGAACTCGCGTTTTAATTTGTTCGTTCTTCAGAAAGTGGTCAAGACCACCCGAATGGCCTTTCTGCTTAGATTATCTTTTCTTCTTTAGCAGCTCCTTAAGCCGGAGTATGATCGCTCTTACACTGTAGTACGCAGACGAGAGCGGCGTTGCGGAAGGCTCCAGATTATTTATCTCGGACCGCCTGCGGATTGTTGGAGCGCACCTATAGAGCGTGTGTGTGTGTGTGTGTGTGTGTGTGTGTGTGTGTGTGTGTGTGTGTGTGTGTGTGTGTGTGTGTGTGTGTGTGTGTGTGTGTGTGTGTGTGTGTGTGTGTGTGTGTGTGTGTGTGTGTGTGTGTGTGCGTGCGTGTGTGTGTGTGTGTGTGTGTGTGTGTGTGTGTGTGTGATTTCTTGCATTACACCATCGGAAGGCCGGCCACTGCAACCCCCAATGGGTGAAAGCCGCCACGGTGCCCTTGGCAACGGAGTGTCATAAACACAGAGTCACTGCAAAGGGACAGAATCATTGCAGTTTCACCAAAGTGCGTATAACACAGCAGTCATTGCTAGCCGTGGATTCGCGCATCCGAATCCCAGTAAAGCATCCCCGCAGTGCGTTGAAAGAAGACGCCTTCCTACAAGTACGTGTAGTAGGCAGACCGTAATCGCTTTGAAGGAGAAAGTATCCCCTCCAGTTCTGCGATATTATAAAGCTGATGGCCTACGTTTGCGGGCCCTGACATGTGCTCGAATCTGTCTGCGCGTACGTAGCGGACGCCTTTAAATCTGGCTTCTCCGCATTATGAGACATCGTGCGGAGAAGCCAACTTATATTATTCTCTTCATCCAATTGCAATTCCACGGGCCGTTCGTTTGAAGATGGCAATAATAAGCGCGGTCATAAATAAATAGTAGACAAAGACCCTACATCTCTTACGGAACCGCGGTCCTCTTAACTATTGAATAGGAGTTCAAGCCACACTCGACTACGCCAGCAGCAAATACCTGACATGTGCGCGATGAAAACACGCATGATACTTCACCGCACAGCTATACGGTGCATGTACCGCACACTGAACGCTGACGATAATAACAGTGTAGAGAAACTGTTTGTTTCGAAGTGACACCAGCATGCGTACCGAACAGGCGAGCAGAAGTTTACTGACGTAAAGTGCAAGTACAGGTACAAACAGTTCATAAAAAAAAAAACAGCAGCGCGCGAAGCCCACTGCGTTCCTCAAACAGGTACGCCGAACGTTATGTACGCACACAGGTTTCTGAAGTGCTAGCAGGGCGTCGACCACTTGTTTGGAAAAAGTTTATTTCAACAAGAGACGATACGAACACTGAATGACAATCACGGCATAATTCCACCAGGACGATAGCATACACAAATAACGAAGCATTGTATACGCCGCACGTTTTCAAAGTACTGTCCGAGTCCTCACTCACTAACATAGAACCACATAGACCCACAGAAAGGCACAGTTACACATAAACTAATTGTCACATGCACAACATGACGTTCAACATATGCAGCGTACACAACGGTCGTGTGCAATGATGATGTGACAGAGACACTTTACATAATTTAAAAGAACATCTTCAATGTGGAAGAGAAGTACAAAGGCCTGTCGAAAGTTTAAAGGCATCAAAACCGATTCGGTGGTTTTCGGCTACCAGACTTGCTCAACTGGACTCGTGGATCCCGTTTCCATTCCGTTTTTTTTTCCGAGGGCTCAGTAACCCTCACCTTTTCCTCTCTCCTCTCTGGATCCGTCAGTGCCAGATGACTAATCACGCGAAGGAAGCCGATTTGCAAACAGGCGTGGGAGTAAATAAAACATAATAGAAAAAATAACGAGACGCTCAAGATTCGGAGACGCCGAAACACCACCCGCGTCGTTGAGCCGATGGTTGAGAAATAATAATAATATTTGGGGTTTTACGTGCCAAAACCACTTTCTGATTATGAGGCACGCCGTAGTGGAGGACTCCGGAAATTTTGACCACCTGGGGTTCTTTAACGTGCACCTAAATATAAGCACACGGGTGTTTTCGCATTTCGCCCCCATCGAAATGCGGCCGCCGTGGCCGGGATTCGATCCCGCGACCTCGTGCTCAGCAGCCCAACACCATAGCCACTGAGCAACCACGGCGGGTGTTGAGAAATCACCGTATATCCTTTGAATACATTACAGAAGCCTACATATTCGTACAATCTTTTTTTTTATTCTTCATTTAACGATGCTGTCCGAGAAGGAAGCGAAGAAACTAACCTGTCGCTAATTACGCGAGCACAAAGCAGCACCGAGCATACTAAGAGCTGGCATGTATTTGAATAGAGAACAGTGCCGGGGTTAACAGCTCATGCGTCGTAAGAAAATTACCAGGGTTTCAAACACCTACCCAACGAGCCGACACTGATCGAAGACAAAGGAAACGGGGAGATATAATCGTGTGTTCGGGAATGGAAGCTTAATAACACGTTAGTTATTGTAGTTCTTATTTGTTTTATATAAGATACTCGTGAAAGATACTGAGCTCGCGTGGAAATATAACATTCCACCGTATTTGCTTCGACAGCACGGAATCCAGCTTACCTTTATTTTAACTTAACCGCCCAATTATTCTTTGCATTCTTTGTTTCCTCTGAACGCGTTGGCTGATTCAGTAATAGCTAAAAAAATGGATGCGTTCGAATAGCGCATATTCTAATCGAAATGAAGAGAGAATACCTTTCCTTGCTCCCGAACGCAGAAAAAAATATGGATAAGATATTTAGAACTTGAGAAAAAGAAAACGTGGATATTTTGTGCAATACGTGCAACGCTGTTTCGGTGCCCGTTCAACTCGGCACCTCGAAGATGTGTCAAAAGTGAAAAACTCCCCACTTGTCACGCGTAAAAAGTTGTCTTCTCTCTCCTCTTGAACTAGCCGGCAGTCGCTTGATTGCAAACGTAGTATGTTGTTTCGTTTGTGTGGTTGCTCGTATGTGTTTAGTTATGCACGCGGAAAGCGGACAAGTATAGTGAAAGGCATTGATTGCTGTTGGTTCAGCGCTTAATTGTGTCTGCTTCTTGCCTTCTGTGTCTCGTCGTCGCGTTGCCACCGTGTGGCGCATGACTCAAGCTTACTCTCTCTTTGCTCAACTCACATACAATACAGTGCCGTATTCAGAGAGTACTTTGTCTCCAGCTATGCGCGCCAGGCTAACCCCGCCTGCTTCAACATCACCACGACCACCACCACCACCTACTTTGTCTCCAATGCATGCCTCAGTTGCGAGGCTGTCTACAACAACAAGCATGTCATCTGGGCTGGTGCGCGAGTTTAGCCTACAATACAGCAGTTTACTAACGCTACCCCTCTAGTAAGAAGTAAAAAACACGAGCATGCGCGGATCCAGAGGGGATGTCCGGATGCTCTGACCCCTCCAACACCCCCCCCCCCCCGCCCCCTTTTTAAAATTTGTGTGCGCAGCGCCAGCGTACTACGCGTGTCGAACTAATGAAGTTCTTTTTCCCAGCTGTTACTGTTCTTTTGCTCTGGATTATTAATTATTATTATATGTTTTGAACACATATATGCATTTAACAAAAAAAGGAAAGATAGGAGCAGGCTGACAACTATCACCGGAAGGGGCACAACGCCTGCCTACTCTTCGGAAGGGAGGTGACAGCAATACAGTTTGCTCTGAAGAGACAAGAAAGGTTTAAGGATTGTTGAAGAGAAGGCGTCAGCCTTACCCCCCCCCCCCCCCCCCCAGAAAAAAAGAAAATATCATTATCATGCATCGCCATCTCAATGTCAGAACCCCACCTCGGAAAAAAAAAAGAAAGAAAACTGGATCCGCGCCTGAAAACGAGGACGTGCTAAAAGGACCTCGAGACGTTGTTATGGGGCTATTTAATATTTCACACTGTCGCCAAGACGGAGGCCTGTATACCAGGGATGCTGTCCTTCAGGGACTCTTCGGGCCAGGATTATATAGAGCAGCCGTCGGACCTCGGTCTCTTCCAGACCAGGTCGCCGCCACGAGCACCCTTCCGCCAAGCAGGGGCGCAAATAAGAGACTTCCGTCCACTGCCTTCCACGTGATTAGCTTTTGTTCTCCCGGTCTCTTCCTGTCTTGTCTCCAGCGGCACTGGCTGCTTTGGTGGTTAGCGGCTCGCCTATTGTGCTTCGGGGTCGAGATGCTGATTAAAAAGTTTCGCACGCTCTCTCTTTCTCTTACTATTATTTAAAGCGATGCTCTGTGCCCTCCTGGCTTTGGCATCGTGGCTGGTCTGTACTGGTTGCTGTCTGCTGCTAGGTCGGTCGGTATCTCGGCGGATATGATATTGTGGATGTAAACACGCAGTTTTTGCGTGTTTTGCGCAGTTTTTGCGCCGAATGCTATAGCCTCCGGCAAACGAGTCCATGCATATAACTGCTCTATACACTGACGGACGAGGCAGTAGAAGAAAACGCACCTTTGTTCTGCTTAATAAAAAAAAAGCAACCCTACATAAAATCTCTACATATAATGTCGCCACAACGGCTATGTGCCACTGTGACACAAAAGGTACAGAATCGCTTACTGTAAATAAATATGTGTCGTAATTCTCTGTGCATACACATGCCATATCACGGTTCTTCCCTCGACAAGCGTCGTATATCCTCATGGCGCCTCACGATAAGATGGTGGCTTTGGTACGTGTAAACTCCAGAATTTATTTTATTATAGCCTCGTGTTATCGCTGCGTAGGCGTCTCACTCTGTGCATCTGCTTGATTTGATGTTTTCATTTCGGCATATCTTGCGAGCGATGTAGCGCATAAACGTAAAAATTGCGCGAGATTTAAGCTGTTAACTTCGTGGCGGATAAACGTGTATACATTGCATGAAGTTTCACGCTGCATAGGATGAAAGGATAAACACAATTGTACACATGGCCGTCAGTCGTATGGGATTTAATACACACAGTTTGACTGAAACTTCACTTCGCGTGCATTTCAATATGTGAGTTGGATCTGCGTGACTTTTTTTTTTTATCCTAATAAACCATGTATACCAGCTAGCTTTCAATTGAACACAATTTGCCAAGTGGTATCTGCTCGGCAGAAGAAAAACGACGCCTTCGAGTAGACGAGCCGTTGCCTGAGTGAGAGAGTAAGAAAGCATGGGTTGTAGCTCGTGGGGGTGCTCACTGTCTTTTTTTTTTTTTTTTCTCAATGCGCCCTGCTTTTGTCGATATTCAGGGAAAAGCTTAAAAGATTAATAACTTAAGCAGCGGAAATTGAAAGTCTGGGCCCTGTTTGTTTATACACCTCGTGCCTATCTCTGTCGCCGAAACAATTGTCGTTTTTCAAGCTAACCACCCTGCCTTTCTATACAAAATTTTTGCTCTCTCTTGAGTGTGTCTTGTATAGTGTGCGCTCTGTTACCGAGACTGCCTTTCTCGAGAGTGTATGCGTGCGTGTATTAAAAAAGTGACTGAATCATCCCAATGAAGAAGAAACTGTCCGAGGATTACGATACTCCGTATAATGCGAAATTTGGCCGCAGCTTTATACGTAAGTGTTTACATTTCACGATACATCGAGGTAGAGAATTCCAGACCGAAATCCCCGCACCGACTGGCAGTGGGGCCAGTGCCGTCAGCGCCTTCGCAGAGGGAGGGGCAGTATGGGAACGCTGGCACGACGAGCGACATCGAAGCCAGCTGCGGTAGACGACGACGACGACGATGACGAACGCGCGAGCACTGGCACAAGCGCGTTCGCGCAGTTAACACCGACGCCGACGCTCAGCCCAGGAACGGGCGCCAAAGAGCTGCACTGTAAAAGCTAGATGTCGTATCTCTCTGCGCATGACGTATTCATGATGACATGTGTGCGTCGTCAATGTATCGTTACGCGTGCCCCCCCTTCCCCCCCCCCCCCGCCTCCCCCCTATGTGCTTCGAATAAACCGTTTGTCGAAAGTTATAGCGCTCGTCTCGCGTTCCTCGTTTTGTTTCTTTTTCTTTTTTTCTTTTTTTCCCGTGCCCGACTTTTCCCAAGGGCTTAATACCTGTCAACAGCGCCTCCCCGCATTCCTCGAAACCGCGCGCACCCGCGCGCGCGCACGGTAGGGCGAAAGGCAACGACGCTTAAGAAGTGGGCTCCTGCAAGGCCTATTCGCTGCAGCTTAACGTCTTGATTCCTCGCAAATGCCCCGTCGGTGTGCGTCTGTATACGCAGCATACACGCGCGCAGATTCCGCGCTCTCGGTCAGGCGTGTTCCGTTTGGCCGAGAATGCCGCCGCCTTTGCGCGATGAGCGCGTGCGCACGTCTCTTATAAGTCAAAGTGACGACAGTGCGGGGCCGCACGAGCACCTGCTCGTGCTCGGAAGAGGGATTGCACGCGCATCTGGAGGGATTAGGCGCGACCGACCCGAAAGGCGAGGCAAGGCGGGCGGGCGGGCGTGCAGGCCAACCCGGGGGGGCCTTGCTTCTAGACTGCCCTAGCTCTCCTCGCTCGCTGTTATACGACGACAGGAGGCATCCGAGAAGGGGGTCCTCCCCAACTTAGAAATTCACCGCACGATGCCCCGCGCGTGGATGCTGGCGCTTCCCACGCGCCGCGCGACGCACAATGCACTGCGGGCGAAGACAGTCTCGGTACGCGGGGTCGACGGGAGACGCGAGACCTGTGGCCCTTCTTTACGTAATGCGCGTCAACCGGAGAGAGAGAGAGAGAGAGAGAAAGAGAGAGGGAGAGAAGACGACAGTGGTTGAGCAGAGCACGTACAGTTTCTTCCTGGCGTCAACCGGAGAGAGAGAGAGAGAGAGAGAGTACAAGAAGACGACAGTGGTTGAGAACAGCACGTATAGTTTCTTCCTGATCCTAACTATACGCTTGCTGTAAGCTTGCCTGTTGCACTTAGTGCATTTTTTCTATCCTCGGCTGTACGGCGTTTCGTAAGTGTTGCTTGCGAACTCTCACTATGTAAGAACCTGGACGGGGCTTACCGTATGGAAGATAAATTATAAATAATTAGTGATGACACCTGACGAACGGAACGGACGAGACCTTTTTGTTGGCGTATGTTATGGCGTTGAAGGAATAATAAAACAAACGTATATAAGTATGTATATACATTTTGTGTGTGTGTGCTTAGTTCGCTCAATAAGTGAGAGCTCAAAGGTGGAAAGACTGTTGTTAAATGTCTAAAGCAATGATTTTTGGTTAAAAGCCTTTAAAAAATCGTTATTTAACTAAAAACCATTGCTTTCGACCGTCTTCTCCCCGGTGCCATCTCTTCGGTTTCGGCCATCTCTTTCACCCCGCGAATGAGTAAGCAGTCGTTGTTTTAGGGAAGATATTGCACTAAAACGGGTGCGACGAATTTATTGAATTGTTAATCCCATGAGCCACTTCAATTACCGTGTTCGAACCAACAATTCTAACAGATTAGTGTCTCGGACTATATCAAAATTGTGGCTTTCCGGAGAGCAACATATTCGTTCACACTATGTACAGCATGTGAATGAGTTGCTGCGGGAATTCGTATTCGGTATACACTTTTGCAGTTTGTGACAAACCACAGAAAATTCGTTATCGCACTCGGTGGGCGTACCTCCTTTGTTTTCTTTACAATTTTACCGAGTCTAACCTAGAGTTCCGGTTAACTGCCGATGACTTCAGCATCAACGTTCTTAGACATACTTCAGTTTCGCAGCTCCCTATGCGAGCCCATTGGCCGACGTGGCCGAAACGGGTGTCACTGAAACTACCGGCGCTGCAGTCGCGTCTTTCGTCAAGCGCCGCGCGTCGTCTGCTCCTGCTGCGATGCGTCGTTTGCACCAACAGGCCTGTAGGCGCTTATCCGTCGGTAAATGTAGTTTAGATACGCAGTATAAGTTTTGTGACAAACCTGCCAGGCGTAAGTAACGGGGACTTCACGGTGTCTGTGCACTATCGGCGCTGCAGTGACATATCTCTCACGCAGCGCGCATCGTCTACTCCTACGATGTCATCTCTGCGGTGGGTCGTTTTCCCCAACTGGCCTGTGCCGTTCGCTCTTCGACGACTGTGTTTTGGCTGCCCGAACAGTATTTTATGCCAAGGACCTTTGAATGACATGTCTAGCTAGTCTTTAGAAACTGCAACTACACCGCAAATGAGAGGTCGTGCACTTCGATTCCGCTTTTAAACCAATTTTTTTTTCCCTATAAATGCGCCACGGTGCTCCCTTCAGTGGGGGCTTTGTCTTTTGCTGCTTATTCTTAATATGTGTATTCATTAAAGACGGCGAGCGCCTGTGCAGACGTAGGGACATTAACGCAGCACGCCCAGCAGTCGCTTGAGATAACGCTGTGGTGAATTGATCCACCCCCGTCAACGCTTCTTCGCCTAATAAATTTAATTGACACATGTATATTTTATAGTTGTCCGCGGATATTATGGGACGTGCAAATGAGTTGGAAGTGATCTGTGAGCAGTGACAAGGACGAAGTTAAATACTATTTATGTCAAAGTTTAATTCATTTGCTTCGAACAAAACAAACAACAAACACAGTGCCACTTTTTATTTACTTTGTGCACAAAAAAGTAATTTTGAGCTACTTTTTCTCAAAGCAATTTTGCCCTCTTTCTGGCTGCTTGCACCTGCTATGTCAGCGAGTTATCGACGCCAATCAGCACAGGTTATATATGAAATAACCTACTAGCTCACCTGTCCAAATTTGTGCTTCAGCAAATGGTTGCGTACACACTTCAGGGCATGTGGCACATCACACTGGAAATAAAGGTACGCGCGCTCAGGCAGGCATGTATGTGGAATCTTGTGAGAAGGTGAGGTTACGCTGCCGCTGATTCCCATCTGCTGCCACATCGAGCGATTGATCGCAGCTCCGTCACTGACTACGGCGATCACCACAGCACCACGTTTATGCACTTCCATTATTTCTTGCAACACCAGCTCTGCTAAAATCCTGCCAGGCGCAGCACCTTTCGTGGCAAAGCTATAGGTGGCACGCGGTTGCACCCAGCTCTCCAGAAGTGGTACGAACATCAGCACGAGTGCATGATCTGCAAGTTGATCAGTTCCTTCATTTGAAATAACATCGTAGTCCACAAAACCATCAAGTTTGGAGGTTGACTTGTTGAAATTGTTGAAATTGTACGCCTGGCGTAACTTATAATTTCATCCAAAATCAGTGTGCCGAATTTCTTCCCATCTGCTCTGTTGCTGCAGCTGTTTTCCAATAGCTTCGCCCGTGTGCTGAGATTTAGGTGCACGTTAAAGAACCCCAGGTGGTTGAAATTTCCGGAGTCCTCCACTACGCGCGTGCCTCATAATCAGAAAGTGGTTTTGGCACGTAAAACCCCATAATTTAATTTTTTCTAATAGCTTCCATACAGAGAGGATTGAAACCATACTTGCATGGTATTCCTTTCATTATTTGTGTGACACGGCTCATGGAGGGCAAGGGCAGCATATTTATGTCAGATAGAAGCTTATATGCTCGAGGGCTCGCTAATATCCTCAGCATTAAACAATTAAGAAGCCAGTCCGCATTGTACCGCGCGCCACACGGAGACTTTGCTTTCAACTGTTTAAACGATGTCATAAATGCAAGGAAGTTCGGCCAACGCTTCCTCGATTCTGTTATCGGACATTTCAGAAAGCCTTCTTCAGAGCCAAGATTTCATTCTTTTGCTTTTGATGCGCAGCAGCCGACCTAGGCAGCCTCTTCTTCGCAATGCGTAGCTTCTGATATCGCTTGAGCGTTGCGCTCGGAGTTTTAATGCTCAGTCGAAGTTTCCTCTGTAGACGGAGACAGCGCGCGCAGACTAGTTGCTTTGTAAGTACATTGCACTGCTTGTGGTGCATATTATCTGATGTCACCGTGTCACGCTGGCCTGCTTTCACGCCCGCACACATGTTAAAGCTCTCTGCTTCTCTCAGGATTCTTTCCACACTTGCAATGCTAGTCGCAGCTCGAAATAGCTTCCTGTGAATTTTGCTGTAGCCGTTTATGCAGCAAGTACCATCCTCTTCAAGCACAACAGTTTTCATTACTCGCAGATGCCTGGCTACCAGTTGCATCTATATAAAATATTCCGCATCGCTTCTGTGTTGCGTCGTCTTCAACAATTTCGAACTTCCAGAGCGCAGAAGGCAGTGTCACGTTCGTGAGCTCGTTGAGCACCAAGTGTGTAGCGCATATTTCTCAAGTTCCTTCTTCCAAGCCAAACAGCAGGTTAGTTGAAGCGCTGTCACTACAAGCTTCGCCCGATGTACTTGCCGGCTCTTGCGCTCGTTCTTTTGGTGGACGTCGCTTTCGCTTCACATTTTTGGCTTTGAGATGTGCTCAGGCAGCCCAGAAAAGAGCCGAAGAAGTGGGCCATGAACAAGCATCCATTTCCCGCGAGCAATCAATATTTCTTTGTTACCCACAACATGCTTGTAGTGTTTCGAAATGTCGTCGTCCTCAAAGTGGAGTTCACACACTTTTGATTTGTTTGTGAGGCGTTTGTCTTTTCGGTGTAGCATGCGTTCCCAACTTTTAAACTCTCTAGCGTCTCGCGGCGGTGCGAAAAAATGGTGACCAGCGGCATCATGTAGGCCGCTGGTGCAGCCGGGGGCAAAACAGCACGGCATAGGGAACTTCTTGCTGTCATGAGACGCGGAAACGCTTCTTCAAGAAGCTTTTCAAGAGAGCAAATCACGACACATCACACAACACCTACAAAACGGAGAAGGATAACGGCAGACGACGCAGCGCAACCAACACGAAACCAGAAGTGAAACCAGAAACGCATTTACAATACCTAGCTCCGATATGACAAATTTTCACAAAGAGGCTCAAAATTAAGAACTGTGAAATAACAACTCCTCAAAATTGAAACCGGAAATCTACCAGAAATGGAGCAACTTCTATCAGAAACGAAACAAAAAAACTGACGAAAGATGCGATCGCAGCGCCGCTAGTTCGCGTGACCACCACTTCGGCCATCTCCCGAGCGGAGCTGTGAAACTGAAGTATGTCTAAGAACGTTGTTCAGCATATCATTAACTATGCACTTCGCAATTAACTACGCTAACGTATAATCTGCACGACATCATGGCGCATCGCGAAGTATCTACGTGGATATGCGAATGAAGCGTAGTACAGGCGCAGTAGTCGTAGTAAAAAAGAAGGACAAAAAAGGACAAAAAGGACAAAGGGTTTCTTTCGTTATCTGCAGCTGCAACGGGAACTTTATCAGGTGGCCCACGTATACCCGACGGACCACACATTGCATACAGTGCACCGGTGCGCTTCTATCCGCGAATGAAATGTTACGCAGAGCGTATATACGAGTGGTCGCCGCAAGGGTGGAAAAAAACACAGAGAATGTTCAAACCGGCGCCGATAGCAGGGACGGTGACGCTCTTTAACACGGCACAGGCTCACAAGAGGCTGCACAAAGTCTGCCAATGCGCATCCATCAACTATATACTTCGAAGAATCCAGTAACACGGCGTGCGCCTTGTTGGAAAGGCGTGTAACGGGCGCGGGCGAGGCGGCCTATAGCTCGACCGTTTACGAGCTTCCCGCTCTCGAAACCCTCTCGCAAGTGCTTTGGTTTTCGTCGTATAACCTTCGTCTTTACAGCTGGCTCGTTACGTCATCCGTCCCATAAAAGATAGGCTCGATCGCGCGCCTTAGAACAAGAGCAACAGCCTGCAGGCGTCGCGTGTAACGGTGCTCTGGAGCTCAGCGGTTTCTTGCAGTGCCGTTGAGCGTACAGGCCAAGGTCCGACGCGTAGGAAGAAGCAGTCTAACTCGGCCACATTAGGCCCGAAAGTGCTGTAACAAGCCACAAACACAAAACGCGCGGTTTCTTGCAGTGATGTTGAGCGTACAGGCCAAGGTCCGACGCGTAGGAAGAAGCAGTCTAACTCGGTCATATTAGGCCCGAAAGTGCTGTAACAAGCGCCACAAACACAAAACGCACGAGGCGGAGAAAAAAAAGAAAGAAATACGCACTTAGGGTGGACTTATACGTAACAGAAGAGCACCCGTCGATGCACGAGTATATCTATATATACTTCACCTGGAGCTAATGTGGCCCGCCATATACATGCGACACGGCGTATACGACAAGACTTTAGGCCAGAAATTTACCCCCGCGAAATCTCTATAATTGGAATGTGACGATTCTGACCCGTCTCGACAGCTATATATTATAGCTGCGCGCGCGCGTGTGTCACTGGCGACCTTGCGCTTTTGTCAAGGTGACGCTTCTGTACCTCTCATCGTTTATAAACTTGCGATTTCGTGCACGCTGGGACGCCCCGGTCGCTCGCTCATACGCTCAACACGCCTCGAGTTTCCCGTTAGATGCCTTCCGAAGTGGGCGAAGTCCTTCTATAACGCGTGCTGTGAAGAAATGCGCGAACAATGGTGGGATCGAACCTCTGTCTTGCAGAACAGCCGCCCGAACGTCTGGCGCGTGCGTCACGTGATACTTTCTCGTACTCTTACCTCGTGGCAGTTATATAGCGCTTTGAAACGCTGCATTAGGCCAGAGCGCTACCATCGGGATCGGCCTTTTTTTTTCCCCGTCAGACTGATAGCTACAAAGTGGGCGCATGAGGTCCTCCTATGTATGATACAATCGCATTAATAAGTACGACGTAACGAAATTCGCGCAAGTCGAACGGCGACCTTCATGAACTCGTACCCCCGCAGTGTGCAAGCTTGCGGACGCCTGGCTGATACAGATATATCGAAACATTCTCCTATAGAAGCGCAGGCTCTTAGGCGCCCATTCCTCGGTAGATAGTCGGCGTCCATCGGCGTTATCCGCACGAACTCGCTTGTGGCACTGCATGCTCGTGCGTTCGTCGTCGTCGTCATATAGTTTCTCACTATAACACCTAGAGGGAAATCTGGCGCCACCGTCTATGGGAGTTTCTTAAGGGGCGCTGTGCCGTCATGGGAATGACGGTATATGTGTCTGCGAGGATTGTGTTGGCTGGTGTCGTAGGAGGCTTCGTCTAAAACGTGGATATGGCTACACAAATGACGCGCTCCTAAAGTAAAACCTTCATAAAATGTTTCCCTTCACGCAAATTGCATCTTTACTCACCTACAATGCATGACGAAGGGAAGAAAAGCAAGAACAGCCGACAAAGTGTCTCAAAGTGAGCGCGAATCTTGTCGTCTGTCCTCCAACTTCAGCAGCCCGCTGATACTTCTTGCGCATCACATAATTGTACATGCAATAACAAGTTCTCATTGTTAAAGAAAACATGTCTTTGTGTAATAATAAAGCTAAAACAGCTTTTTTACGTCGAGTTTTAGAAGAAAGTGAATCTTTGTTACAGACGGAACGATGCTTGCCTGGCTGATGGCTTGCCTGATGCCAATCAGAAGTCACAATATACCGGTATTCCCATGCACAATACAGCGCTGCAGCGCCAGATTTCCCTCTAGGTAATATGGTGAGAAACTCTATGGTCGTCGTCTTCTTCCACAGCTGGCTCCGTTGCCGCTCATCGTGCCGGCGTTCCCATAATGCCCCTCTCTCTGCGAAAGCGCTGACGGCAATGGCCCCAGTGCCAGTCGGTGCGGTGATCTCGGGCTCTAATTCTTTGCCTCGATATATCGCTAAATCAAAACACGTATGGGCTCAAATTTCGAATTAGGGATTACCGTAATCGTCGGACACACAAACGCCTGAAATGACAGTCGAGCGGTGAGGTTGTTTCTCTTGCCAGGAATGTTTGCCTCCGTTGTGTACTACCAACTGCTATTAAACATTTCATAATACGCGTATTTCGCTCCTCCTTGCCTGTTTTGCGTCTGTCTCTATTCCAGCAATATAGTTACAACGCAAAACCTCAATCGTGGGTCCTTTTAAAGATCCCTGTTCGACGCCCATGTCGCTCATTATGTAGTAAAAGTCCTATGAAGCGTCGCCCGCAATAACAAGCAGCATATACCTCCCATTGTTAAGCAGCAGCCACAATTACCACTTGTTCACCAACGGCAAGAAATATTGCCTTCGGCGCACGTATGTTGCTGTCGTACCGCAGGCTTTGCGGGCCTGATGAAAAAAAAAAGAAAATCTAAACTTTAAAATGATCTTTCGTGACCATTACACGGTTTAAAAAGCATCAAAGGTTTGCCTGCTTTCGCGCACTTAAAGGGAAATAATGAAAAAAGTGCGCATTTTCACGGGTATTCTTGCGGTCAAGAAATGGCCGGTATTTACTTTTACATGGAGAAAGATACATGAAAAAAAAAACATTTCTTTGTTATGATGCTTGGTTTGTGTCATCGTTTTATAGAACACAACCGCTGGGCATGGGTGAAAACGCCGTTGCTGCGGTGGAAGCCATTCTTCAGTGCCACACACCAAAACACACTTCCGTCTTTTTTACCGCAGTTGCTGATTGCCTCACGTAGGTAAAAGAAAGATGGGGATACACACTCAAGGATCTACAGTGCAAAAAATATCGACCCTAAGTAAATTAAAACTCCTATGCATCACAAAGAGAAAAAAAGAAAGAGAGAGATAGAGACAAGACGCGTCTGTCTCCATGTTCTACATTTTCTCTAAACGTGCGTGCTATACGCCCATAGCTCAGGAGCAGTCACCTATAATTCGCTACGAGCACCACGTCCCACCGCGCTGGTGAGGCACTCGACAACTTACACCAGCGCGGCGGCGAACTGCCGAGATGAAGTGGAGATTCGGGAGAAATAAGAAAATGGTTGCAAAGCGCATTCCGCGGACCCTAAGCAGCGGAACGACGAAACGACGACAAAGCGCGCGCAGCTGCAACAACAACAACAACAACAACTAGCGCGAAAGTTTCGTCAAGAGCACGTGGGCGCACGCGCACTCTTCACGCCCGACGCTTCAAAGAAAAAAAAAAGGAAAGAAAGAAAGAAAGAAAGAAAGAAAGAAAGAAAGAAAGAAGGAAAGAAAGAAGGAAAGAAAGAAAGAAAGAAAGAAAGAAGGAAACTTTAGGCCTTGTGGATTCCGCGCACGCGCGCTGCAGCGCCCAGCGCGCAGGTCATCCTGAGCGGCGTCTTCTCCCCTAGCCAAGCCGAGCGGTGCACAATTAACGGTTTCGCAATGCCGGCGACCACAGCACGCACGCACGCAAGCACGCTGGCCCAAGGCAATCCCCGTGTAGTGCGGCCGCCGAGGAGGAGGTAGCCGCGTCTATCGAGAGCGAGAGTGGCGGTTGTGATGCGGGAAGGGGGGGGGGGGGTTGAGATGGATGCGGAAAGGGGCTGCGCGTAAGGTCCCCACGGGGAGACCGAGGAGGGTGCACCCCCCCCCCCCCCCCCCTGCACCGTCCACTCGCATCACCGGCGCGCTTTCTTGCTCGCCACTCTCGGCTAAAGCTTTAACTCTCGGCGGGTGAAAGGCAGCCTTGAAGGCATCGATGACCAGTGAGCGGCGTCGTGTTTGACGAACGAGTCCGGGGCACCCTCTCTTGACTGACTTCGCCCTTGCCGACGTCCGGCGCACGCGGGGTCCCGCTACGCGGAAGAGTCTCCGTCCGAGGAGGGTGTACACAGAGAGGGAGAGTTGGGAAGGTATGCACGCCGGAAATGAGAATGGGAAAGGAAGGAGGGGGGGGGGGAATAAAATGCGCAACAAGAAGGAGAGTGATCACTGCATCTGGATCGTCCCCGCCTTTCTGCATGCATCGCCCCGGCCAACACGCGGCCGCATCGGCGCGGCCCGTATAAAAGGGCCCGCCGGCTCTCGGTCTGGACACAAGCGATCTCACCACCGCAGCAGCAGCACCACAGTGTGATAGCACGAGCAGCAGCAGCGGCAGCAAGCAGCGTAACACAGCCATGTGGAAGGTGAGCCGCAAGCCTCGGCGTGGCGCGACCCGCAGCCCCGCGTCCCGGCAGGAGCACGGCGGACTCGCACGGCAGGCCCGAACCTCGGATCGAAACCCCCAGGACTATCGGATGCATTCGTGGGGAAGGGGGACGGCCCTGCCGTTTGCGGGTGACAGGCGTGTCGAAGTGACGCGGTGGGATACGTATACCGGCAGCTTTCGGTGACAACGTCGCGAACAGCCAATGATGTAAGATGCAGAGTACAGTTGAGCCTAAAACCACGTCCTCAACAATGAGTTAGGAGAGGAACAGAACCTATGCTGTGCACTACTATGTCATTACTAACCGTATGTGCAGAGCAGCTAAGAATGCTTCAGCGAAATGTGGTTCAGCCAACATCTGTAGCCACTGAATGCGCATCGGTTAAATTTCACGTAAATGATCCTACCGCACTGGTAAACGTAACGCTACAAGCCCGCTGATCATTGCAACATGTAGTCAAACAATGAAGATCTGCTTACGCCAGGGACAACGAGCTTGACCTACAGCTACCTCACCTCGCTGTAAGCACCGCTTCTAGAGCTACTATTGGGCAATTTGCAACTGGTGTAGCAAAACGCTAATTTCATGACTTATGCTAATGAGGAGCCTAATTAGTGTTGCCGGACCGATAGAGAGTTTCAAGTAGCCATGAGGAATTCTTGTAGCGAACTTACAGCAGCAGTGAACGCCGCCGCTTACGGTTAGGGCCATCCCGCACACGGCCTCTCGGGAACAAGTTTAGTCAGCAGTAGCCAAACTGCAGGTGAACCGCATTAATCGGCTACAAACTTATTCGCTGACGCGACAAATGTGATGGATAGCCTTTTACTGTTATTCCGCTGCAACATTAGATGGAAAAAGCAATCCGGACTACGCGCATGGCGTGGAACCATGTCATACATTCAGAAAGCAGACTTCGGACATGCGAAATGGCATAGAACATTATAGCTTTTAAAAGAATATACAATGTATACCCTACAAGTGTGCATAAAGGACGAGTCGTCGACAAGTCTATCATCACTATCAATGATGCGCTTCGAGAATAATGACAAGGACCGCAGCTCCAGCTAGTTATGCCTCCGAGCTTAGACCCCCTAACGTGTGCACTCCTGAACTACCAAGCACCCGGGAAAGTGCCTTTTGATGCCTTTTATGCACGAAATGCCTTTTGTTGGGATCGCAGATGCAGGATGTCCTTTCTTCACGGGCTAAAAATGACCGCCAGGGCCTCGAAACAGCATCTCGTTCCGGCAAGGTGGATGTTGAAGATGCATCAGTGCATCTATAACATCCACCAGATGCATAACATCCAAATGCAAAAAAAGCTGATATCATGCGGGTTGATCCGTGGCCAGTCTTTTAAACGACCCCCATTCAACGTTTCACTTGCAGGTCGCGGTCTCCGCACTTTGCTTCGCCGTTCTGGCGAACGCCGGTAACATTCGCGGAGGCGTTGGTGGATTTGGCGGCGGCGGCTTTGGCGGTGGCGGTTTCGGCGGACACCACGGTGGTGGTGGCGGCGGTTTCGGCGGCCACCACGGCGGCGGCGGCGGCGGCTTCGGTGGAGGCCTGGGCGGCGCTGGACTCGGCCGTGGACTTGGTGGTGGACTCGGCGGCGGACTCGGCGGCGGCGGCCTCGGAGGACAGAGCTTCACCGTCCACCACGGCGGCAGCGGCGGCGGCGGCGGCTACAGAGGCGGATATGGCGGTGCAGGCGGACTCGGTGGTGGACTCGGTGGTGGACTCGGTGGCGGACTTGGTGGCGGACTTGGTGGCGGACTCGGTGGAGGATATGGCGGAGGCCTCGGCGGTGGCTTCCTCGGAGGCGGCGGCGGCGGCGGTGCTGGTGGCCGTGGATACTACGGAGGTGGTGGAGGAGGAGTAAGTGGTTTCGATCGAAATGGCACGTTCCGCACGTAGTGCAGATCAAACGGCTTTAGACGCATCTGGTGACAGCGATTGACATCAGTAATAGCTCATAGTCTCGTTATAACAGTAATCTACACATTCCCTAAGAAGGAGAACCAAAAACTTCGTCTTTCTTGAAGGTACTGATAGAAGCGATCTCTACGGGACGCAGGTATATATAACGTGAACAATGAGGCGCTGATACCTGCTGTTCCGTGACTTTTCAGCAGACTAGACGCGTACCGCAACCACTGTTTGTACGCTGAGCAGTAGATGTATGCTAATACACGTTGATTGGACAACAGGGCTAAAAAAAATATCAGTGTCCGTATGACTCCTCACATTGGTGTTTGGTGCACACGCAGGGTTACAGGGGCGGGTACGTCGACGAGACGCCCAAGCCGTACAACTTCGGCTACGAAGCCCAGGGCCCCGACGGTTCCAGCTCTCGCCAGGAATCATCGGACGGTAGCGGCCGCGTCCAGGGAGTCTACACCATCAACACGGAGGGCGGCCAGAGGAAGGTGAAGTACGCCGCCGACGCCGGCGGCTTCCGCGCCACCGTCGAGACCAACGAGCCGGGCACCGAGAGCGACAGCCCCGCCGATGTGAACCTCGTGTCGTCCCAGCCTCCGGCCTCCCAGCTGGCTGCCAAGTACGGCCCTACCACTTCGGCGTACGGAGGCCGCGGCGGATACGGCGGCGGCGGCTACGGCGGCGGTGCGTACGGAGGCGGCGCCGGCAGATATGGCGGCGGTGCGTACGGAGGCGGAGCCGGCAGATACGGCGGTGGTGCCGGTGGCTACGGAGCCGGAGGATACGGTCTCGGCGGGGGTCTCGGCGCAGGCGCCGGCGGATTCGGCCGGGGAGGATTTGGCGGCGGCGTCGGCGGTTTCGGCGGCGGAGCCGGAGTGCAGGCCTTCAAGGTCCACCACGGCGGCGGCGGTGCCGGTGGTCTCGGAGGATTCGGAGGAGGCGCTGGCGGCTACGGCGGCGCCGGCGGATACGGCGGATCAGGCGCCGGTGGATACGGCGGATCAGGCGCCGGTGGATTCTTGGGCGGAGCCGGCGGCGGATACCGCGGCGGAGCCGGAGGCTTCGGCGGGAAATACGGTGGCGGCGCTGGCGGCGGTGCTGGCGGCGGCGCGGGCTGGCAGTGGTGAAGAGGAGAAGCCCGAATGTGTCTGTGCTAGACTTCGTGTGCGCGTGCATGAGGACGTGCTTGCAGTCGTCGTCGTCGTTGTGTGTTTGTCCCCCTCTGTACGTGTCTGTGCTTCGTTGTGTGCGTGGGACCGGGGTCAGATCTTGTGGAGAGCCCCGCAAGCAGGGCTCTTCAACTCGCGGTGTATGGATAAATGTGGTGTGGTCCTTTTTTTCGCTGCGTTGAGGAATAAACGTTACTTGTTGACAAAAAAGCAATGAATGTTTTTGTTTTTACTTCCTCTCCTTGGGACAAATCGTTCGGACGAAAAAAAAAAGCTGCAAAGCTTTTGTGGCCCCGATATTGACCCTATATCCACAATGGGGTCAGGAACAGGGTCTGGAAAACTGCAGCCTGCGGGCACGGCTATGACCCAGTAAAGCTCGGTCAATGTCAACGGGGTTCCAGAAAGACGACTGTGATATGTAAATTGAGTGGAACCTAAGACTCGGGCAAAGATGTTGCAAGTTGCAGGAAGCAGTTCCTCTGGGCCGAGAAAGTTCAAGCCTGCGGGCCCCTTAGCTTTCGTTGGAATCGGTATCACTTAACCTTCGTTTTGGATTAGCCCATGGACTCGCACTTTTCCTTCGATCGACGTGCGTCACTCAAGATGACTCAGAACATTCCAGAACAGACAAACACAGCGTGACCATTGCTCCTCATCAGTGAGATAAGTAGCAAGGTGTTTTTAGCGCATCGAATAAAGATAAGGGCCACAGTCATGACAATGAAATTATTACGCTATCGATTTTGAGCTTGCGACCAATGTCAATCGGGCGTCTTCTCAGCGCTATAATAGAGGGATTCGTTACATATGGCTTACGAATCATAGTCGCAAGTGCCACTGACCACCACCCTGGCTGGTTTGTGCGCCTGTAAAACTGCGTGTGAATGCTGCCGCGCGCTTGCACACGGTACCCAGGTCCGAGCAGTGGCCGAGCTGGCCACAGGACCCGAGCAACGACACAGGACAATGGACAAAATCACGGAGGCCAAGATGAGGTGGAGTTCCGGCATCACCACGCCACGTAGAGAGGAGGGTTGACAGGATTAAAGGAAGGTGAAAAGAACGGGCGCAACCGGCACACAAACGGACCAACACGTATCCACTTTCTTGTTAATTCGATCCCGTTTCTTCCTAAGAAGGAACGAGCAGACTCGTGAGCCCTTTGTGAGAGTCTAAAGTGTTGTTAAGACGTCTTGGAACCCTCCGCGTCGAGCTTATGAGGAAGAGAGTAACTTCCGCTCGTATATAGTGGAGCAAAACGCGATAAGCATGGACATCGAAGGGGCGCAACACGTTTACGCGCGACTGGCCTGCACGGAGTTGATGGCCGGAGCGCCGGATCCAACCGATTTCGACGGTGCGGAATCAGGAGTGCGCGCACCCAACGTTCGGCTGGCAGGTCAGGGGATCGCTGGACGGTGCTCGGCTTGGCTTGGCGCTTGGGATGACAGACCGGATGGCACGCAACCAGACGTGAGCGTCAGTGCAAGGAGTGCACACCGACGTTCCGCACGCGTCCGCCATCGGAAGCGCCTACATCCGCCAACGAGGTCGCGGTTATGCGCGTCAAGTAATTGTCCACGCCGCGTTCGCGCTGAAAATGCGTGCCAGTTTCTTCTTCCTTCCTTTCGACCGCGCGTGATGGCGAGCTTTTTCTTTTTCTTTTTCTTTTCAGTTTGAGAAAAAAAAAACAAAGTGTGCACCATGGGAAACGCTGCGCGTGCGTGCAGGGCCTGTTGCACGCGCTGCACTTCGCAGTGTGGTCCCGGATGTTTCTGGGACCCAGAAGAAAGCGCAACGGAGTTGTTGCCTGTTCTTGTCAAGTTCTGATTTACCGACTAGTATAGTACGAACCTTTAAAGAAAAAAGAAGAGAACCGTCGATTACTATTCCATTTACACAGTGGAACGCTCCCAGTGAAGCCATGGCTAAGAGAAAGGGGAATCTTTGTACCGTGGTCTGTAAACTGCTCAAGATGCAGGCAACCAGAGACGATTGAGCATATCTTTCTTGATTGTTCAGATGCAATGTTCTTGTGGGACATCCTACAAAGGACGTTGAAAAAGGAATTACCGATAACACCGTACGGCATCCGCTTCTTGCCAACTGAGAACGCAGATATGCCATGTGACATGTTTGTGGCAATATGTTTACATAGCCTTTGGAAAACAAGAATGGATGAGCGTCATGAGAGGCTTGTTATTCATCCTGCGAGAGAGCATTTCATTGAGAGCGTGCTATATCTGCGTGAAGCTTATAAAACGAGAACAGAACCACCCGAATGGATGCATATATTGGATGAACTAGCGGTAATCAAGTGTTTTTAACTAGTCGCAAGGGCCCAAGACGGTCATTGCTTTTACCACTATGAAGTGTATCTGTTTATGCCGTATGTGTACGTCGAAAGTACTGAAATACTATAGCGCCGAACAGACGACACAGGAAGAAGAGACACAGACATGTCGTCTGTTCGGCGCTATAGTACTTCAGTAATGCACCAACTAGCCCAACAAAAAGTTTTGCTGGTGTACGTCGAAGACCGGCAATAAAGAAAAAAAAATAAGCAACGTGGTTAGTTCCGCGAGGCAAAAGATCTCTGTGTATACAACGTCAACCGCGAAAGCTTTCGGACCACGCGGGACTCAAGAAAAATAAAAAAAAATACAGTTAACGTTGCAGCCTAAATATACGCTACCCAATTCGAAACGTTTTTATAGCGCATGCTTCCCCGTACGACTACCACATTGACTCCCCCCGGTGGCCCGCTTGCTATGGCGTTTTACTGTTAGGCACGAGGACGCGGATTCGATTCCAGACCGTGGAAATCCTGAAATTTAAGGTATACAGTTAAGTTGAAGTGCGCAGTAAATGAATCGTGCAGTTGTTAAATTTCATCCGAAGCCCTCCACCTATGCGTCTCTTATAGTCCCAGTGTGCCATTGTGACGTTAAGCCTCACAAATTATATTAATCAACCACCGCAATTATACACAATGAATTCCACGTGGCGAAGTCACGTGGACATCTCTTTTTCGCTAGTTCCATGCCCCCGAAAACTTTTGCGGCCAGCTGTGCGCGGGGCAATAAGTGACCGTCCCCTCTAAGTTGTCCTGGTAAAAAAAAATGAAACGGAAGAAAGAAAGAAAGAAAGATAGAAAGAAAGAAAGAAAGCGTTTTATTGTGACAGCAGCTAAGAGCGAGAAACTGGCTTTGCTCCGTCCGTCCATGCATCCATTCTTCTCATCTGTTGTGCTTAATTTTGTCGTCACACTGCCGTCACTGTCGCGTTGTCGTTCCTGTATACCTGCAGGCCACTTCCTTACTTCACCGCCTCCTCATCCTCCGAAAAAGAGGGCGTGGGGGAGAAGGAAGGGAGGTCAACTAAACTTTGTCCAGTCTGCTATGTTCTACGCTTAGGGAGGGAGAGGGAGAGGCGGAGTGTGTGTGTGTGTGAGAGAGAGAGAGAGAAAGATAGATAGATAGATAGATAGATAGATAGATAGATAGATAGATAGATAGATAGATAGATAGATAGATAGATAGATAGATAGATAGATAGATAGATAGATAGATAGATAGATAGATAGATAGATAGATAGATAGATAGATAGATAGATAGATAGATAGATAGATAGATAGATAGATAGATAGATAGATAGATAGATAGATAGATAGATAGATAGATAGATAGATAGATAGATAGATAGATAGATAGATAGATAGATAGATAGATAGATAGATAGATAGAAGACATGAGTCTAGAACATTGACACGCGCTGTCCTTAGTTTCACTCTCACCATACGTAGAAGAAAAACCAAACTTTGCCCCGTCACAGGAGACTCGAATTCACGCATGTGCCCCTGGACCGAATGTCCAGGAGCAGGACGCGCCCAACTCGTGCGCAGTCTGCCTCACCATGAGGCACTGACCCCACTCCCCGTATTCACAAACGATCCTCGAATCGAAGGTCTTCCTCCACTTCGCGATGATGATGATGATTTATTGGCATCCCCTTCGAAAAGGGGTGGCGACAAGTAGTCGCCTAGTCTGCTTGAGCTAATCAAGTAATCTGCAGTTATTTGTCAGTCTAGTGTCTTGTCTATGTCTCCCTAATATATTCTCTTTCTTAAACCCTCTGTATCTACCTTGTACTAGGTGGTTGCTTGTAATTTAGCTGCACCAATTTTTTTAAAAATTGCATATGGCAGGTAGCACAATTCTAACAATGGAGCAAAATTACTCGATGAGGTGGCCATTACTTCAATGAGAAATCGAGACGCTTAATTTAATAATTAACACCATTACACCAATCAAGTTCCTAATTTATTACTTTACCGACATGTCTAAATTTACGAGTTGTAGCCGGTTAGTTCGCAAGACGTGTCCACTTGGAACCAATATATTCAGAACTACACCAGTTTCGAGACAATAATTTTCGATGAGTCCGACGAAATGCATTGGCCATCCAGTTACTCTTGCGCCTCAATGCATAACAGCGCGTTTCCTTGAAATTTTAGGTAGGACAACAGCGCATTTTTAACTCCCCCCCCCCCTTTTGACAGCGCATAACTCGAAACTGGTGCCATTCTCCGAATTTCTTTTAAGTCGATATGTCTTGACAATTCATTAGCTGCCTTTCGTAGATTGAAATATGTGCTATAAAATAATTAACCAGAACGTAATTAATGCAATTATTTTAAATATTCAATCACACATTTTAATTTTTCGTAGAAGTAATGGCCGCCTCTTCGAGTAAATTGGCTGAAGGGTTAGAACTGCGCTATTTGCTAGTGGCAACCTTTAAAAATTGGTGCAGCTAAAAAAATTATCAGTGCCCTTCCACTCTGTGAAGAAGGATGGCCAGCGAAGCTGTGTATGTGGGCCCCTTAAGAGGAAGCTTTAGCGCGGGCCCAACTTCGACGCGGCCAATTCAAATACATGTAAAACGCAAAAACGTTTTTCTGAGATAACTCCTGGGCCGATTTTAATGAAATTTGTTGCATTTAAAAGAGCAAGTTAAATTCTAGTGACTGTTGGAGGCGGAATTTCGATTTAGGCCCTGAATTTTGCTAAAGGAATTTTCAAAAATTCGGTAGTTTGCAAAAAAAAATTAAGAAGAAGCACCAAGTTTACACATTCATAGCTCTGCATCAAAAGCAGATATCGCGGTTCTGTAAACGTCATCAATTAGATCGTTAAAAGGGGACAAATTCGATCCGTCATTTTATATCTTACGTGAATTTGCTACGTTGTTCACAAGGGTTCTGCAAAAGCTGTATTTCCATATTACTAAATTTTTTTATATTCATGTATGACATATCAATTTTGTGCGCTTTAAGATGTGCTATTATTTGCAATTCACAGCATTGTATTATCATTTTTCGTTGTTGAGTTACTGAGTTGTAAACTTGATAGTCTCGTTTTTTTAAGAATTTTCGATTTTTGCCAAATTTTAATAAGATATTGACGACGTAAATCGAAAATTAAAAACCGACAGTCACTAGATTTTAAGCTTTTTCTTTTAAATGCAGCAAACTTCATCAAATTTGGTGCAGTGGTTGCTGAGAAAAACGAATTCTCTTTTTACATGTATTTAGATAGGAGCACCCGAGCTAAAGCTTCCTCTTAATGGCGAACTGCACCTCCGCCGCGGGTCCGCCCGGCATTGCACTATCTTCGGGATCGGCCCACGTATGGGGAGTGCTTAACGCCTGCTTCACGTACGCCGCGGGTCGGGCCAGCATTGCACTATATCCTGTTCCTAAGAATGCACTATTGGATGCCTCCTTCTGCTCTCCGTCCCCTCTGTCCTCAAGTTCTGCTTCCTTCCATAATATGCTTTCCCTGTCTGGTGGCCGACTTTTCCCACTTCCCAATTTAAACTCAATGTTGCATCTGTACAACGTGCTCTTCTTCTTACCATCACCGGAGCATTTCGTACGACGCGTACCTCGTCTATTCATGTTTTGGCTACTGCCCTACCGCTCCCCATTGAACTGTACCGTTTAAATGCACACTTTTCCTTGTTCGCGCTTAAGGCCCTTACCTTCTACGGCCCTACCACTTACCATCCGTTGCTTATCCAGTACCCTCTGAACCCTTGGGACTGTCATCCCAGCCTCAAACGCCGCTTCCTTTATCATCGCCTTCAACTCCATGCGGTACCCTCTGTAACCGCTCTCCCGGTATACCACCTTTGCACTGATGACTCCTATACTTCTCACTTTGCTGCCGCCGCTTTCCTACTTTTCACCCCACATGGCCACATATCACCAAGGTCGGTACCACAGAAACTGTCGCGTTGTCAGAGGCACTAGCCTACACCCGGGCTCTGTCCCATACTACCTCTCTGCACATTTTCTCAGATTGTCTTTCATTACTTACTGCATTGAATACTTTAACAACCACCAATGTGTATGTCCGGGATATCAAGCAACTCCTTCTCTCCATATCTACTTGGCGTCGAGTGTATCTTTTTCATGTGCCGGCGCATCGGGGAGTCAATGGCAATGAGCTGGCAGACCTCTTTGCTAATTCCGCCGATTCACATGGTTTATCCAGGTTTCTCCTTCTCCACCCCTTCATCCATAAAGTCAAAGATGCGTGCCACTCCCTTCGCCTAGTGGAATGTGACTTGGACCCAAGAAAACAGTGGTACAGCACTATTTCAATAGATTAAGAACGTTACTTGCATACCTCCTCTCTTCCTACCGAAAAAACCCATCGTTCAACTCATCACCTATCATGGCCGCTTGCATATTTATTATTACCGTTTTCATCTTTTGTTTCAC
This sequence comes from Dermacentor albipictus, assembly GCF_038994185.2. Lineage (NCBI taxonomy): Eukaryota > Metazoa > Arthropoda > Arachnida > Ixodida > Ixodidae > Dermacentor > Dermacentor albipictus. The sequence continues at coordinate 121,633,774 of NC_091825.1, forward strand.
AGTAATTGTGCATGTATGTGGTACACCGTGCTCAGGCTTGCAACACTATTTCAACGATTGTCCTCTCATTGTTGATCTTGCTCGTTTCCTCAAGCACCACCAGCCTACTGTGATGCCTGCTCTTTATAACTCCCTTCTTATTGACCAACGGAAAAGAACACTACACATTCGCATCTATCGCCTCATCTCTTCGTTCACTTTCCCTGAAGCCTCCTAATTTGATCTTTCCTTCAGTCATCCATAATTTCGTCCTCTGGTATCACTTTCTTTTTTCTTCTTTTCCTTTTCTCTTTCTTTCCATTTCCTACTCCTCCCACCTTGCTCCTTGCCTTTCGCTCTATAGTGTCCTTCGTTATGCCAACTAAGGTGGAGCTTTTCCCCGGGGGCACTATGGACGGAATGCCTGGCCTCCCAACTCAGCCCTCCCACTTCGTTTGTTTTCTGTACTTATCTTGTCTGTATCCTTCGGCGTCTGTTCACATTCCCCTAGTATGGTCAATATTTGTCAATACTTTTGTCAATATTGGGTGTCTCATGTTTGCTGCCGTTCTTCCCGAAACTGTTTCGGTACAGATTTCAAGCCTATTGCAGTCATGCTGACCCGGAGATCTGCTCCTGCTGCCCGGCTTACTGATGGACCTGCCTGGGATCTCTCTGTTCCCGACCTCTCCTGTCGTCCCGATTTTTTTCTTTCTTCCTTTTTTTCTTCCTTTTTTCTATTTCTCTTCCTGTCTTCCCTTTTCTCCCTCTATTTCCTCCTTCCTATCTTTCTTTTGCTCTGTGTTATAATAAAGCACTGGACAGAATCTTGAGACGACACATGCTGTGCCCATGCAGACGTTTCCTTGTGCACTAATACCTGATCCATGTTCTTGATATGCCTCTTTTTATGTCGGCTTACCGCGATTATTTTTAATTGGCTTTTTATCAAATTGCAGTTTGGGTTTTTTGCCCCTCTTCATTTACTTTCGATTAGATTAAACCTGCTACACCTTGGTGGTGCGCGTTTCCCTCACTTTTATTTAGTTTTTTTTTTTACTTTTAGGGGTTCAAAAATGTGCTCTATATCTTCGGGTTCGGCCCACGTAGGAAGTGAAGCAGGCTTAAACGCCGGCCTCACCTCCGGCGCGGGTCGGCCCGACATTCCACTATCTTCGGGATCGACCCACGTATACGGGGTGTGCTTAACGCCTGTTTCAACTACGCCGTCGGTCGGGCCGGTATTGCACCATCTTCGTGATCGGCCCACGTATGGGGAATGCTTAACGCCTGCTTCACCTCCACCGTGGGTCGGCCCTGCATTGCACCATCTTCGGTATCGGCCCACGTATTGGGAGTTTTTTGCTTACTACAACGACCCGAAAATTTCCTTGGATGGTAGAGGTACACAGCTTCGCTGTAAAACCTGTACAGTTACCCACGCCTGTAATGAATACGATCCTATGAATTTCTTCCCTGACTATATTTTTTTATACAATACTCTAAACGCTGTTGCTTATCTAGGCTACTGACCGGTGATGCTTCCGCCCACGTTAAATCCAAGTGCTTCTGGAACGCGTACGTTACCTACTGGTCTCACTGGGTGAATAACTTCGCATTCCATTAGGGCTTCCCGAGTTGTCTCCGGGATTTTTGCTGCAGCAGGTACATGCTTCACCCTGTTACGAATATCTGTAGCGGTATGCTTTTTGTCCTTAGGCAAGCAGCTCGGGCCTCAAATAGCAAGGTACTGCCCTTTGTGTTATAATACAGATTTTCCTTTCTGATTTCTTTCTTGCCATTCTTGTAAATCTCTATGGTCTTATTTGTTTGCATCCATTGCACACAATTTACTGTGTCTGTTTCTCTCACTTGCTTTTTGATGACCCCGGTTGTTTATTTAAGACTTCAATGACCCTGTACCTGGTTGCCAGCTTTCTTGACCTTTTCCTCCATTCTGTGTCCACAATTTGGCGCACTCCTATTTGTGCATTTTAGCCACCTATTTATTTTCATCCATCTTCCTCAGCTGTTCTTCAAAATAATCTTGCTCTGCACTTCTCTGACTTCACTGCGCTTCACTGCCTCATTTGTGGTATAACAGTGGGCCTCCAAGGCCAACAGGCCTGCCCGCCTGTGGGTAACTTCCAATCCCAACGCGATGTCCGATTTTAACCCCAGGATGGCATTTGTGAACGTTAGCGCTGGCGCCACCTGCTCTCTAGGTGGGGTTGTGATCTGCCTTTCACCCCGCGACAACCTCCGGTCACGGATGACGCAATTATGTGAAATGGGCCGACGGCCTCTTCAACTTCGTTCTCAAATGGGATGTTGTATGACCACCACTAGAGTACCTCGGTCAGGAGAGGTTTGGGCACTAAGCAAGGATCCGGTCCTTCACCAGTCAGCTGCCCAAATTGGCACGACGTCTACGCCGGAGGCGCTGTCAGTGCAAAAATACGGTCCATCACCTGTCAGCCGCCCAAATTTGCACGTACACGCCGGAGACGCGGTCAGCGCGATGATACGGTCCATCACCTGTCAGCCGCCCAAACCACCCGTCCACGCCGGAGACGGAGTCAGTGTACGATCCCCCATCCCCTGTTTGTGCCCAGTGGTGTGAGTGTGCTATCGACAAATCTCCATTCTGAGGAAAAGGGTAACAAACCTCCGGATTGGTGGGACCTGAAGTGATCGGTCTCCCGACGCCGGATTGGGGGAGGCAACTGAACAATGACCCCGCCGGGGATAGAAAGAGCGACGGACGCCTGGAGAGATCGGCTGCTACAACTTCTTCATGAACTTTTCCTGTACTACTTTGAATTTTCTTGTAAATATGTAAATATAAACTTGTGTGTAAACCGTTACGAATATTGGGCCCAGCCCCACGTCCCCTTACTCCTCCACAAGCAAAGTACATTACACATCTTCAGAACGCCAGTCGCAACAGTAGTGACATGTGTGGGGGTGCATATGCTCTGCGGGTTAGCTTGTAATCTTGCGTCATGTATTGGTACGTGAACAGAGGGTGCATGATCTCGGGTTCGGATTCCTCGGCGTCAGCTTGGCGGGGGCCCGGTGAGTTGCGTGTGGGTGCGTACGTTTCGCAGGTTGGCTTGTAATGTTGCGTGATGTCTTGGTACTTCACTTGATCCCCACTTTCTTCATGTATAGCATACCTGATTAAATCAAGCAGGCTAAGTGACTATCTTTCACTGCCCCGTTCCAAGGGGGATGCGAATAAGTCTCCATTATTGTCATTCATTGCATTGGAATGCTAAGGACAAAAGCATGCACTGCAGAAGCAAGTATTCGCAACATGATGAAACATGTGTTTGCACCAGATTTAAAAAAAACGGAAGCTACTCAGCACGTACTTATGGAATGCCAATATATTCACTCAGCCAGAGCCGCAGCGAGCGCGCACCTTCCAGAAGCGCTGAAATACGAAGATGATGATCGTTCACTCTTCAGCGGTCGGGACAAGCAAGACACATTTCTAGTAGTAGCAGTAGTATGAAACTTTATTAAAGCCTTAAAGGGCAAGGGATCGTATCGACAACACTGGTCTTGCTTCTTCACCTGCCGGCGAGTAGACTCAGCCCGTAATTCCAGCCGCAGTCACCACCCGCTCCACCAGCAGTAGCTGATCTCGCAGGCTCGAACATAGGGTAGGATCAGGAAGGGGGTTAGCGTGTGGTATAAGGAGGCGCACCCATTGCAGTGCGGACATTTGTCAGGGCAGACAGTGGGATGTATTGTGATATACCTAATAAGATGAGGACAGGTGTTTGTTTGAAGGCGACGTCAGGCCATATGGCCCGATGGGGGCGGCGCCGCCTTATTACAGGTGGGCAATTACGGCCGACGCAATAGCAACCGCCTCTGCTTTCGTGGTGGTGGTTTGGCAAGTGGCGGCGGCGATGACTTCACAGCCTTGATTATCGACGACGCTAACAGCGTGCGCTGTGAGGAGGTGGATGCAGGCGGTCTCCACGCAGAAGGTGTTAGGATGGTTCCCGTACTGGCGGGTTAGGGCCAGTGCTCTGGCTTGGCGTCGTGCAACGTGGTGAACGGGGTGCATATCCCTGGGTATAGGTGGAACACACAGTTGATCTCGAAAATAGGTGGTCATTTGCATGGAGGGCTTCAGTCAAGCGTAGAGGGTGTCCGAGTGGCCTGAGGACTTGGCTGCCGGTGGTGCATAGAGCGTTGAAGAGAGAGAGAGAGAGAGAGAGAGAGAGAGAGAGAGAGAGATGAAGTTGAAAGGCAGGGAGGTTAACCAGATATCAGTCTCCTGTTTGCTACCCTACACTGAAGTTGGTATATAGGGATCAGAAAGAGGACAGAGACGAAAGGGCTAAAAATGAAAAAAAAAGCACACACGCACACATAGAAACACACATAAGGGGCGTTCCAGATAGAGACGTTCACAAAGGCCGGTAGATAGCAAGAAGAGCGCTTGCCCGGCCTTCTGCGACGTTAGGTCCTGTCGATTGCGTAGAATTCCTTCTCCCGATAGTGGTCGCGTCGTCCAATCGGTCGAGTTCGTGGCGAAGGGATTCCCTCTGTGGTCTGCACTGCGGGCAGGCGCACAAAATATGGCCAATCGATTCTTCATAGCCGCAGTGGTCACAGGTTGCGGTGTCGTCCATCCCTATGCGGAACGCATAGGCTTTGGTAAACGCAACGCCCAGCTACAGAGCGTTGAAGGTGTTCTCTTTGGTTTACAAGGTGGGCGTCGATGATCCCTCGAGCAGTGCTGTGCACGCCGAGTGTTTCCACACGGAGTGCCACCTCTCCGAGTGAGAGCCCTAGCGCCTGGCTGTATACGCCTTACGTATAAGCCGGTCGAGCATGCCCAAATCTTCCGAACGAAGAGGGAGGTTCGGTTCGGTGTAGAGCAGCCTATTATACTGATTACGAGCCTACTACACCCTGTACGTTTGGCGTATTGGTCGACGAAAAGCAAGGAAGAGATGAAGCCGGGGTCGTTATTGGTATAGGCGCTGGGAGATGGGGAATAAAGAGGCGAAAGGAAAGAAGGGAAGAGAGAGCGCACACTAGTTGAGCACTAGCCTGACAAGTTCAAGCAGGCACTTTAGGTGGCTATTTGTCACTGCAACATTTCAAAGCGGATGCCATTATAAATCATCATCATCATCACCATAATCATCATCATTCTCTCGAGGTGTAATTTCCAGTGGAGGAACGTTCTAGAGTACGAAGGTCAGGCTAATCTCTTCAACTCACTCCAATTGGGACCTCATACCCACTCGCACTACTCCCTATCGACTAACTGAGAGCCATCGATTGATGCCAATGCGGATTATTTTCGACGTACGCTGGCCCAGACTCACACACGCCCACTTGCACTCGGTGAAGCTCACTCATACCCTTTACGTCGGCTTGTTCAGACTCGCCGACTTAGGCTCACACGGAACCACTGAGCTATCGCGCAACTTCCGCGCTTGATGCAGTTCTTGCGGGGTCTCGCGCTGCAGGATCGACACAGAATCTCGGAGTATAACGGCATCTGACGTGGTTACTCCGAGCTGCCAGCAGCAAGGCAATGTGCTGTTGCGCACGAAGACGACGTTGTGCACATTACGAAGGCAAAACTGTTCTTCAGACGACGGCAGCCTCCGCTGCGACAGCTTTCCGCACGGAAACTCGGTTGACGGCAAGGCTTCGATGCGGCCACGTTATATATACAGAACGCTCGAGCGGCTATAGTTGGTGTGCTTCGCAGCAGTCGTTCACACGGCGGCTTTCAGCGCAGCGGTCGTTGACGGTATTCTACGTATGTTCGCTGCCTTGGATGTCAGTCAACGGCATGACGTGTCGCCACCGTCATCGATGCATCGTCGTCGTTGCATATAAATGACCAACGGTCGTTCAGCATTTAGCATACATCGTACAGCAAGCAGCATTTTTATTGCGAGTGATCGTGTTTAGCCTGAAAAGCCTCCCTGTCTAAGCGATCCAGCGTGCCTTAGCATACGGTATTTCCACTGTAAATGGGATGAAAGCTATCGCAATTCTCCTACAATACCATGCCTGCTCGTGTAGAGTCTATAAAGAACTATTAAAAAAAACATTAGGATTTTCGAGCGAAGACTATTCGATGCGCATGACCCAATCAAATAGTGACTATGAGATTTGAGGACCTAATCGAACATTCGATTCGTTTAGTTCGAAGGTTTCGAATATTCGCGCAGCCTCACGGTCTGATTACGAGGAACGCCGTAACGGAGACTCCGGCTTTATTTCGTGCACATAGATCTAAGTACACGAGCATTCTCTTGCATTGTGCCCCCCAATGAAATGCGGCAGCCGCGGTCGGGATCGCGGCAGGAATCGAACCCGCGACCTCGAGCTCCGCAGCGCAATGACGTAGTCACGAAGCTACCGCGACGGGCGCGCCCTGCCTTTTTGTCTGTGGAAGCGCGCACTTGGTTAAAAGCGCTGTTCATATATTGTCGCGAGGCAGATCGGTATGTGCGTATTGTGGCTACCGCGAGTTGCATTACCGGCGGCGATCGTCAGTCGCCGGAACTTCGTGAAACCAAGTCCAGGCAATGTGTCGTGGCTCGGAGCCTTCGGTGCAAAACTGAACAACCGTGGTTTAAACAGAGAAATATATGTTGTTTGAAAAAGTGAAGAGGGCCCTGCGCGTGTTATTAGCATTTAGTCATCGCGCTTCTCCGAATCGACGTCGAGCGCTGAGAAGTATCCGAAGACGATCCAGGTGCGCTGAAACGCGTGCGCTTTCCTTTTGGCCTACCTTGGACTTGGACTTGGAAAAGCGGACTTGGAAATGGACTTGAAAAAGTGCACACGTTAGCTGCGGCGAACGCGAAGGGCAATCCTTTTCTTCTCGACGCGGAGGTATGCGCTCGGCGGCGAGTCGTGATGAGCCCCCTTACAGTACCACCTCTAAACATTCAAGTTCGCTCGTTCAAAAAAAGTGTTCGCGTTTTTATGTTTTAATCCGATCCCATTGCGCGTTCGTTTCTGCCCTCCTCCTCCTCCTCCTCCTCCTCCTCCTGCTCCTCCTCCCCAATGCAAGCAGCGCACGCGATCACCGGTCGCATGCTGAATACATTAGGGAAACCGGCGGCTGCGCAGCGGCACCAGCACCACTCCCGCCTCCCTCCAAAACCTGCCGCGTCACGACGCGGTTCTGATGTCATCGTCTTAATCCGCGGGCGCACCGCGTTTGTATTCCTCGCTATATACACGCGTCTCACTATACGCACTCTGTCGGCGAGGGGGTGAGGCAACGTTCGTGCTCGGCCTTCGCTATACCGGAACGACGTTTCCCACGTCCCCCCGCAGCGCGATAGAAGTGGGGGGGGGGGGGGGGGGCGATCCGTCGAAGACACGGCCACGCGACAGCGCGACAGCGGCTTCCGAAGGAGACCACGCCAGCCCCGGCCCGACGGGCTCGCGACGTACAACGTCGGACGGCTCCGAAGACGGGTCACGCCGCCCGTAGGGCCGCTTCGGCCTGCTGCGTCTCGTGGCGAGCGAAGCGTAGTGCGAGCGCGCAAACGACGCAGTAAAACGTCTCATTGCGACCGCTGTTACGCGCAAAGGTGGTATATTTTCGATCGACCCCCCAAGCGGTTGACTGGAGGCAGCTACAAACAAAGACCTTCCCCAACCCCCTCCATCTCAGAAGGATATATCCGGACATCTACTCAGATGATAACTGCAAATTATGCAGCAGGGCTCACGCATCTCTTAGACACATACTCTGGGAATGTGAAATTATATGCAAAGAAAATGCAGTTTCCCCAGATGAAGCTGCGGCGCGATGGACGGCCGCGTAGCGCAGCTCAAACCTCGAAAATCAACTATGGGCCATCCAGCAAGCACGTGAGGCGGCGAGGAGACAGGATCTCCGGACCTCCTCGGGGGCGGCCTAGGCCCAGGCCACGAATTTGCCGAATTGTTAATAAAGTTGTTACCACCACCACCCCTCTCGGGCATCATCGCCGCATCAGAGCATGGCTTGATTGATTGAATCAGAGGAAGTCGATGACACTCTCGTTAGATTCGTTCTGCGTAGGTTTCGCTTTTAGTGAGTCGAGCTTTCGGCCACTGCTACTGTACAACGCTCTTATTATCGTTCGCCTTGAGTTTCATTGAGTAAGTGGAACGAGGTTCAGATCGCACGAACGGGTTGACGTGCGCGTTTCATCGGTGCACTCATCGTGTCGCGTACAGTTCTCCAGTGCACTGAAAGAATGCTCGGCGCTTGAGTTGATGCGTAAGCAGCGCGAAAATAAAATCACGCCACGGCAAAAGCAAAATTATATAACCCAGGCAGTGATCAACGGAGAATACGAATCTCGAACGCCATCAGCGCACTTGCGCGATACCAGTCCCTTGCTTTACTTAGAGGACCAACCAGGAATGTCGGCAACCGGCAGTCCCTGTTCGTTTTGTCCTAAATAACGTGTTCCGTTTTGAAGGCTTACGGGCTGTTGTTCAACTGCACTATAACCATGGTCTCCGTAACATCTTCCCTAGCGGTGCCTTTGCGCTGGCGCTGTCGGAACACAATCACGCACAAACAGTTACAACGCGTGCAATCAGAAGGGCAGTTTGTCGGGCATGAGTGTAAAGCTCGTCGTAGTCATGGCATTTCCCTGCTCAAAACAAGAGCGCAATCGGAGACCAGTTACGGGAAACTGGAAACCGTTACTAAAATCCCCGGATAGATAAGGAACATTTACTGACGCGAAGCTTAGCCCAGTCAGAAAGAAACAGAAAATAATTCCCTTCTTTATTTTTTGTAAGTGTCTGTATATGCGAGAAAAGCACCAATTTTTTAAGCGACCGGTGCCACAATCTGCTTATCACGGCACATTACGCATCCACAGATGTCGCAGCCGTCGTGGGCTGAATAACTTGCCCGTTACCAGAAGCTGTCCGGAGTAAGCGTACGACTCCTGCACTTCGATGGTCGCTGCTAAATCCCGAGCACCATGGTCTTGGGTAAGAATAGGCGTAGAGCAAACCTCGAAAGCGCCAGCGCGCTGGTCTGCTAAAGATGCCCATGGAGAAGTCCACACTCGAGATGCTGCAACAGCGCGTCGCTGCAGTCCACTAACACCACATGGTATCATTGGCTTCTGCCTGCAAAGCTCCTCGGGCGACAAGGACTTCGCCGTAGGCGAAGAGGAGAACCACAGGTCCCACCACCTTCGCCAGCGAGCACCGAGACGCCTCTGTCCGCTTTAGGTCGGCGCGCGCAGTCCCCATTTCGCGTTCTTCGAAAGCGGCGTTGAAAGTATCGATGACCGGCGAGCGTGTTCGATGAACGATATGATTCCAGGACAGCGTGAGCGGCGTCTCTCCTGACAGGCTCGCCCTTGCCCAAGCCTGGTCCCATTACGCGGGACAAGTGACAGCGGGGCGGCATTGCGGCGACGGGGCGGAGGCAGGCCGGAAATGAAAGGAATTAAAAAGGCAAGCAGAAAGGGAGTGATCACAGTGCATCTGGACCGTCTCGCCGCTTTTGCATGCATCCCGGCCAAGCGGCGTGTGGTCTCACCGGCGCGGACCGTATAAAAGAGCCGCCGGCCGTCGGTCTGGACACAAGCGATCTCATCCCAGCAGCAGCAGCAGCAGCCGCAGTAGCACCGAAGCTCCCAGCAGCAGTAGAAGCAGCAGCATCTCGAAGCCATGTGGAAGGTGAGTCGTTCGGCCTCGCATGGGGCGGCCCGTACTTTGGAGACGCGACGAAATACCAGGACTATCGTGCGCCTCCTCGAGTCGGGCACGCCTTTTTATGCGAGCAGCGTTATCGCGAAAACTCTATCGCGAGATCTTATTTGTGCGGCAACCATTTGTGCAGTGTAGTACGAAGCACGTCCCGTGTCTTCACGAAAAGCTTTTAACGCTAGGCTTGTTGGTAAGGTAACATTCCAGCCAATGCTGATGATGCACGTTGGCGAATCTGGCTGACCATTGGCAAATAGCACTTGCATCGGCAATTGCATTGGCAATTGCATTGGCAATAGCACTTGCGAACGAAAGGCCTTGTGTATTCGCTCCACCTCAAGCACGAAGAAGCTAGCTGGGCCACGGATAGACGCCAATTGTCTTATAGCTGCAGTGTAACGCGCGCTCGAACTTTTTATAAGCAGGGACAATGTTTTAGTAGAACCCAAGGCGGCGACATTCCCAACTTTAATGATGGTCAGCAAAGATTAAAAGGAAGCCATGTCCGCTGATAAGCACATGCGGTAACTGGAAGTATAGGAGCTCTGCACTATACTGCAGAGCTAGTCAGAGCGTTAGTTTCGGGGAGGTTAGGAAAAGCAGCACTGCTGCAAAAGTTCAAAGCCTCGTGGCTGTCGCAACGTTAGTGGAGCTTCTCTGGGATATGTATGTAACGTATAGCAGTTAGCTGTGCGATGTATGCTGTGTAACTCAATTGGTAACTTGAAGCATTTTTTTACACACCTCCACCCACAGTCGTGGCACGAATGAGTAGCGAGTTAGCGAGCCCAACAGTTGAGTGATACCTCAAGAAACGGTGTGCCAGTTTGCGCAGTAGCAGTAACCAGTGGGCTACCGGAATAGGCGGCCCACCCACGAGTTCTACGAATATCCTGTAAATAACGATGTTTTCAATCAATCAATCGATGCAGGCTTCCCAGACTACACATTAGCGCCGGATGGCTAGGTGCCATGAGCAGATACCAGGAATTATTCCTAAGAATTGAAAAACAAAAGCAGCTTTAACAGGATCGATGTACTGTGCGTTAACATTAATTACACACTCAGCAATAGTCAGTAAAATGTTTGGTGACGCAAGCAGGACTATCTCACTTTTACTCCAGAGATTGAAGAGCTCAACTATCCTATCTATAATTGAAACAGTGAACGTTCAAACAGTTCCACTATCAACATATCGAATGTCATCAATAGGAACCAAGCAATCAATTATTATTTACTCCAACTGCCAACCTAGTCATCCGGTACATTAAAAATGATTTGTCAGTGAGCAAGGGTTACCCACGAATCGCAGGTAGCGATCTCCGCCCTCTGCTTCGTCGCCCTGGCCCACGCCGGCACCATTCGCGGTGGTTTCGGTGGCGTCGGGTTGGGTGGTCTCGGTGGCGCTGGACTCGGCGGCGCTGGACTCGGCGTTGGACTCGGAGCTGGCGCCTACGGTGGAGCGTACGGAGGCGGATACGGCGGCCATGGTGGTGGCTACAGGGGCGGCTACGGTGGCCTCGTCGGAGGTGGACTCGTAGGCGTCGGGGGACTCGGAGGCGGCTACTACGGAGGCGGCGGCCGTGGATACTACGGAGGCGGAGTAAGTGGACTTCAGAAGGAAAAGTGACGCCAGAACATGCCCACATGGGGTGTGATGGGCAATCTGTAAACGCGTGTCCTCTTCGGCGCCACAGTGCAGAAAGAGAGATGACGTTCGATAGAGAGGCGGAAAGAAGATGGCAAAAAAAAGAAAGAAGAAAAAGAGAGACTAAATGTACAGGGGTCGCCAAGAGCAGAGTATATCGCTTTGTCTCTGCAGTCCGCCATAGCAAAAGAAAGCAAAGTAGAGGAAACAAAAAAGGCCGTTGTGATTAGAGTCACGTTAGAAAGTCTAGCGCTGATTATTTGTCCTATAACCATAGATGGCCATATGCATGACTCGCACGCACAGTAAGCGTCCAGGAAGGAAAAAAAGAACAACTATATACATCATTTCAAAGCCACTGGTTAGTCTTCTTACACGGAGTTACACCGGGTGTATTTCTAACCAGAGTTTCTTTCTTTCTTCATCGCCTCCGCAGGGCTACAGGTCGTACGCGGACGAGACGCCCAAGCCGTACAACTTCGGCTACGTAGCCCAGGGCCCCGATGGTACTAGCTCCCGCCAGGAGGTCGCCGACGGCAGTGGCACCGTCCAGGGCGTCTACACCATCAGCACGGCCGAAGGCGGCCAGAGGACGGTCAAGTACGCTGCCGACGCCGCCGGCTTCCGCGCCAGCGTGGACACCAACGAGCCCGGCACCCAGAACGAGAGCCCCGCCGACGTGGCCCTCCTGTCTTCCCAGCCGCACGCCTCCGTGCTGGCGTCCAAGTACGGCCCCGTCGGAGGAGCCGGAGGCGGCTACAGGGCCCGCGGATACGGAGGAGCCGGCTACGGCGGAGTGTACGGAGCCGGCTACGGTGGAGTGTACGGAGGCGGATACGGCGGTTACGGCGGCGGCTACGGCGGCTACGGCGGCCTCGGCGGCGGCTACGGTGTCGGAGGAGGACTCTACGGCGGAGCCGGGGTCTTCCGCGGCGTCGGAGGGCACGGAAAGCACGGCCACGGCTGGCAGTGACGATGAAAGAAGGCCCGTCTACACGTCTTCGTCGTCCTTTGTGCGGGACTCGAAGCACTAGCACGAGAGTGCGCCCCCCTTTTGGACGAGTCCTCTCCCCCCCCCCCCACCTCCGTTTCCTGTACAGGTGTTGGTGCTCTGTCGTGTGTTCGTTGAAACCGCTGCCTGGACTTCCGAAGACATCCGCTTCTGGGGTGCTGCAGCTCGAGGTGTAGGGACAAACGCGGTGTGGTCCTCCCCTTTTCACTGTCTTTGGGAAATAAACGAACTTCCAGTGTTGAAAACGAAAACTGCTTGCCTTTCGTTTTGGCGCCTTCGCCGAGCGCAGATCGCTCGCATGATACACACCTGCGACTTTTGGTGTATTGGCGATGACAGGGATCGAATGCGGTATATATCGTCCCAAACTGAATTATGCCTCTTACAAAATTATCGGTGCCTACCACTGAGTAATAGGAGTGAAAAACTTACAAGAAGCGTAAACCGAGCTTCAGCCATGCTCCCACGGACTGGCCTATTTCGCCAAAGGTGCATGGTCCCCAGCAGTATTCGTCGACACCATAGTGGCAAAGATTACCGCGTGAGCAGGAGAATACAAAAGCGTTCGAAAATTACTCTTGCGAGGGAGTTCGAGCAGGCATCCGCAGGAAGTTGAAGCGCGAGCGTATGCCGCCAGGTGTCGGCTTTGTCCATCGCACGAGTATACTTCCCTTTTCGATAACTTCGCGTACGAGTTTCTGCTATGGCGAAATTCGCTGCAGAGTGGAGCAAAGAAAATTCTTCAACTGGGTGCTGGTCCAGCCAAGTATCGAATCCTGAACGTTCAGACTCCGACAGCTGCAGACGTTGTTATACCGTAAACCGTCAGCTCTTCAGCGCAAGCACGTGCTCGGAAGAGTGGGCTGCTCTTTACAAAATGTACGGTGAATGAGCAAGACGAAAGTAGCGAGCCTACGCCGGTTCCCCGCCTACGCCGTACAGCCGTGGCTAATACGGTTTCGGAACCTGCCATTCCAGGCGCCGGGAACAAGCATGCACGATCAGCTTTCCGCGGCTTCGCAACGCCGCTCTAAAACCCCGTATTCACAGATACATCTTAACTTGATGCCCACGCTCGACTTGATTCAAATGACGCCTGGCACGAACGTGCCCAAGACGCTCATTGCGTTTCATTCGGCTCGTCCACGACAGGTGTCATTTAGAATAAGTCAAGCATGTATAGGCTTCAAATTAAGATGCACTTCTGAATGCGGGGAGTAAGACAAGATGGATTGTCTCACATCACAAGCCAAGACTGTTCGAGCGAGCACAACCCTACGCGGGAATCTCAAGGACGCTGCGTCATCGTGGCGCGAACTCGGTCAGGTATACTGCGAAGACGCTGCTTGCTGCTGCTGTTGCTCCTGTCCCGCGGACAGCTCGTCACTCTGGGCAAGAATGTGTGTACAGCGTCATTGCCGCAGACCCGGGCGATACCTCGAGGATGGGCTATATACAAAAGGGATGAAAGCGAAGGTAGCTTGCTCACGAACGCGCGAACCACATACAGGCATGGCACAGACGCACGCACGCGCACACACCCTATCCGCGTACGCCCGCTGGAAACTCCTCCGTGTCTGAGTAGCGGGCCGTGAACAATGTGTGTCTTTCGCTGCCGCCAGAATTGCGTGTTGTTTGTTTGGTTGTAAGCAACCCGCGCATCTCAACCGCGTGCGAGAAGCGCATCGCGCTTCTTGGCGCGCGCTCGTGTGTGTTCGTGTCTGTGTGTGCGTACGCAGGCCTGTACGCGCATGTTGTGCGTGTGTGTGTGTGTGCGTCGGTGCAATGGTTTGTCTTTATTCTTTCCTTCCTCCTCTTCTGCTGCTTCTTTTTTCGATCCGGGCGTCGTGACATCGGCGGCCAAAGGGCGTAGGAGTGGCGTCTCTCCCACTAGAACCGAGACCACGCTGCGAGGCGTCTCCTTTATTATTATTTTTTTCACGGTGTTCTCCGTTGTTTCGGAGAGAACCGCCAAAGCAGGCGCCGCCATGTCTTCCGCCCTAGCATTCCCTCATCGCGTCGGAGCGTCGTACGCGCTGCCTTTCCGGAGTCGGCCCCCTCACCAGGACCGGCGATGCACCTCCTATATAAGTCCAGCACAGGGATCCACGTTCCGCAGTACGCAGCTTTGTATCGGCACGTAGCGGTTTGGTGCATACCCGTCTTACGCGTGCTTGGCGTAAAGGGAACAAGCGAATCATGATAAAGGTGAGTTCCGCGGCGGCGGAAAAGGTGTCGTCGATGCCAACTTTAAGGACCTCGGATATCGTCGGTGTCGTCGTCGGTTTCGATTGTGAGACGTCCCACCCTGCTGTCGCTTCGTTTTATTTCACTGTATTCATCCGGTTTTGAGGGAGCGTAAGCCGTCGAGTCATGGTGGTGGTCTGTGAAGACGAAGTGGTGTGCTCACCGAAAGTGCTGCGCGATAACGAAAACAACGGGCATATACGTTCACTATAGGGTTGAGGATTGGGAGAGTTGGTATTGCATTCTAAAACTGGTACAGCGCAACACAGAAACAAGCCGGCTCGGCTTGTTTCTTCCTTTCTATGTTGCGCTGTACCAGTTTTAGAAGGCATATGTGTATTAGTTCATGTGCCCAGGTGATTTTGGCAGAGTAGAAAGTCCATGAAGAACACGTACCTTCATAGCAAGACGTCATGGGGCGTATTCATAAAAAAAGATTTTCTGATATAATTTTTCGTAAGAGAATTTTCCAGCCAACTAGCAAAAGCGGCCGGCCTAGTAGCAAAGGACGACACATACGGACGAAAAGTTTTGTGAATTCAGCACCCAGTTGATTAGTGATAACGCTTCTTTCGGTTAGGTTCAGCGTTAAGGGTGTGTCAAAATATCTGAATAAGTATGCTAAATACTTTCACATGCAGCTGGTTACAGTAGCTTGCGCGGATTAATGACTATTTGTCTTCTAACGTGTCGCTTCTTTTGTCTTAACCCAGCCAGTTATCCCGCGCTAAAATGCGGGAATTAGTCCTTATTGTCCTGGGCTTGGGTCCCCAGGGCTTCCTTCTGGATCCCCAGTTGCACCAGTAGCCTCGTAACTTAACCATTTCATTGACAAGATAGGAATTGGTGCGCGAATTATCTTGTTCGTTTATTTGTGTTTGCTTTGTTTACTTGAAGTGAACGTCAAACCAATGTTGAAATCAATTAAAGCAAGGAAAGGAAAGTATGGAAAGCAATTTTTTTTTTTACAAGTTTGCAAGGAACGGACAGTTGTAAAAATTTCGTGTGTTCGATACGTTCGATAACGGGCGGAAACACACTGAACTGAAAATTCAATAAGCACGAATTTTGCGCGAAGTCGCTCTGCTCACTCCAAGCGTCAAATGACGAAGCAAAATTGGGACAGATCTGCTCAACGTCTGCAACTGTACGGATCAGGCAGCTTAAACAGACACCGAAGGGCAACACTGTGTCACGCCAGTCTGGTGAAGAATTCTTTTAATATCCTATTGCGTATATTTAGCCGCAAAAATATTAATCACTGGAAGAGAAAGTGAAGACCAAGATTTCCCCTACTCGAATACCGCGCCGCAACTTCGTCACCGGTACGTCAACGGGACCTCACGAAGTTCAGTGTAAGGTCCATTCGATTCGCCTGCACTTCCTGAACGAGCTGCTGCACTTCGCTATTCGTTTCACTCTGTGCAGGCCCTTCGTACAGCGCCAGTTTACAGCATTCCCCACACTCGTCAGAGAGGTGTAGCGCAACGTTCGTACAACACGTGCAGTTCCGGTTCTGCACGAGCAAGAACTGGTACTGATCGAACTGGCGGAAACTGGCTCACGAAGTGCAGGGTGAATCGAATGGACACGTAGTTTCGTGTATTCGAACCGTTTTTCGTCCAAGACAGACACACACACAAAAAAATGGTTATGAAAAATTGCTAAGCATGCTGAGCGCATTGGCTACTTTAGAACGGGCTGTCATTCTTGTTTATCGAGAAACGATGCAACTAGTCTTGAGTACGCTCTGTCATTGTTCATGACCTCACGGGCCGGTAGTACCGCAACTTGAACGTGGAGTCGCCACATGTATATTTTTTTTTCGTCTGTTCTGTCTTGCAGAGCCTCCGCTCACGGAAAGATGGATTTTTTTTTTTTTTTTGGGGGGGGGGTGTTTCCTTAAGTGTATAATTTACCAGTCCAGCTTAACCAATCTAATGTATTGCTATTTCATCGTGTTAATAGTCTGTGACTGCGCATCCAGTGCTGTATACAGCACCTCTTCCTTGCCTTCAGTAAAGCAGGCGAGGCACGAACGAAACGCGGACGGGATCGGTACCACGCGTACTTCAAAGACAGCTGTCCACCGCTGTAGACGAAAACCAGACCGCAATCGCTAATGATGATGATGATGACGATGATGATAATGATGATGATGATGATGATTGCGGTTTCGTTGAACGTCCGAGAGAAACGAGGGCTTTGAAAGACGCCGTACGCTCTGGATCCATTTTGACCACGTGAAGTTCTACAACGCGCACACAATTTATACGATACACGAACGGTTTATTTTTTATTTTTGTTTTTGCCAGCTGAACTGGAATGCGAGAGACGCGTGGGTATAGTCGAAACCGCTACATCGAGCTCGCACGCAAGAACACAGTTCTTAATATTTGGGGATTCGTGTTGCGTGGACACCTTTGCAAGGTATGCAATAGTCAAGGTCGAAACACCCAAACAGAACTTGGGCACAACATGTGCTCGGGGATTAATGTATATCGTGGACACTTTTGCGGGAATCTACATTATTGCCCAGGTGCTTGCTGATAGGAGGTTTCAGTGTCATGGGGTTCAGATCATGGGTCGTATTTGGCGACGATCACTTTTGACAATACTATATCGCCCTCGCGTGACATAGTGCTCGACCAGCCAATCAGCTCGTCCGGTTTTGCTCAGCCAGCCAATCAGCGCGCGCCTAACGGCCGAGGCAATATCGCCGAAAGTGATCGTCGCGGAATACGTTCTCTTATTGCAACAGGTACTGGTTTCTTCCAGTAAAATCACTCTCACAGACACACGACAGGTGCTATGACGACAGTTCAAAGATTCACCCAGAGTGTGTCCGGAAGGGCGATAGCATGGCGAGTACTGATTGCAGTGGCGCTTGAAACGTTGTCCATATTTGTTTCTTGTAGACGGCCGTCATCGCGTTGTGCCTTGTCCAGTGGGCCAGCTGCCAGTTCCCGCAGTTCCCGCAGCGATTCGTGAGTATTACCGTACGCCGACGCATGTGGTTACGGCATATTATTACTAACCACAAATTAAGAGCAAGATATTAATCACATATGCTTTCCGTTACTTCATTGTTTGCGGGTTTCGTGTACTTTTTCTCTGACATTATAGTAAAACGCATCTGTATCAATTGGCCGTGCATAATTATCATGTTTATTACGCTTTTTTTTCATTAACACTGCATAATTATCAGATTTTAAGAAAATGCCAGTGCTTGTGGTGTCTTTCTTTGTACTGTTTGTATGTTCCTGTCCATTAAAGCTGCATGATAGCACGCTACACATTTCTTTTTTTTTTCGTTTGATCTCTATCCACGCGAGTCATGGCTGTTACGGGCTGCTTCTTTTTTTTTACGTGAATAAATTTTTTTGGCGTTGTCAGACCAGGTTTTTTTCGGTTATTAATTTATCTATAGCTTTCCCAACAAAAGTGAGCGCCGATCCCGAAGATATGGCGCAGTGTGAAAAATGTGGACCGATCCCAAAGGTGGCGAAGTCTAAAATGTGGGTTGTTTACGCGTTCCATGTGCCGCTGGCTATATGTCCCGCTCTTCCGCGAACCTCTTTGATGCCAACCTGGGCAGTGTGAGCCACTGAGTATGCGCGGACTTCACGGCGGCACCGCCAGAAGGCGCAGCGTGTCCAGAAGGCACGAGAGGAGCCCGGATGCAGCAAACGCCTCACATATGACACGTCTCGACTATATTCGCATGCTTGGATAGTCATCGCAGATGAGATCTACACCCGATTTTTTTTTCTAATACTGCTCTAAGCAGATACGAGCTAGACATAGTGATATCTCTGTAATAATCGCAGTTCCTCGTAACATATAACGGCTTATTGTAAGATGTTCCACTTAGTGGAACCCATATGTGGAACGATATTAAGGGTGCATACGGGCGGTGTCTGCGGCACGGCAATCCTAAGTCAAACCTAACCTATCAAACCAAACCTAAGTCCCCCGGTATAAGCGACAAGTATTTCGAATGGACAACTGTGCATGCATATGTGCCCGTGTTTCAACGTTCATCGAAATTCTTTAACCTGGCCAAGAGAGAGAGAGAGAGAAAAGAAGAGAGGTAAGGAGGTTAACCAGACGGACGCCCGGTTGGCTACCCTAGCTGCACGAGGAAATTGGGATGAGGGATTGAAAGAAAGAAAAGCTAAAAGGAGGGAAAGTTCATTCATGCGCGCAGTAACCGAGTCAAGGTATCTAGATTTTCTTTTTCAACGTATTAACGCCGCGACTTTTTTTTTTTTTCCAACGCGTCCGTATTTTCCCTTGCGGTCAGGTTTATGTGCAAATATGGATGCTACGTGTGTATTTGTGCGCGACAGTACTTGTGTACGCTCCACTCCTCCTGCGTGACGGATGACCGTCCCGGGTACTGGACTACTCTGCCGGTGCTTACGCCCGCATAATGACGCTATTTGTGCTCCTCTGTCTCGTGTTTGCGTCTACGCGTGTCGAGAAAACAAACAAAAGAGGGGGAGGGGGTGTCTGTAAGCGCCTTCTGATGTCCACCGCGTTGAAAAAAGAAATGTTATTAAATTTGTATCACTAAAGTTCGCGCATCATTCTTTTTTTCTCTTTGCCCAGCTTCCGCAGGCGTTGCCCAAGCCCGTTCTCGTGCCCGTGGTGACCGGCGCCGGGCCGGTTCCCCCGGGCTGGTCGCCGTACAGCTTCGCGTACGACGCGCCGGGCGCCGACGGCTCGAGCTCGCGCAGCGAGTCCGGCGACGCGCAGGGCCGCGTCACCGGCTTCTACACCCTGACCACGGCCGAGGGCTCGAGACGCCGCGTCAGCTACGTGGCCGACGAAAACGGCTTCCGCGCCACCGTCGACACCAACGAGCACGGCACCGCCGACGAGGCGCCGGCCGACGTTGTCTGGAGGTGAGCGATGGGTGCCTCTCTCTCTCTCTCTCTCTCTCTCTCTCTCTCTCTCTCTCTCTCTCTCTCTATCTATCTATCTATCTATCTATCTATCTATCTATCTATCTATCTATCTATCTATCTATCTATCTATCTGTCTGTCTATCTATCTATCTCTTATTTTTTTTTTTTCTTTCTCAAATTTGCTAGACTGGCTCAATATGCGGGGAAGTTCGTGGATTCGGCCTCCACGCGAATCCGGGAAGTCCGTGAACAGAGACTTGTCCGAAACGTACAAAAATAAAGCAGCGACCCAAAAGAAAGGAACGAAAGGAAAACTGCACAGGCCAAATTATATACTTTATGTGATTGGTCGAGAGGGCAGTTCTGGACTTCTGGACTACACAGATGTGAGTCTGGTGGTGACTGCTGGGTTAGAAAGAAATTGGTCGAGAGCGCCGTGGACAGGCATGCGCATGCGGCGTGCGCCCCCCCCCCCCCCCCTCCATCGCTATAAGCATATAAGTAAAACTGACACTGCGGAATCTGTTTTTGTTTGCTGCAAACAGGAAGAACATTGTGCGTTTAGAATTACAGTTAATTGCAGTGACTACAATTGTACCTGGATCGAATGACGGGACGCAACATCCCAAAACAACACAAGTGTGTGCGGCATACAAGGCCGGCTCTAAAGAGGGGGGGGGGGGGGGGAGGGGGGGTGCGGAATGGGGGGGTTCCCCTATATTTTATCCAGCCCTTCCAGTCGCGCCCCTTTCATTAACATGGAGTGCCAAGAGGTGGTGTGCGTAACTCGTTTGTGGGACTTGCCAGATAGTGCGTAAGCATTCATTCCAGTCGCTCATCTTGCACATATACGTCTCTGAATATCCAAACGCATCTGGTTGTGCGATATACACACATATGTACACACATATATACACACCCCCATAGGACCCCATGTATGAGCGCATCGTGTCAGGTGTTACAGACTGACAAACAGACGAACGGACGGATCTCCGAGGGATGTAGCCCTAGAATGCTTACCCATTAACAATCTGCTGCCCCCTCCACGCTCTTCCACAGAAAAATCCTGGAGCCATTCCTGACGGGGTATGTGTAATGACATGCATAGACATGGAACGCCTCAGTCCGGTGCCGAAACTTCGACAACGTCTTCCAATGGCGCCGTCGACATTTCGACGGTGCCAACACTCGCGTCGCCAACGTATTCGTCATAGGCTACATCGGTCGCGATTGGCGTGCTAGGAGGCGAAGCTTGGGAAACGTAGGGTTGGGCGTTCGGGAAAACTGTAGACGCTGGGCAGCAAGAAAAGTGAGGCGAGGAATTCGTTTCCCCGTTATGACTATTAAAGGGACACCAAATATAAAAATTGCATCAGATTATAATCGTGAGGTACTGTATTAATTTATTTAGCGGAACAGGGTTGATTGTTCGCGGAGAAAGTGAAGGTTAGACCCCCCCCCCCCCTTTTTTTTTTAATCTTTAATCTGGCGCGCAAGCAGCACAGGTATGTCAGTGTTACGTCACGGATTTCAAGCTGTCTCCGCGTATATGGGCCTTTTTCTGTGGGACGAAAGTTCTCGAAACTCGCTATACGTTGAATCCTTCGTTTCTTTATGCAATGTAATCCTTGTTTATAGCCAAAAATGTTAGTCAGTCGAGAACGAAGGCTTTCCAAATCCATGACGTCGCAAGCAACTAATGCAGCAGCAGCTTCAAGGTGGCGCCACCGTCCGTTCTTCGCATTGGAGCGTTGTATTCTACCCCCCCCCCCCCTCTCCCCGCTCAACAACTCTTCGCCATTGCACTAACAGTCCTCTTCAGCGTCTATTTATCTATAGCTAGATGTAACACAAGGCAACCGTTGGCGCTGCGGTAGCGGTTTCATGCGCGTTACTATCCGCTTCAGTGGGTTAGGGCGGGCCATTGTTTTTCGGATCCTGAGATAACGCCACGGCGGCGTCTCCCGCATGCAACACAGCGCGTGAGTTCACGTCACGAACTTTGCGGGTATACCGTCTCACGGGCATTCAGCTGCAACTCTATAGTGGCTGAGGTGGGTTCTCTTTGCGAATAGGCTATACGTTCACACGATCGTTTAGCACCGCGCGGTCCACGAAAAAAAAAAACATAAATAAAGGCCCGTCGAGCCAAATGCCGCGGTGAGTGCGGGGTGCCACAAAGGGTACAAAGAACTGTTAAGCGATACCGTGAGATCTGAAGCACATCGGCCTCCTCCCTTGACTGGGCCAATTCTCTTTCGGTTCGGCATCACTGTTCATTTGCAGTGCAACGTTATTTCTGCGGCAGCTCCGCATATATATCGTAAAGAACAAGTTCAAGCTTAGTGGGGAGCTACATTGGATAGAATAAATAGATATGGTTACAGTGTGTTCGTGTTGCAGAGTCTAAGCTGTGTTACACACTTGGCAGACGTACCCCTGTTGGATGACTATACTTCTGGGATATCGTGATCAATTTCACTAATGCACGCCGATAATCGGTCGGTGCGTACGGGAACGTGAAGTTAGAGGTTAGAGCCCTAAGTGCAAATGCCTCGCCCCCTCACAGCAGATTGCTGAACACAGTGTGTGTCAATGAAATGCTCACGTAGAGTAGTACCTATGTTACCTAGAGTACCTAAAGACGTGTCAATAGGGATGAAGTGCCGAGCAGATACAAGCCAACAGGGGCATCTCACCACTCTGCGCAACGTTTCTAGAGCTGGGCTATTTCCTGCGTTTAATCCTGGCCCCTGCCGCAGGTCCACCGCCCCCAAGGTCCACGGCGGAGGCATAGTAACGCGACCAGCGGGTGCTTCCGGAGCCCAGGCCGCCTTCTATCCCGCCGGACAGGTGCAGCAGCAGCCCTTCAAGTATCCCTTCTCCAAGGCGTGATGGCCGAGACGGGCTGCCGGTTGCATGGCCACGAATCGAGAACTCGAGCGAAGTGCGTTGTGAAGACAAGAGGCTGGCCGGCATGCAACGCCCGCGGTGGGACGCATGCGCAGTCGTGACGCGAATGGTGCGAGAGGCCTTCAATAAAAGCCGTCCAGAGACACACCTGATCATTTGCTCAAACTTTGAACGTGAGGCTATACAGTGCAACGACCTTGTTGTAAGCTACGCTATGTAGGAAGAGCCCATGAGCCCCGATATCCAATTTTCCCATGTGAATGTAATGAGTTCCCCCCCCCCCCCAAAAAAAAAGAACCGTGTGTTTCCATACATTAAGATGGGGACATGCTCCCGCCCCCCTCCCCCCAAATTAAAAGAAAGAACCGTATGTTTCCATATATGAGGATGGGGACATGCTCCATATCATATGTGGGAACATGCGGGTTCTTTGTATGGGATATCCGCATACGTTCATACCATCATATGGGGGCATGGCACCATATTATATATGTCAACATACGGGTTCTTATATTGCATTCGGCCTATATGTTCCTATCCATGAGATTATTGAATGCGGGGCTTATGTTTTTTATTTATATCTTTATCTTTCTTTTTTTTCACGAGCTAACATTTTCCATAATAGTGATGAAAGAAAGAATGCCGACCTTGTTGGGTTAACGTTTTTTCAATTATAGCAAGCTTTTAGCATAGCGGGGACAGCTATACTAGCGCTTGGCAACGATGTGTTTTGGCGCTGTGGTCAACCACACCGCGCTAGAAATTCCACGCCCGCGGTTCTATCCTAGATTGTCAAATGTTGCCCCATTGTTGGATTTGCCGTCTTGTCAGCTCTGATTGGTTGAGAGGGCTGTAACGCGGCCTCCCCCCCCCCTCCCCCGATTAGCTCAAAACGGCAACATGGCGAAATTCGACAGCATCATGGTGGAATTTAACTTTCGCAGTGTCCAAACTTAGCCTTCCCAGTCCCGCATTGGAAATGAATGAATGAATGAATGAATGAATGAATGAATGAATGAATGAATGAATGAATGAATGAATGAATGTTTTGAGTAGCACAAATTTTCTCTTTGAGAAAAAAAACAAGACAAAGATAAAATATGCCTTTGTGATTAACACATCGCCGCCAACGTGTTTAGGCCACCACGTAAGCGGAATACAGTCAGTCGGTTATTTAAATAACAGTCACGCGCGCTCTGATTGCACTATAGTATCAATACTATATTACACTATACGCCTGCTCTAGAGATTACACTATAGTATCAATACTAGACTATAGTATCACACTATACCCGTTACGTGCGCCCTAACTGAGGCACATATACGCCTGCGCCGGTGCGGATAGCACGCATATCCTGGACATACGAAATGGCCTCCTTGCAACGCACTGACAAAGGATGCTGCTCGAATCAACGATTTGTTGTTCTTACTCTTTGTTTGTGTACGCGTTTGCCTGAGAAAAATAAATAAATAAAGAGCATGTGAATGTGCGTGTAGACTACATCGTGACAACACGTGCACTGAGAAATTGCGCTGCGGGTCCGCGAGACTTGGAGATATCTATACGACTGGAAACTTGATAAACGACTGCGAGTTGAACGGCGGCGAGAACAATCGCCGAACGGAGCGTGCGTTCTCTTCCGATATCACGTGACACCCATTAACATTGGTTTCTTAAGCGCAACAACTCGCAGTTCTTCGTTACCTTTTATTTATTTTTTTTCTCTACGCATTCGCCCGCAGTTAATTTCCTTTCTGTGCATATGTTTGTCTGCTCGCCTGTTAAGATGCACATAATCACCTTTATGCAAAAAGCAGAAGTGAAACAATGCGAATACCTCTTGTCCAAGGTCAGATATCATTGCCGTAAAATCTTCGCCCGGGATAGAATCTTTCTGATCGGAGGCGTGTTCCGATTAACTTGAGTGCGGAAGTCTCTGGCACTGTTTGAAATTAAGATATCAGATTACAAGAGAACTGATAACATCTCGAATGCACTGCTTTAATCAAGGAAGAGCAGATTTGGATATGTAACTGCGCAGATTGTCAGAGCATGCAGACATACAGGCTGATCGCCGCGATATATATGGAGTCTAGAACCTGTTTATTCAGATCCCAGATTGTGTGGGATCTATGCAATAAACAGTTAATCACGTGCGTTGTGCGGGCAAATGTATTGCCGGGCATTTACAAACATACTTTTCATTCGAACAACCTGAAAACACGTTTCGCTCTTATAGTGCTACTTTGTTTTCGCAAAAATATCGAAACAATGTTTTCCTTTTATCCAGACTTTTCAATAAACATCAATCTTTGTTTGATTGGTTTACCTAGACTTGACGACAACGGCAAACCAATCCTCGTTAAATCAGCAGCTCACTTCTTCAATGGCGAGGTAGGTGCGTATACAGCGATAGTTATTTTTTCCCTTTTATTTTCAGGAGGAATCAGGTAAACAAAGGTTCCAAGTGGTTTCTGAATGATGCGGATAAAAAAAATAAACCGTGATCTTGATGCGAAATTTGAGAGCGAACAAAGCACCGATAGGCGCGCATCCCTCTTCTGAATATGACAGAATAAAAACGCAGAGCCTGTTAACTGTAAAAGTATTGCTTTAGCAAGATCCTATTCCTTTATCACCAGCCGCTCACAGCCGATGCATGACTGACGGTGATAACGTTAGCATAGTGACAGCTACACCACTGATGAAGAGCCAAAAACGAAAAGAATTGGAATATAGTTGTTACGTTATCACGAATGTTACGGGGGTGAAACCTTTTTTTTCTCTTCCCACTATCACGGGACAAGGAGGCCCACGTTCACCATGCGGGCAGAATACCTTACTTATCACTCTCGCCCGGGCCGTTCCGCGGCCGCCATTTTCTTGGACGACTTTCCCATTGAACTCTGGCACATATCTCCGCGCTGTTAATAAATGAGGTAATTCTGAACCAAAATAAAACGCTGGCATACCGTTTACTGCACGTTGCGCCGCGCTGTTGAGTTCCGTGGTTGAACTTCGAACGAAATTCCATGCTTTGAACAACGCGCCCAGCGACGCGCCCGGCCCGGCATGCACTGCCAGTTTGTTTAGAAAACGAGTTGAATCTGCTGAGTTGCGCCAAACTTCTGCTTTTATTTAAGTGACTTGAAGAAAACATTTTTTAATACGAATAGTAAACGCATTCAGCCCTTGCCGTCACCTCTTTCTTGCTTTTCTTTTTCCTCCCATTTTTCTTTGGCATTTTGCTGCATTGTGCTGGCGCTACTGTCGACGTCGTCGGTCGCTTTCTGTTGCCGAGAGCTTTCAGTGCTTTCAGTTAAAGGCCGATAAGCGAAGGCTTTGATCGAAAATGGCAGTGCTTCACAAGGTTCTACTTGCGTGGTTCCTGTTCACCGTATTTCTCGTCCTGCTCGCGCTGAGGTTGGACGAGAAGACCGACTGGAATTGGTTCATCGTGTTCGTCCCCATGTGGGCGTTTGACATCAAGCTTTTCCTTTACCTAACCATACGCCTCATGAAGTCGTGCAAGCGGCGACACGAGAACTCGCGCGAGATACGCCGGAGGTTGTGGGCCCTGTGCTGCCTGCTCCTGAAATCTGCCTTCCAGATATGCCTCTGCACGCGACTACAGTACACTTCGAGCTTCCCGTGGGTGTTCGTGGCGCTGCCGCTGTGGATTCTCCTGCTCGGCGTCTCGTGCAATGTGCTCGTGCATCTGGTGTCTCAGAGCTGACCCACTCTCTGGGGAGACGGTGCCGTCGAACTGCTTAGCTTCAGAACGTCTGGATTATAGGCTCACCTCATCTGCGGTTTTGTCGGATCGCATCGGTCGAACATCGGCTGGCGGCCGAAAGATTGGCGACGCTGTGGTGACGGCCGAAGTTGTGTGTTCGGATGATGGACTGAGTGACGGCATGACAGATCTCTCCGCTACAAGCTCTCTGATGGTGGGAATCGGCCTGCCGGGTGAAAAAATATTTACGCGCGAACATTGTGAACGTTGTGAACATCGGCTGCTGGTCCCAAACGGAACGTATGCGCCTAGTGCGCGCCAGTGCTCGAGTGCATCACACCGGTTTGACAGGGATGGTTGTTTCCGTGAGATAACCGGCATGTCAGGAGTCTTCGGAACTTGCGTTGATCGCAGCTGTGTTCCTTGGTAGGTGGGTGCAGCGCTGTGAGGTTGTCGGCGATTTCAACCGGGCAGGCGGATTCGTTTTTCCTCATTTCCGGGTCTGCCTGTAACCTGTGGACGTGCCTGGGTTGTTGTAAAGTATTCTAGTCATCTTTAAAATGAATACCTGCCTTTCACTGACTGGTCACATTTTATGCTCGCGGAAGAACATTATGTGAAACTTGTGCAAAAATTTTGACGCCATTCATCATTACAGTGTTGTATATTTATTATGTTAAATGTATTCACAAATACCTATGCAACTTTACTGTTTTCCTCGTGAATAATTTTCATCAGAATCTCCTGTCCGACGTGAAGCTCATCTACGTTACAGCTGTGCCTTCATTTTGCACAGAAGCACCTGTGATTCTAAAATGCAGGCTAAAATCTGTTCATGTTGTGGGACAGAGCTGTTACTACTCCAGGAATGCTGTAGTGCATAGCTCTTTTAGCATTTTGAATAATTCAGTGCCAGAACATGGGGCTCAATCTAGAAGCATATACCAATACTCCAATTTTGTTGAAGCTTCCTTGAAATTGATGGACAGGGTAGCTTGGGGGAGGTTGAAGGGGCCCTGAAACTCCCATTTGTAAAGCCCGCGTATAACCTTGGAGTGAATGGTGTGCCTTGCAAGAAATATGTTCCTGAAGTAACTTGGTAACGTCAAATATAGCAGAGTGACAACAAATGTGACGTCTACAACTCCAGTTACCCTTCAACTCTTCATATCCCACCATGGGGCACAGTCACCCTCCCAAACTTTGGGACTACTGCAAGTGCACATACCAGCTAGGCCAACTTAGTGGCGTTCAAGGGTCTGCTTCACGACTGATTTGCCTCCTCGTGCAGCCACTGAGCACATTGCAATATCTCCATCTTGTATCACTTTCCAAGCTGTTTATTCTGCTCTGCCTATGGCAGATGTAAGTGGGCATCTGCAGCCCAGCATCAATTAGCAGACGCAAATGTAGCAAGGAGTTGCACATATATTTAGGAGTTGAAGAGGGGGGCAATAACTTCAAGATTCGCTTGTGTGTCCTGTGGACCAGAGTAGATGTCATAACTTGGTTCTGATATTTGCGGCTCTATACTGCACCTAGAGAATGTGTTAACGAAGCTTAAAGGGTTGTTTAGTGCGCCCTTGACATTTTCTATTTAGATTAAATTGTGGGGTTTAACGTCCCGATGCTGCGCAGTGGGCTGTGACGGATGCCCTAGTGGAGAACTCTCTGGACTAATTTTGCCACCTAACGTGCACCGAAAGCATGGCACAGGAGTGTTGTTTGCATGTTGCGCCCGTTGGAGTGCATCCGCCAAAACCAGAAAACAAAACCACAACCTCATGCCCGGTAGGTGAGTACCACAGCCCCTGAGCCACCATGACAGTTCCTACACATTTTCTAAACAGCAGTTTGTGGTGCCAAGGCCTTGTTTCATGAATATGGAAGAAGTGCGATAATTGCTCGATGCTAATGCGTACTTTGTTAAAATACCCACTAAAGTATGACATGAATGTTTGAATTCAATAGAAAACTGCAACATGTGGTATTCAAATCCCACCTTTCAATCTCTAAGCTTGTGCTTTGCCACACTATGGGATCTGGAAGCTCCTGCGAGCGCCCCCAACCATGTCATCACTGGACACCACCTATACCTGATGTTCAAATTGCACCTCCAGTGATGTCAGGGTTGTGAATTTTCATTTCCTAAGTGAGAACAAATTTCTATTTTCTCTCTTACCATGAAAATATGATGAGGGGAAAATCAAGTTTATGGCACTGTCTTGGATTATGAAAACCGGGACACTTGTTGCAATCAAGGGCACTGCAATTTCCATTTCTGGCTATGAAAAATCAGGTGCGTGTTACAAGTGAGGGCGCTCGAGAATGGAGTAAATATAGTAGTATTGCTTGATGCACAATTTGAGCTGAAGCAAACGAAACATAAATTCAGAGGCGGTAGATGCGAGGGAAACGTGTTAAGCTTCATGTCGCACCTCTTTGAGGTCGCAGACCCACGACTGAAACTGCGATCACCACATTACAAAGTGTTCTTCAGGAGCTCACTCGACGCACATTGTACATCTTTCTCTTTGAGGAGCAAAGTGCAACTGATGGTGGTCCAGAGCAGACTGCTGTTAGTTGTACTACATACATCTGTGCTTTTCGCAGCTCTCCCATCCCTCCTCAGCCTCTACCACTTTGACATTTCTAATGCAAAACATTACCCACATCATTATTCAGAAGCACCGCACTCGAAATGCCCACAGACTTTCCAACAAGTACATCACTTTCCCGTCTCTCGTCTTCGGAGTGCAGGTACTGCAACGTTTAACTCCTCAACAAGAAATTTTGAGAAGATGCTAACTTGATGTACAGGTTTTGTTCTGTGATGGCAGTGCGGAAGCCGTTCAAACAAGCCACAATTATCCATTGTGCAACAAGAGGTTGTAAAGAAGAGTAGCGGGTAGGCTTCTCAGTGTTGTATGGTTTCAGGAAACGGAGATAGTAATTACGATGTGGTTACATACATACCTTCATACTGTATTCTACAGCTTGGTTTGTTTTTCAGTATTGTTTTTCAATGCCCTTAATTTAGCAAGAGGTCAACACTGAGCACATTTGTGGACAAATTTTCGCAATAGAACATGAATTCCTTTTTTTCTAGCATCAGGGTTTGTATGCCTCCATGAAATCCTTATATTTAAGAATGGATATTCAAGGGCCCTTGAAACTTCTTAAAAATAAATTTGCTTCTTGAATTTCCTGAAAACTGGGGTAAGGAGAACCATCAAGGTAGTGAGGTCTGCATTGGGGTTGCCGATTTAGGTATTTTCTTTTCAGTGTTGCTAAGCGATGCCATGTGCGTGTCCACTGACACCAACGACAGGCTTCTTTAAACTATCATTTTCATTGTGAAGCTAGACGAAGCCAAATGAAGGTCCAAGCCATTTGTTGTTTTGCTAGTTGGTTCACACTGCAGCCATCATGGCTCGTTTAAAGCCTTAGGTTCTAGGAATGCCTGGCAGAAAGAAAGTTTCAGCCATTTGGCTTTAATGAAAGGGTTAGCTTTGCTTAGCTGGACACTAACTATTATGCTAGAAGGCAATTGAATTTATTACAATGAGAAAGTCCACTTTGAATAGCAATTTAGAAGAGCTTGAAGCACCCGTCCAACTCGGCAGCTGCTTAGTTGCAAGAAATCAGCTAAAAAGTGTTAGCTTTCTTCCAGTGTATGTGTCAGTCTATTAAACTTTCCCGTTCCCCAAGTTTGCAGGCGCTTCCTACCAGAAATAACATACCCTAGCAAGCACCAAGACTGATAGGTCGAGTCTTCAACAAAAGTTTAGCAGACGTCTAATCTTCTCACGTGTCGCTTCTAACCTCCCATGACATTTATCACACTTAGTCTTTCTAAATTTCCAACCATAGCTTTATAAACATGCACATGGTTAATCATTGCAAACAGTTGCATCTATAATGCAACATTTTTTTTGTTTGAAATGAACAGCTTGCAGAGGCATTTGAAGCCAGGACGAAGTTTCGGCAAAGCTATGAACTGACCATTTCCACTCTGGCCGAGTTGCCGTACTTGGATCCTCTAGACACTAGTGCCCCAGTTCCCTTTAGTGATTCTTGTTGAGAACTATATGGCACGAGGGCAACATAGTGATAATGACCAGGCATCCTTGTGCTGCACATTCAAAGAGCTTTTATTTGGCTAGAGCAACAGAAAGGAGCAGCTCCCGTCCAATGACAACAATCGCATAGATGTCAAGCACACACACACACACACCTTCAAATCGTAGGCTACGATGTGCCACAAGCTGCAATGCACCGATGCCTGGGGGTGGGGTGGGGGTTTGGTTTGTTCACATTGTAAATGCTAAAGGCCATTCATTTGTACATAAATAAAGTATCCATCAGAGGTCAACTCCCTGATACCTCTGCAACACACGTAGGCATTACCTTCGACACTCGCCAAACAAGGCGCCGGGGTCAATTCGTGACGAGATGGCAGTGCTAATGACGCCGCAGGCTATTTGGCAAGCCGAAACATGCTTGAAAGGCACGGACATTGGGGAAATTGTGAAGAATTTTGCGTGCAAGAAAAACAAACAACATAACAATAAAAGCCTCTGGTGAAGCAGTCACAATTGGTCACATTCCAGCTTGCCACTTCGCTGCGAGCGTCGCTAGCACACCCTTTCTTTAGGAGTGCATTCCTATGCCAGTTCGAATGGCTTTGCTACAATCCACAAGCCAACTCTTATACGCAACATTTTGGCGCATGTGGCAGACAGCCCGACACCACAGTGTCAGTAGACTTGAATTTTTTTTCTTGACGTGTCGAATGAATTGCCAATGCCAGATGCTTGGTACACAATGCTCAACTACAACACAGGATATCTTTCAATGCAGTGGCATTCGCATATAAATTACCACACAATGGCTTGACAAAAACCAACACTTTTAAGATTTCTGATTTAGCAAGCATAAATGAGTGGTTGAAAGACGCCTCTCGAACGGCCGTGCACATGCCATCGCCGTTGACACGAGAGTGGCAGCTCGAGGCCTGCCTAGGTCTTGACGGATGAAGGGACACCTCTTGACTGACGACTCTTCCACAGAAACTTGCAAGCATTCACAACGCTTTCCTTTTACAACACGCCAGTCACTGGTGCACTGACAAGGGAGACACACGGCCCACGTCACAGTTATGTACATCTTTGAAACTTTCAGGCTAGGTAGCTTGGTAGCTTGAAGTCCACTTTTAGCTCCAAGGCAGGGTTTTGTCTTTTTTTTTTTAACCTTAGGCGACTGACTGTCGCTGAGAAGTCCGGGCAACAAAATAGAGTTGTGTCTTCGAAGAAGCACCGCAGCCATACTTTTTTTTTTATTTTCTCAGTGTGTCCGTGTAAGTGTGTAAGCACCAGAATACATTTAACAACACCTGCAACAGCAAGCAACAATGTGGGTGAGAAGAACCGAATTCTGAAAATTGGATACAACAATGAGGGTGAGAAGTGAATTATGAAAATTGAATTCACAATCCTTACATTAAACCCAACGCAAAACGCAGCCACAGGAAGAGAAAACAAGAAAAGGACGCTGCTCCGCCAGGGAGCTCATGGCAATCCTTTAAGGATGCGAAAGAAACAAAGCTAATAAGCGTCAAGGAGAGGTGCGGAGTTGCACGTGGTGCCTGTCCTGTACGCTGTGGCAAGGGACATCACCTCCTGGCGCCCTCTTGTGACCATTGACTAAACCTTCCTGCAAATCCTAGTCTGCATTACATGAGGGAAACAAACAAACAAAAACATATTAAAACAAGGGAGCAAACATTCCAACATAGCGAAAGTGAATATGTCAGATGTGGCCACAAGATTCATCCAGACAAAGAGAGCACGGGTACCGACAGCATGTGGGGGGGGGGGGGGGGATAATTATGAGCAAACAGTGAACACCTCTAGATCCAAGTGAAGGTGACAGGTGCAAGGAAGCGAAACTAACTTAAGCATTTTTAACCGGTCGCCAGCATAAACCGGGAAAAGGGAATGCCACATCAAAAGTTGCAGGCACTTTCAAAGCTGTTTGAAACGGCGCTTTTCCCAAAAGAGAACACCTGTGGCTTTTTATCTTTTTCTCTCGATGACAAGACCTCTAAATGTTAAATGTCAATGTAATGTGACAAGTGCATCAATTAGGCACTGGACAGAAAAATGGCTGCCATAAAATTTCCGTCCCTCACGCCAACAAGAGCACTTAAGATTATGGATGCGGCTACTTGGTGATGCCACGCCTTCCCCATTAAGTGATGATTTTGACACTTTCGCCAATTTCCTACTTGCACTGTTCAGTGAGAAAGCAAGGGATCACAGCTCCTAACAAAAAGACAGTTTAAAAATGTGCAAAAACACGTGCTTTGCACCTCTCCAACAAGGTGTTCAAATATTCTGGCCTTTTTTACTTCCCCTAAGTATCAATTTTAACAGTGTAATCAAGACACATCTTTTGATTATTGTTTTAGAGTTTAGAAAGGAAAACAAAAGAATGTAATAAAGGAGGGAAAAGAAAGGGGGCCACACCACCAAAAGCTCAAGCCTGACATCTCTGGCCACTTCTCAAGGCCTGGTCTTCCTATTTCACTCTCCCATGCAATGAATGCCACTTCATATACAACAGGTATAGATCAGAAAAAAAAAAAGAACAAATGTACATACCCATATATATATAGAACACACCCACATTATTTTTAAAGCTCGGACACCTAAGGTGGATATGCACATATACACACAGTACATACATACAGAACCAATAACGCCTGTAGTCAGTGATATTCGAGCAGCATCTCTATACACGTCATAGCGTGCCGCAGATTTGGTGCTTGCTACCCGGAATAATTCACAAAATGCACTCCTGTACACGCACATAGCTACTTGGGTCAAAATGAAAATGGGGAGTCTACACTACTGCGACCAAGAGCAACGACCAAGAGCAACACACGCACACACACACTTGCACACATTCTCAATTTACATTACACTCTGAACAAACGTAAGAGTCAACCACGCACTGTTTACAGTATAGCAGCATGTTATGAGCAGGCAGGCATGCATGCAATGCACACAAGTCACCTCCCCGCCGAGGAAGTGGACCAGTCCCACTCGCTGTCACTGCAGAGTTCCCTTTCTGTACCACCTAAACCTCAAGTGACGGGCTGCCCTGAACATAACCTAGAAGCTCCAGTACTTGACTAGTGAGTCCAAGAAAAAAAATGAGAGGGAAAAAAAATAAAGAAACATAGCAGGACAGGGTAAGACTGACTACAAAAGGTGGCCTTCATGAACGATAACCAGAAACATTGCGCAGTCCCTCAGATTTGGTGAAGTCTATTTCCGCATAGGAAAAAGTGGGCCCTTCCTCGGCGTCCGGGTCCACGGGGGTGCTGGCAGTGGCACGTGGAGAGCGCTGTACGGCACCCGGCGCTCCATCTTCACCGCTGGGTGGCGCAAGATCCAGCGACGCGTAATTGAGCACTCGTTCAGCGGGCGCCTCGGCGGCGCCTCCTTTAAGAGAAATATTCTCGTAGTTGGCCTCGGGCGGCACCTGCTGGGGTGCCGCACTGACAGATGGGTCTGCGAGACCTCGTAGCTGCACGTACGATGACTCTGCAACAGCAAGTGGCGCTGCCCTGGCAAAGCTGCCGGAGCTCTCGGCTGGCAGCTTTGGGCCGCTGCTCCACGAAGAGGATCCGTTGGCACTGGATGTCGTCGGCGTTGTGTCCCCGCTGGACAATGGCATTTTCACGGGCTGTGTCCACTTCATGGTCTTGCTCAGGTCCAGGTTGACGTATTCTCCCAGCTGCTGGCTCTCGGGTGAAGCAGGACGCAGCGACGCGGTCGTCACCGTAGGCACTCCCACGTGGTAAGACAAACCAGACTTTCCCTTGGAAACCGTGCCGTTTGATGTGCTGAGAAATGCCACACCCTTCTTGGTCATCTCTGTAGCCACGTAGTCGTTATCAGTCTTAGACTGGTTCACACCATTTGATGGTGGCAGACTGGTCACAGGCACGGCATTGTCCTCCCTGAGGGCCTGCTGTGTGGTAGAGCTCCTTCGTACAATACCAGTGTAGCTGCTGCTCCGACCACCAGGATGGTTTTCTTTACCCAGGTCTTCTTTCCGCTGCCTGCTGCTAGAAGAGATGCTCACCTTCCTCTCTGGTTGGTCCGAACTGGTGGGACTAGTGAGTGGGTGCTGGTAGCCGCTACTGCCCACACCGGCACTGGACTCTGAGCCAGTCATCAGCATGTAGTCGTCAAACGTATTGGTGGTGCTTGGAGTGCTAGCAGTGCTTAGCTTTCTGACGGCCTCGGACCCTTCGGACTGTTTTGTGCTGGTGGGAGGCAGGGCGCTGCTCTTTTCCGTCATGGAGATGGTGCTACTGCCCTGACCGAGGTCACTGCGGTCGTAGTTGATCTCCATGAGGTCCTCGTTGTAGTTGAGTGCCCGCGGTGCCTGGTGGGAGGCGTCCTCTTGCAGAGTGGGCACACTGGACGACTTCTGACCCTCCAATCGCTGCATGGCATTCACGTCGGTGTCGGTGTCTTTCTTCATGCGACGCCGCATTGCAGTTGGAGCTACCTGGCTTCCCACTGAATACGCGCGGACACGAGATTGCTCTAGGTGGCCTGCGAAGGAGGTCTTCTTGACCTGCCAGAAGAAGGGTAGCAGGAGAGTAAATTACATAAGCACGCAAAATGGCTGTTCATCCACACAGAGTAGTGCTGAATGGGCATCAAAAATGCGAATGAGCATCTAACACTATTTCTTCAATGGAGTATAGACGTGACTTTTCAACATTATCATTATGTTAAAATTAAAAGTCCAAGCCCTCTATACCTGAGAAAAAATACTGGCTAGAGCCGTAGATCATTTACTAAGATATGTACCTGTTTCTACTAACCAGTCTTGTCTTTAGTACCCATGAAGTGGACACGCTATGCCAGGGTACACTGGCTTGCTACGTTCCTGGGATCACAGCAGCTGTCATGTACAGAAGAAGCCTAAAGAAATGTGCATGACAATCTTGTTTACTTCTTTATGAACAAGCTATCATGCCAAGCCTTATAGCTAGACAGCGAATGTTCCTCTTTATCATGATGTTGCAATAATGTCCGTAATGCCAGGTTTGAGATTTCTGTGCTCTGAGGTTTCAGTACTACTAAGTTCAGATATCTTACAAG
Organism: Dermacentor albipictus; assembly: GCF_038994185.2. NCBI lineage: Eukaryota > Metazoa > Arthropoda > Arachnida > Ixodida > Ixodidae > Dermacentor > Dermacentor albipictus. The sequence continues at coordinate 121,669,152 of NC_091825.1, forward strand.
TGTTTTCCAACCTTCATACGTACTTGCTAAATGTGATCCTTTTATTTGTTAGAAGCACGTGGTAGAGTACTCCCAACATCAAGGAAATGTGTCAGCACTGCACATCTTATGGTACTAGAGCTTCACGGCAGAAAAGCAGCCATGATGTCACGTGAGCTGTGCCTGCTTCGTTCTGAAGCACCTAGGTTTACCCCACTTGTCTGTTGACATGGCTCCTGTCAGTCATGACACACATTCTTCGGTTAATACAATAGAACCTCAGTTATACGGTTTGGGGGGAAAAAATCAAACACACACACACATGAGAAAACACTAACCAGGAAAGCGCACGATTTGAAGTCGCTAAAAAATCTAGCAGAGTCAACTATAGTTGGCATCTATGTAATGCGAGGCATTGTGCAAATCGTTGAAGCACGAGACGCTCATATGTGCCGACCTGGTGGGCCACGAGCAGTGTAATATGCGGATTGCTGTTGCGGTTTTAGCAAGTTTACATTCGTGCTGGGTCAGCAGCTTCTTCGAGCAGGGCATTTTTGCCGGAATTTTACTGGTGAATTGTGTCACCTATGAACATAGGAACTGGTAAAGAACAAGCATAAGCACACTGCATGGCTTTGGTGTGCTCTATTACGAACGCGTAAAACATGAACGTGTAAGACAAGGTTCTACAGTAATCTAAATCAGCATCTACACAAATATAATGTATTCACATATCCAAGATGGCCGTTAAATTGAACCCTTCAGGACGTGCTGCATCTGATAGCTAGTAACTGGTGTTATTCTACCAAGCAATATACAGGGGCTACATGTACTGCCGTGTAATGGAGAGCTCTGAAAAAATTCTGGCATCCTAGGGTCCTTTACATACATGCAATACTGGGTACTCAAGCATTTTCGCATTCTGCCACTATCGGGGTATTAGCACGAGAGTCAGGAATCCAACCCCTGACCTTTTGCTCAGCAGCCGAATGCCAATAAGTATAGGGTTGTCATACAGCAAACGCCTAAAAAGAACAGGCAGCTTTTCAAGCAAAATATCTGGTTCGCAGCTGACATGTAAGAAAAAAAAAAAAAAAAACTTGGCCAATATGTTCATGTGACAGAACTGCCTAGAAACTACGACAGTTTATTTACAATGCTCTGAATGTGTTGTAGGACCCAGATGCAATTCATGGTGAACAACACACTTGCGGCATGCTGTCACATCTGCGATGGGAATAAATGATGAATTCTGAGGTTTTAAGTGCCAAAACCACGATTTGAGCATGAGGCCCGCCATAGTGGGGGACTATCCGGAATACTTTCCCGGGGGATCTTCAACGTTCCCCCTAATGCATGGGAGGTGGCTATTTTTGCATTTTGCACCCATCAAAATGCGGCCGCAGCAGCTGGAATTCGATCCCGCGACCTCGTGCTTGGCAACTCAACACCATACCTGCTCAGCCACCGTGGCAAGTATGAGAGGAATGCTGCATGTCGTAACGGCACTGGGAGAGTAAATGAATGAATAAAATGCTGCACACACGTACCTGCTGCCTACTGCCGATGGAGTAGGCCCGCACAGGCTTGATGAATGCTTCGGAATCATCTTCTGATGGAGAAAAGTAGGACTTGACCTGCATTAAAGGTATGTAAAACTTTTCTCTTCAATGTACGCAAGACACGAGATGCAGAAGGGTGGACAGCTGGCGTAGACTGTATATATATTCATTTTATTTAAGTGCAAACAGACACACACAGCGCTTGTTGTCTCGGTCTCTCCGTGTGTTTCTGTTTTGTGCTTCAATAATATGGAGACACGAGATGTTTCACAAGAAAGTTTTTGACTAGAACTGCACACTACTGCACTTGATGACAACTGCATTCAGTAACAAGCATTTCAGTCAAAAATAAAGACTGAATCTTGGAAGCTGGAACATGACATATTACTTCTTTCTAAGATTTCTTTTTTAACCAAGAAACTGCCAAGTATGGGCTCTTCACTGCATGCCCACAGGTTGTGATAACACTTTCAGAAATAATATTTTTGAGTGTGCCCTAGTGAATCACATGTTTCCCAACATGAATGACATGGATATGTAGCATGCGTAGTTACAAAGGAGGCTTACCACTAAGACTTACACTTTTTGAGCAATTAGTCTACGAGTGTATAGTTGTGAGCAATATAAGTGGGAACACCGAATTCGTTTTCCGAATCACAACTACGAACAGGCAAGGTAACCGATCCATCCTTCCCCATGCCCCATGGCATCTTCACTGGCTGGCTTTGGTTCCACAATGGCAAGGTGTAGAACTGCCAGGAGTCTCCAATAGAGCCATTTAACAATAGGTGGTGTTCAAAACATATCAGTTGTAAAAAATGTTTCCAGCTCCTGCAATAATAAGAAGCTTGGCCTCTGAGATTAATTTGCATAACTTTGGGGGAACTGTAGAGGAGTGTGATGTTACATTGAGGCTGCCGAGAAGTGCAATATGGACACCCCCTATTTATCAAAAACAAAGGAACTGGAAACTTGCGTTCAATAATCAACGACAGCAATCTGCACACTTCCAAAATATAACTACATTTTGCAATTATAGGCAAGTTCTAAGGAAACTAAATCTGCAACTCCTTCATCAGACTGGTCCCCAACCACAGCAGACACATCTACGCGAAGCTATATATCGTCAATAACCAATCCAATCCACTCACCTTGTCCAAATGAAAACCCTCTAGGCTAGCTGAAAGTGGAGAAGAAGAACTTGGCACATCTTGAAGGCTATGAGCCGAGCACCAGCTGCCGCTAAAGTCAGTGCAGCTCTCTCCAACTGAATAACAATGAGAGAGAGAGAAAAAAAGAGGGTGGGGGGAATATAAGATGTGTGTACGGCACACAAAGAGGGCTTTGCGTCAGTGAAAGCTAATGAAATTGCCACTGAAAAAAAGATGAAGGAATACTTAGTCTAGGAGTTTTAAAGCAGTGGCCAGAAAGAGAGAATGCGTAGGTAACAGGTTTCTCCTCAGGGTAGGTGGCGGTGGAAATGCTGCCCACCGTTGACCAATCAGGATTTCAGCTTCTTTTTGATATTTGGCTGTTCTTTATCACACGAGAAAATGTTAGAAAGAAATCTGACACAGATGCAAAAGAATGTTAACTTTTCTAATGCGCTGTCAACAAAAATAAGGTAGAAAATTGGGTGTCGGGAGGTGCTACTGCACCGCAGGAAGCACTAAATCCATTTTGGAGCCATTGTAAAGGTGAGAGATCCAAGCTTCAGATAAACAGCCACAGCGTCGTATTTTGCCATGCAGAAATTACACCTAAATAAGCGAACGGAAAAGGGGAAAAAAAAAAATCGTCGCAATTTGTTACTGCTGCCACATGGACACGGGAAGCGCTCCTACAGGCTGACACAGATTTGATTCACTGACATGCGGTTTGCATGCATTTTGACGACGACGAGCTGCGCATTTCGTTGTCCCGGTAAAGTCTGCCAATTGCGGTACGATATGTTGCTGGCTCGCGTTAGTTTTGTTATGCGTTCAAAAATGCAAAACTGGTGAACTTACAATTCAATATGGCGGAATGGTCGTAAAGAGAGAGAGAAAGGCTTAGTTGTGTGTGTACTCGGTAGTGCCCTAAGGTTAAAGCTGAGAGCGCGAATGCGTTCCACCAGAATTCTGATCATGAGGCGCCTCCAATTGCTGCAAACCGAGTTAGAGTGCAGTGATAACTAGTTGAACGATGTACCATTAATATCCTTGACTAAGAGTCCCCTAAGAGTCCTCACCAGACTTGGGTAGCGACGAAGACAGCGGAGCCATGTCCAGGTACTCGGACGGAGGCACGGACAGAATTGCGGTGGGGAAGCCTGCGTGCACCACCGTCGGAGAGGAAGAGGTGGCGTGGCTCACCGGCCGCATGGTGGTGCAGCTGCCTGCCGCGCCTCCCTGAGGCTCCATGGACAGGTAGCCCGTGTCGGCTGACGACGAAGGCGCCGCAGCCTTCTCCAGGGAGCTGCTCAAGCTCATTGACCCAACAGGGCTCATCGGAATGTAGCCGTCTCCTAGGGTGCGAATGGGGAGGGCACCAGAGCTGGTCAACAGGCAGTCGGCGTGGCACAAGCCAAATTCCACTGGCCAACTTTAAGCAACTTTTCTTGCTCCGCGGGGGAGATTTTGTTTTTTGATTTGGTTAATCGGGGCAAATTCATGTTTCTTGCTAGCCCCTTCCGCTTGACTAAGTGTATTGCAGATGTCTCTCTCGTTCATCAAAATCTCGTTCTTTGTCCATGTATTTCATTTTTTCTCAAAACATGGAAGTTTCTCCCATGGTGCGGAGTCAAGGCAAAAGATATGTTTCTCGAAGACAACAAAATTTAAAGTGCCAGAAAAAAAAACTAAAAAAAAAGGAAAAAAGAATATTCACAATGAACTTAAATACAGTGCCATACAGTACTTTACTTCTGCTGGCAACTTTGACCGAGATGCTCCTATTGTCACGTTAAACGCCCACACACAAGATGTGCCTGGTGTACCAAAATCCTTGCGGACGCTGTCACCACGTCAATGGCAAGATGGGCTTGGTAATTGGACTGCATGCTTGTTGTGAAGACTGCGCTACGCTTTCAAATTGACATGAATGCTAATGACTGCTCTGTAGATACAGTTAAACCTCGTTACAACGAATTTCAATAATAATAATAATAACTTCTTGTACATAGAACACCATGGATTTAGAAACAATATAACAAAGTATGTTTGCACACGATTTCAATATAACAAGATTTCCCTGCTGCCGCAAAGGAACGGCGAGAGAATAAATGGGAACTACTATGGACGCAGTTGGTCAAATGACCTCATTACAAGTGGCTGCTTGTGAACGCACCTCTCAAATCACACGCTGCGCAACAAGAACGATCGTCGAAGTAACGTCATATTCCATATTAAGTCCAAGTGCGATAAGATGCCATCGCACACCTCGCATTGTGTGCTTTAGGGGCGAGTTAAAGCATGCAAGGGTGAGACAAGAAAGGTGGTGGCTTCAGGATTACAGCTTCCCGCATGAGCAAAGGGATAGAGGGGGAGGGGAGCAAACTCGTGATAACGCGATCTAGCGCGTGAGGGGGCGGAGGGAGGGGGAGTATTAGGGGGTAAGTCGGCACTCCTCTCAGCCCTGGCTGCACGTGCAGCCGCGCACCCTGCTTTAGAAGTAATCTGCCGCGTGTGCAAAGAGTGGGCATGCTGAGACCGTGGAGTCATGTAAGCCATCTTCCCGCGTGTTTCGTATTAGAGGTTGCGTAATGGAGCATTCGCACCCCACAGCTGGTGCTTTTCATTATAGCGCCGTCCCAGTGCGGACAACGCCATCAGCCACAAGGGCAGAGTAGACGCAAAAGCATGGCTGGCATTGCTTAATTCGTACCGCTGATGTGGAGATATCATCAATGTGGCATGAAACCATGTCACTCGTCGCCAACTCGCAAATTCAACAAAGTGAATTGTTTCCTCATTCAAATTTACTTTTTTTTTTTGATAATTCAGAAAATTTTGCAGCCCCTTTCCGCGCAACGAAAATCGGTCGGCGACTGCACTTATTTGCATAAAAGGCCGAATTTCAATACAATATTTCGATGTAACGAAGCAAATTGCCAATTTTAACAACTTCCTTATATCGTGGTTTAACTGTATGACATTGCAGGTAAAGATAATGAACAGACTCTAGCAGAGTTATTCAATTCAATGAGAGCAAACTGTGCTTCCCCTTACTATTATCAATCACTGGAATGTTGCTTTGTTTTATTATGTCCAACATCACTGGATCAAATGGAAGTTAACTGGAAATTTAACATCAACAGCTTTTTTGCTTTTCACAATGCATGAGAAGAAAAGGACACAGGATGGTTTCCTTTGTTCACAAAATAAATTTCAAATAATACTTGCCATTTCCTTCAGGTACGTTAGATGCTGGAGACATGGACATCTTCAGGTAGTCATTGGACTCAGACACGTTCGTCTGTTGATGCGTGCAGAGGTTGCTGACAAGAGTTGTCGGACGAGAGTAGTGGGAACTTTTACTGCTGCCTGCAAATCACACAAGAAAAAGGAAGGGCACATGGATCAGTCAACATTCAGCCTCATCTCATGAAAAACAGTTCGCTTTTTCAAACTATAGCTACTGTAACCTATACTTTTTTTTCTTAATGCGTTAGCATTAGGAGTGTCCAAGTGCAAAAGAAGTATGTGTGTGAAGTGTGGGAAGCCAGTCACATGGTAGAGGCAAATGTGGGATGGGAGAGCTTAGACGAGTGTGTATGTGTGTATGTGCACATATACACAGTGAGAGCTCGAGAACGACACATTACAGAGTGGTGAACATGCTTAGAATCCTGGATACGGGACCTCAAAGGTGCAACGTAATGCGCCTCCCCTTACCCCACCACCACCAAAAGCATTTCTCTCGCATTTACTACTAAATCACTAGTAAAATTCTTAAAATCCTTGGGCACTGTGGCTTACTGTAATTTATTAAGGCGTAAATGAGTGTTGGTTCTCGCACGTAAAACAGCTTTTTTGCCACCTGGGGTTCTCAACATGCACCTCAACCCAACAACAGCAGCGCTTTTGCATTCTGCACCGTCATAACATGGCAGCCGTAACAACGAATAGAACCCACAACGTTGAGCTCGGCTTCTCAATGTCACAGCCGGCAACAGCGTAAACAGACTTAAGCTTATTTAAGGCCCCCAGCAATGTCTAAAGCGGCAGAGGCTGAGGGGCGCAGCAATCCAATTTAAATCAAGTGACAGCTTGCGAGTGAGTAAACGAGACGAACCCACTGGTGACGACATCATCAGGTATTCGTCAACAGCAGCCTCCTCCTTGATGGTTGGCTCCTTGGGTCCAGCCATGATGTCCATTGGCAGTGAGTGGCTGTACCGGCTGCGGATGACAAAAATAATTTCCACCAAACTTGCATGTTGAACGTGCTCAAATTCAACCCTTGCTTCAGCAACTGCACTCAGGATGGTAGGCTATGCTATGCTGAGAATACCATTCCTTTGTATGCTAATATAGTAAAAAAACTCTCACCATTTCTGTCGCCCTTAGTGACCTTGCACATTTTTCTTTTTTTTTTTTTCCCACGGAGAATAGCTGACTGGAGGTGCCTACTGCAAACATTTTGCTGAATACTACTGTTCATTTGCTTGCTTTGTACTACAGTGAAACCTCGTTAAACCGTAGTCGGCCGGAGCTCGGAAAAAGTACGTACTAAACGGTAGTATTGTTTAAGCGAAATAGCATGAGATCGCCCATTTACCTGTCGAAAACGGAACTCAGAGAGAGTACGATGAAAGGGGAAAAAAACATGCAGTATTTATTCACTTCGCGGGACGTAAGTGTTATTTTCGTTTGATGTTGCGGCGGCCTAGCACGACGACAGCGGCCTCAAACTTACTGAAGCTGCGTGCCAGCTTCTCAGCCAGCCCCCCTCCTCTCGGCAAACACTCGCACGGCAGATTCCTCGTTGGCGTTACGTATTCTCCGTGCACGCGCGCAGTAGTGCTGCATAAGTCCCGGGGTGCCTTTTTCATTGCCGGGTGCCGGAGTTCAGAAAACTTTTCGTTTGGAATAGTTACATTATCGCGCCCCTGTTCTCCTTGCGAAGATCGCATTCATGAGGCTGACGTAACGCGCAGCTTCTGCCACTGTCGGGCCTGAATAGCCCGTGCTGTCGCTTTCCGTGTCGTCCTCATCACTGTCGCTAGTTGACACTTTGGCAACAACAGCGGCAACGATGGCAAAAAGTCGAACCTCGTAGCCGACATCTCTTCGCGGTCGCAGTAGCGCTGCCGAGCAACTTCGCATTCCAAATGCCACACACTGTAGTCAACAGCAGATCCATGTCGCGGGCCAGCGCCGACTTCTTCATGTCACGTTCGGTAGCACGGACGATGTCTAATTTTTCTTCTATGCTGAGCACCCAGCGTCTTTTTTATCCTAGCTTCGGCATGACGCGAGTCTTCGCTTGCACGACGCCGCAACGCTCTCTGGCACGGCCACGACTGGCTTTAGCCGGTCGTGGGCACGGTGTTCATGCGGCGTCGGAATGATGTTGATGTTGATGCGGCTTCACGTGCAAACGCACAGGGCGCTTGGAGGCCGTTGTACCGATCTCTGAGGCTTGTTCTGCCGGGCCGCTCGATGGAGACGACGCACCGCTGTGTTTGCACGACGAAAAGTGGAAATGCTACGTTTTAACCGATGCGTAAACAATAAGCTGTTACGGTTTATGCGGATACAAAATACATTATGTTCAATGGCCGCTGAGTCGGGGAATTGACTTTACTACTTTTCAACCGAAACTACTGTTTAAAGGGATACAGAATAAAAATCGAAGAAAATAGAGAAAGCCCCACAATTGCATTCCTAAGACACGATTGCTATAGTATATAGTCATTATTCGGGTTACTTTTGAGCGGATGGCTTTATTTTTTACTCTCTATGAGCGGCCACTGCGTCCCTCGCAAAGCGCTCCCGACAACAAGCCGGCGGATCTGACGTCACACCTACCCTCAGCAGCCGCGGAGCGAGCTGGCCGGCTGCGCCGTTTTGTTTTCCTCGCGCTGCGCAGTGCAAAATGCAAAGTTCTAGTGAGAGCGATAGCATGAGCGGAACTTATGACTCCGACTTGGATGAGCGGCCTACTGAACGACCACGAACGATAAAGGCGTATGCCTACGATCCGTCCGCGTCCTCAAGCGAAATTGACGACGACCCGCTGCAGCAGTCCCCCTCCGCGGTGCCGTGAGAGTCTGGACCAGCAAAGTGGTGTTTACACTGTGCATTCCATGTACACGCGTTCGCCTCGAGAGATCAGGGGCGGCATCAAAGGTGGAAACCAGATATAAACGCGGTTCCTGCGGCTCGGATCGCAAGCTCGCACCTGTCGCGAGACGAGAGGCGCACGCCTCATTGACAGTGTTGCATCCGTGGCGGTGCGCCCAGCGTGATTCGCTCACGGAAACGCTTTGCCATGTTTGGCTTCAACAGAGCGAGGACGCTTATGCCTCAGGCTATGCAATGTAAGGCGACGTAAGGAATTTACTCTGCGTTCTGCGCAAAGCGGCTTGCTCCGCCCGCTTGGATGGGTAGCTGCTAGCGCGTGAAACATGAAAGCCACCAATGCACAATACAGGTGCCGTGAGTACACACTGTAAAAAAAAAAAAGTAGAAATCGTTGAAGATATTGAAGCGTGTAGACCTCCCTGTACCTACGCCATCGGAGCAGGTGTGGCCGGCGGCGTGAGCATAACAGTCGGCTGCCGACTCTCGCGCGGCAGGTGCTTGATGCGCGCAAGTAGCTGTTTTGAGAATAGACGCGATTAAGCAACGGGTGAAGATTGAAGCCAGGCATGCATGTGCAGTGACTGAAATGCGCCTCTGTAAGCAGGGAACGTCTTCTTATTCACGGAGTGAACGAGTACATGCGCAGCGGTTTCAGCGTCCCGTCGTTTCATTGTAGCCGAGCACTCCTTCGCTTGGTGGACACGAGATGGCGCCACCAGTCTCATGTTGGCGAATTTTTTTTTTGTGTCAACCGTCGCTTCAGACGATGTGGATTTCGATTCATTCTGGCAGAATTGGCCAAACATCTGGCTCAGTACGTCGTGCAAACGACAAATTACGGTCAAACGGCACCTGTGCGCAAAACTACAGCGTGAACAAGTACGCGCGAAAAAGACTACCGCTGCCTGCCGTTTTCACATGCGCACAGCAGACCCTCGGCATTTTGCGGCGTTGACACGGCTGCTCCACACATCAAACCACAAATCCACGAGATGAAAGACGAGGTTTTCGAACAGCTCACACGAGGAAGCGGTACGAATAGGACGGTCGAGCAAAAAAAAAGCGCGTTGCTGCAAACGTCAACTCGCCCCTTCGCGCACTCAGTGTGGACGATCGCTCGCATTGGGCCTCGAGGCGGGTAAGCGTGACGTGATATCCGGTTTTGCCAGAGCTTTCGGAGGAGGCCGGTAGGTGCTGTGATTTGGGAAATATTCACTAAATTAATTATTTTTCGCTCATTTGTCCTCGGAAAGAGTGTTGTTTTGGTCGCTCTCGGTGCGACAGCTATCACTAGAGACAGAAATCTGGGCAACAAATTTTTTATTCACTATCCCTTTAAGCGGGTACGATTTAACGAGGTTTTACTGTATCTGTTTTATTATAATATGGCCACCCAGCTTGGGATACGAGTGTGCAGATTGTACTAAACAAAAAAATTACATTAGTCCAGCCTTTATTTGAGAGAACAGTAAAATAACATGCTTCAGTAACATGCAAAAGAACTGCCAGCAAAATTGCAGCAAGTGAAAAGGGCCTTACTTGAAGTATTCGGCTTGTCCATCTGTTTCATCCGCTGACAGCACGCTGCTTGTGCTGTCAAATGAGCCGACCCTGAAATGTCAGTAATACTTTGAGCATCTTAGCACATGAAGGTACTGAAAGACATCATTTGATATCCGCTCTAATAGCAATAGACTGCAGGCAATCAAGTCTTAGAAATATTCTATGCCCACGGCCAACAGGTACAGTTTAACGTCAATATAATGAAATTCTCGATACACCCAAGTATTTAACTTTTTATAACTTCTTGTCCATAGAACATCATGCATATAGAGCCCCCGTATAACTAAGTGTGTTTATACACAGTTTCGATATAACGGAACATTACTGCCGCCTATAAATGGAAACTTTAATAGTTTCCATTTATTAGACAATAAATGGACACTTTTGAGGATGAACATGATGAAGCGGTGGAATTACAAGTAGCTGTTTGAGAATGCACCTCTCGGATCTCCCTTCGCCCAAGAGCAACTGCCGACTCAGAACAGCATCATATTCTGGATAAAGTCTGAGTGCGGTATCGTGGCCGCGTATGCTTTGGGACCGCACTATCAGCTGCAGAAATGGAGTGGACGCGGAAGCCTGGCCGGCTTCGCTTTGCACGGCTGATGTGAAGATATTGTTGACATGGCCTGAAACAATGCCTTTTGTCGCCAACTCTCAAACTGAACAAAATAAATGTGTTTTTCACTCAAATTTGCTTTTTCTTTTTCATATTGCCCGATAATTAAAAAAAAAATACTGAGACCCCTTTTGTGACTGAATAATTAATCGGCGACTGTACTTATTTGCTTAAAATGTCGAATTTCAATATAATTAAATTTCACTATAACAAGGCAAACTGTCAGTTTTACCAGTTCATTATATAGAGGTTTAGATGTATATTACAGAGATGAGCTCTAGAGGCCCTCAAGCTATCGAGGTTTAACTGTACATTACAAAGTTGAGCTCTAGTGAACCTCTAGCGATTTCTGGAAGCAAGCAATGTTGGAAATTATTGACTGCTGTTTTGTGTGCCCAGATTAATGTAAACTTCTGTGACCTAAACTAAACTTTTCTGTATTTAGTGTGTTTATGAGAGTTGATTTTACATTCCAGTAGGTTTTATGCGAGATATTTTATGAGTCGTCTTTTCTATGTGTGTGGTGACTATGTTCCAATGCATTTACGTCATCTGACTGTCTGACTTTTTTGCTCTTGTTATGTTTCTTTTGTTCAGTGCAGACTGATATTTCTTGTTTAGTATATATCTGTTCTATGTGAAAAGGCAAAGTCAATGCCATTGCGCTGTAAAGCCGATTCACATGACGCAGCAAATCACAATCTGAGCTTGTGGATTCCATATCATGGGATCATACGCCGCTTGCTCCCGCGGCGCTGCCTCAGTCTTTGAGAAGTGCTTTACAAGATGGTAGAGAGCCAAATCACAGCTGGAATTTTCGCCCTAGTTGCATTTGCTTCGTCACCGTCGCCCATGCGAGGGCTGCTGTGCCCGTGCTTTCACTCTCTGTCATGTGAATGCTAGCTGCGAAGTGATGCGGTTCATGTCAGATGTCGCGCGACATGTTTGTCCGAGAACACGTCCGTCGTGTGAATCCAGGTTAAAAAGGTGGCCCCTGGGCGCACCTCATAGTGATAAGGGTTTAGTTTGCAGGCGCGGCCGTGGCCCATTCGCCAACTACTAAACACAAAATGGAGAGGAGGAGAATGGGCGACCCTAAAGAAGAGGAAAGAAAGTTTCAACATGCACTGGTGGGGAGGGAGTGGGGGTCTCTAGGAGATAACAAAACTTTAAATGGCAGAGAACCTTGCTTTGGGGACATTTTAAGGCGACATTCACATATAACCCACACCCAACTTTACTGTTAAATTTTTTAAATAATTGGCGTGAGTTATAACCGCGAAAATATGGTATTAATGAGACTTGTGTAAAATGCATAGTGAGTTTTGAAAACAGTTATTTGGTACTTCCACTTATTGGTGCTACGATGAACTATTTTGCAATGCAATAAAAGTTTTCAATATCACATTCCTTTATCTTATACTGTAGTTAGGCTTCTGACTCTTGTTTTAACTCCAAAAGTATGTGGTGGTTAGAGAAAAAAAAAGTTAAAATTAATGTAAGTGATACACACTGTCGTTTTATGCTTTAGGCTTCCAAACAGATCATTCCGCAGGAATAAGCTTTATAACATGTTCTTATAGCATGTTTCGGTAGCTGATGACATCAGCTTATGGACAGCTCACCAGACAACACACTAAAACAAGTAAGTTAAAAACTGGAACATCGGTAAATTTTCTCTGAAGATATACAGTAACAGGTCAGAAGCGCCACTATAATTATTTGTATTGTCCAGTTATTCAGTTAAATTTGAAAATAAAATGCGTTTAGTAAATATTCAGTGCTTAACATACACACAAAATGAATCACATGAAAGCACAAATCTTAAAACAAGTATTTAATCAGTGCTAATTATCACATAGCCCTCACATGATAACAGTGCCACATAAACACACAACATATTTAAGGCAAGGCACAGTTTTAATAGTATAAGGGTAGGCACAAGATACAAGTAAATTGCCACTCAAAGGATTAATTAAAGGGACGCTAAAGCGAAACAATAAATCAGTTTAGACTAATGAAGAATTGTTTCAGAACCCTGCAGGCAGTCATGCCAAAAAAATAGTTTGATTAGTAGATCAGAAAATGAAGGTCCAAGTACCAGTATTTGAATTTCGCGCCGAAACCCCAGCGCCGGTACGTCAGCGTGACGTCAGGGATTCCAAAGTATGTTTTCGCATTTGGGCCACATTGACTGAGTAAAGCTTCCCGAAACTTGCCATGTTTAATGTTTGGTTCCTTTAGAACACAATGTAGTCAATCTGTACCGCTATATATAATTAGTAGGCCCTAAAAAATGCCATAAAAATCCATGACGTCACAGCCACCAGGTGTGGGAAGTTAAGTAGGCGTCGCCACCCGTATTTCGTTCTTGTGCTTTTTCTGGCTTACCAAACGTCTTATCGTTGTAAGAGTGGTGTTTTTTGGTGTTGTAGAAAGGTAATTTACTGATGCAGAAGAAATCATTTTTCACTTTAGTGTCCCTTTAAGACAGGTGATTTACACATGGGATGTCTACAGTAACACATAGTAAACTGGCAGGATAGTATATATAAACAAGGACAGCCACACAAGAGGCTGCCGCTAAGCTTTGCTAAATTTGATGACCAATTTTATTCTGATTCTGTCCAGAGCAAGAAGGGGTCCTCTGATTTGCACTTACAGTCAACATAAGATTTTTGAACTCCCTGGGGGCCCCGAAAATGTTCGAAACATTAGGCAGTCAAAATAATAACAATAAAAAAAACTGCTTTTCATTGCCCTCACGCGCTCGAATCGCCACAGCCACGTTCGAAATAACTTTAAAGGCCTGCCAGTACACATATTAGGTGTCTCGACGCTCATACTTTACTGGGACAGGAGACGGAGGGTACACCCCTGTACAATTAAATTATAACACATTTGGTGCTACATATCAATGGCCGTTTTGCACTCTTGATAAGCTTCAGCGCAGTAGATTGAATGTGCTTCACCGCTCAGCACCATTGTATTATGACAAAGCTGACCTTCGGAAACCGCCGTGAAGCAATGCTCTAGACCACTGTTGTGCTTTCTGCGCTTCGACGCCATCAGCGAGGATAACAAAGGCAGAGTCGGTGCCATTGCCGACAGTGGTAAATCCATTAAATGAGAAACACGGCACTGAACTGCAGAAACCTTCATAGTAAATGTCGAAGCAGCTAGGTCTACCAACAGCACAAAATGACTACTACGCCTGCCAGTGAAAACGATGATGATGGCAGTTTTCATTAATACCATGCTAGGCCTGCAGTCACGGCAAAAAGCCAGCAAAATTGAATGGTGAAGTGTTTTAACATCTGAAATTTCGGACGGATTGATAAATTTTCTCAATGGGCAGTGCTGCAATGGTGCCCGAATTATCCGGCATGTCCAAAAAATCAGTCGTTAACGGCATAACTCCATAAGTGTTGTGGTGAAGTTGCCAGTTCTCAACTTACGCAAGTTACCATGCTCAGAAAATGTGCCATAGAATGACCACAACATCACAGACACAGCTGTTAACACACGTACACTTCCGCAACTCCTGCAACCTATATTTACTACAAAGAAGAAAAAAAAATTTTAATTGCACAGCAATTTTTCTCTAGATGCCCAACTTGTGCTGCGAAAGTAGCGAGACTACTCGCCATGGAGGAAGATGGGCAATGAATTGAATTAGCTCACAGTCAGTCCCGCAAATAAGACAACAATTTAAGACTAACAGTGCATCTCCCAGACACAATCCTATAATGAAACATTAACAAGAGACATTTGAAGCTTACACCTCATCTACCTGACTCGCTCTCATTTGCAGCTCGAGTTTTGACGACTCCAACTGAGTAGCTCCTCCCGACAGCTATATTATGATAAAAAGCAAGAGTTGCCATTAAGCCTCGGAGTATGTACTATAAGAGGATTTAGGCTTATTGTTTAGGCAAGGTTTCTTGCAAAATCCTCCAGTCATTTTTTATGGTTTTTGAGATGTCAGGTGGTTTTACTCTAGCATAAAGAAGACATCCTGAACCTTCCCATGTGCAAACGCATGGCAGCATGTGATAATACAACTCAATGCCTTATTTTCCTTTCTATTAAAAGAAAAAAAAAAGCACATGAACTAAAGCTTTTGAACTTTGCATCTTCCTCCATGGTCCACACATACAGGAGAACCTCATTGATACGATCCCATTATCTACGACTTCTTGGTGTTAGCACTTGCGACCAAGAACCCGAAATTTGACCCAATAGAATTACATTTTTTTATTTACAAATACTGCAGGCCCTATTCGGGCCCAAGCAGGATATTATATTTATATTATATTATTATATTTTACCGGTTCAGATCTTCGTGGAAAATGCGATGTTTCGGCAACAGCATCAGTAGATTGCCAAACTGTCATTGTATGATACGTTTTCCAGCCGCTAGATTACATGTAAACAAGAAAATGTGTGAGCTGCGCACGATCATGAACAGTAGCTGCCCCTCCCCCCCCCCATCAGCTTCCCTGCAATACTCGCCCGCCTGTCTCACGTGAGGACACCGGCGAACTCTCAGTTTCTTATTTCGCTACCACCAAATCTCCTTCTGGTGACAACTTCACAGTTGTCACCGGCAACCTTATTGTGATAAGCATCTTTACCTATCTATATGCTTCATCGCGCGTGGGGCATAGTAACGAGGGAAGCGTAGTGCATGCTTTTAGTAGGCGTTAACCCAAACGTGCCACCATTCCGTGCTGAAGGTGGTGCGTTGTGGGCGCCACATTTCGCTATGAAGACATCCAGCGTTGCCCACCAGCTCAATTTCGTTTCGGTTTCCCATCCCTATAATAAAACACTACGCTGTAGGAATACAACAAAACGCGTCTTGGACCGCAGAAGACCCCGCCCCCGAGCTTGCTGCCCATCGGCTTCTCCTGCCGCAATGATTCGCATTATGTAGATGCTAACTACAGTTGAGTCTTTCAAATTTTTTAGTTACTTTGGATCGTACGTTTTCCCTGTTATTCCGTTTTTTTTTCCACATCTTTTTTCCCAACACATATGAACGAGGTTCTACTGTATATACATACATGCGCACATATGCACACTGATTGCACACGCACGCACACACACATACACACTTGCAGACACGTGTGGGGACCTACGTGATGGGGTTGTTAGACGGTGGGGAGACCGAATAGGTCCGCCCGTAAGAGCTATGGGGCCTGGCCGTCGACTCAGCGGTGTGGGTCCAAGAGGGCCCACTGCAAGTTGCCACCCATTGGTGGGACAGGACATGGGAGCAAATTTTAGAGGGTGGCTAGGCCAGCAGAGAATGAGATAGGAAAAAAAGAAAGCAAGGCGAATGCGCAGAAAAGGCACCCCATAAAGATTTTTTGAACAATTCAAAAAGCAAAAGAAAACGGTGTGCAAAGAAACAACAAAGCTGTGCTGTCCAAGGCTACACTATCTGTCAAACAAGAAACGCTTTAGAGCCAGTGTGAAGGTGAACATGAAAAGAAAAATATCAAATCATTGCGAGCCATGACACTACAATTAAAGCTACAATAAAGTGTCAGAAAGTGGATGCAAAAGTGAAATCACGTAATCATACAACCTATCCACCCAATATCTAGCTCTCATAAGTCGTAGTTCCTGACAGTATATGCAGAGGGGCTACTAAGGTAACTTTATTTTCTCCAAACGTCCTCAGAGATAACTGTAGGTGGCATGAAAATTTACTTAAAATTTTAGTGACGAACTAGAGTGCTGGGACTTTTAAAAATATAACTCAATGCCTTTGTACATAAAACATTTTGCAAGAATAGGAAAAAAAGTAGAGGGACAGAAAATTAAGAGAAGAGGCAGTACTCCGCGAGTACTTTCTAAAAAATATAAATGAAAGCAGTAATAGTGGTTGTCTATTAGTAAGCTCTGCACCCTATTTTCATCAACTTTGAATATAAGCCAATAGAGAGTTTGACTGGAAATTGCCTGCATATTTCACAGCAGTAGAATGGCAGGCATTCAATATCTGCAACAATTTATTACTAATTACTAACTAATCATTACTAATCTAAATTAGGCACGCCACTTGCAGTAAAGAGTCATCAAAGGCAATTGATAGCATGGGTTAGTTCTTTGCTGTATGCATAGAGCTCTAAGAGGCTAGAACAATCAAATTCCAATTCATAGCCATGCCACTACATCTTTCAAGGTTGTAATCACCACATAATTTCCCTTTGATTCCTAGTCCTGAAAAAAAAAAAAATAAGAGTGCAAGCAAAATATAATTTACACTCTTAAAAAAAGTTTGCACCCTTTAGCACTTATTTTGTAATAATAGACAGCTATCTTGCCTGCATTCCTTATCTTTAATGCTGTGAGCCCGTAACTTCCAGGTCACGAACAGCATGCAGCGCTATCAGTGTGACATAG
Source organism: Dermacentor albipictus (assembly GCF_038994185.2). Lineage (NCBI taxonomy): Eukaryota > Metazoa > Arthropoda > Arachnida > Ixodida > Ixodidae > Dermacentor > Dermacentor albipictus. The sequence goes on from NC_091825.1 coordinate 121,686,581, forward strand.
CATTCTCAACAGAAAAGTTGCAAGCGCAGAGTTTTCAAGAAAGGAAATGCAAGCAAGGCTGATGACAATTGTTGTTATGGGACAAGATAAACCCTGCAGGGTGTGAACTCTTCTTAAAAGTGTAAGACAACAGAATGTAAGAACATAGTTTGGTTCATTTCAATTCATTAAAAAATAATAATAATAAACTGGCTCACTGCTATGGCTCACATCTGGTTAAAAATTGTGCCGAGTCTCAACGCACAGCTGCAAAAATGTCAGCTGCACAAGGTGAAAAACAAAAATGGTGCCCTCATTCAAATTTGACATTGTGCTTATTCTAGGGCTTGACAAGCGATATGAAAGCTTATTTATAATTAAAGCTACAGTCAAGGGATGTGTGTCAAGTGCAATTCCACACACAACTGTCCTTTCACACAGCACTGTACATGAGAAAGCCAGGCAAAAGCTGTTTGTAACAGTACATGACGGAAATCAGGAGTGGCCAAACGGGAAAAAAGCACACTGAATAACATCAAATGGAAGTTGCAGAGTGTTTCTTGTAAAACAATATTCTAAAAAAAAATGTATAATGACCTTTAGTAAAGCAATGAATGGGGTTAGTTGACGGACGTTCACGGTTGTATAGCGCTTAGTGTTACACTGACGGAAGAACAAATGGACGAACGAACATAAAGGAACAAAACATGGACGTACGTGGCACAGTCAAGCACCACGTACAGTGCACCAAGTATGCCCATGTTTTTTGTTCGTTTATGTTTGCCCATTAGTTCTTGTCAGTGTAACACTAAACACAATACAATTATGAATCACAAATATAAAGACATATGAACTGCTTGTGAACGCAGTGCACACATCTTTTGCGGGTAAGCTTATATTTGCAATGTTAACAATGCCCCTGCAGAAGAGGCTTCAATATGCCTGCCAGCAATACAGGGCAATATTTTTGTTATATTGGGTATAGCCTAAGTGTCGCCTTTTCTCACAAATAACCAACCCCTGCACTGACAAGTGTAGAAACGCGTATACAGTAGATGACCTTTAAAGCGAGCATGATGGGACCACACAAATCCTTTGTCTTATCAAGCTTATCTTAAAGTGAAGTCTAACCCAACTAGGACTACTCAGTTTATCCAAAAATCAGCTTAACAGAGTTTATATCTCAGACAGAAACCAAAGAAAAAGAAGTAAATCAGTCTTAACTAGCAGAAATGCTTCTAGAAACATGAGCGCTGGTCTGAAGCTTCCCTCATTCCTGGTGACCTCTTCACGTCTTCTTCAAACATATAGTGCTAATTTATTCCTTCAAAGCTATTTCTTCTTGCGCATCTAATCTTTTTTTCTCCGGCTATACAGGACTGCTCATTAACTAAGAAAATAGAGACATAACTTCTTGCATTTCACTACAAAAAGCTGGGCTTCTGGCATCAGGTCAATGGTCCAGACTTCACGGTATTGCTGTGTACCTGGCTCTCCTTTTAACTTTTTGGCACTGCAAAAGCCTAAAGTGTCCACAAGTAGTGATTTCACTGTTTCCTGAAGAGGCTTTTACCTTTTGTTATCAACGAACTAATTAACTAGCCACAACCAGAAAGTGTCAAAATCTATATGACACCGCAGACAGCTCGTGCAAGTGACACAAGGCAACACTGCAACCTATGTTTTGTTTTTACGCACGTTCAAACATACCCAGCCTCCTTGCTCATGCTAAAACTGGCGATCTCCATTTACTTCTGTCCTGCGCTAGCCGATTCCAACTTGTGCCTGCAAATTTTTTTCATTTCATCACTCCACCTAATTTTCTACCATCCTTGACAGCAATTCTCTTTTTTTTGCAACCATTCTGAACTCGAATTGTCTGTCAGTTATCTGTCCTATGTATTACATGGCCTGCCCAGCTTCATCTTTTAATGCAAAGCATTCATTCAGAGCTTCGACATTTTGAGTGTATCTATCTATCTAGCCTCCTATGCTGGCGGGGCTGGCCGTGCCCGCAAACTTGAGCTTCTAGGTATATGCTCATGTTCCTGTTGCCAGCGCGGTCAGGGCATTGTTGGGGCATCGTCGCTCGTGGCACTTTGCATGTATTCGCAGGCTTCTTTCAAGCTTGGAAAAAAAAAAAAAACTTTTATGCAGCACGTATTCAGCAACACAAAAGCTGTATTGGAGTTTTTCGTGTTGCTCTTCAATTTTCTCATTAACACTTTTAATTTAATTATAATATTTGAGAAGTTGATTCCTTAATGAAGACTAATTATGTAATTAGACAAAATGCAAAATATCTGAGTATCTCCAAGCACAGGCAAAGAACATTATCTTGGTTCTGTCCAGCTACGTGACACTTGCATATATATAAACCTTGATGCATGATAGTTGGGACACCTTGCATATATAATGCGACGAATGGTGGTCTGCTCCGAATCATCGTCAGTTAGACTTTGCTCCTCGAAGGGGCAGGACGTGTGCTGAGTGAGCTCCTGAGCAATGCATTGCAATGTGGTGAACGAAGTTTAGACAATGGATCTGGGACCTCAGTAGAGTGCAACGTAATGCCGTAACACGTTTCTCTCACATTTACTGCTATTTCCAACCCTTGATTACCTTCAACAGGAGTCAAGAGAGGTTAGTGTTGAACCCGTGACTACGAAGAAAAAAAAAGAGAGAAAAGAGAGAGAGCAGAACCAACAGGGCAGCAAGCTGACCTGCTCTCGCCATGGGACTCGCTGCTGTTGCGGCTGCGGGATGTGGGCATGGAGTCGCACCGGTCCCGGCAGCTTGTGGAAGCGTGCGTGGTCGGGGCCACGGCGTGCGCGGGCCGCTTGTGAGTGATGGGTTTGCTGTTCTCGCTTGTCGAGGAGCTTCGGGGGCGCGTGAAGGGACCGAGCTCTTCCTTGTTTCGCGAGGTCTTCATCGCTCTGCAGAACATCATTTCGTTCGTTACACTTCTCTGTCCTAGCCTGTTGGCTGCTTGAGCTGCCGCACGCACGGTGGCCACAGCCCGCAAGACAAGACTTGGAAGAGGGGCTTTCAGGAGACAATTCCGCGTCACCAACTCGTGGCTAATTTTAATTGGCACACGCCATGGTAGAGAGCACAGCAATAGTGGCATCAATTGGAATCTTTATAAGGGTCAATCCAGACAAGATATCTCGATAACAGTAGCAAATTATTAAATAGTAAAAAGAAATAAAAAGCTAATCGCTTGGTTTGACATCACAAAGCAACTTACCAGTTGCGAGAGACAGCGAAGTGTTGAGTTTTAAACAAATTTTTTACAATCTGGGATTTTTTAATGCGCACCTAAATCGAAGTACACGAGTATTTTCTCATTGCACCCACATCGAATTGCACTTGCAGCAGCTGGGAATCAAACATGCAACTTCGTGCTCAGCAAAAGAATGACTCAAGTCGCAGAGCTGCAGCAGCAGGTAAACAGTGACGAATGACTACTTCATTGTCAAAGTGAGTGAAACTAAGCGAAAGTGCATTTTATCATACTCTTTTTCGAAAATGTGACAGATAGCACATCAGCAACATGAATTCAAACTGAAGCAAGCCCTCTATGCACCACCATGTTATCCCAACAGCGACACAAGCCACACAACGTCTTCATTGTGAAATTCAACAGATAACACATGCCAAAACATACAACAATGAACAGCAGAAGGTTAAGAAAATGGGAGGATCACTTGGACTAAGATTCACCGAAATTCTACTCGGCCAGGCTCACTCAGACTCGCTTAGTTTTTACTCGGCCGACCTCACTCGGCCTCGGGGGTCGTTCCGAGTCTGAGCAAGTTGACTTATGAGTGAGCTTGCCGACTTGTGGAGTATCATGACAAAAGCATTAAAAAGCAGAATTTCTGCGCCGCCTTCAGAGAGTCTCATCAAGCTTATCTTCAAATTAAATACAGAACAGTGAGAAAGCAAGCAAGACAAAACTACAGACATGCCAAAACAAACTCGCAGTTCAGTCTGCTCACCCCAGAATGGTCTCGTGCATGTTCTGAGCAATGACCGTGTCTTCCGTCTGCATCCACAGCTCTCCAGAGCCGGTGACCGAGGAACGGCCAAGTTCCATGAAGAAGAAGCAGTCGGAGTGGCCACAGCGCCGTATGCTCATCAGCTGAAGCAAAGAGAGAGAGAGAGAAAGAAAGCCAAGGGCACAGTTCGCAAACGTAAAATGATTAATGTCTTGCGAATCTTCGAATTTCTGAATAGTAGTTTCAAATATTGTGCTATTCTATCTTCACTTCGAAAAAACTTTAATATTCGGCTTTTCAAAGTGCAATGGTCGGTTCCACATCGATATGAACAGCCACCACAGTGTGGCTGCACGGAAGAGGAGGAAGATAACGTATTCCCCATTGCTATAGCGTCGCCACCTTAGCCACCATCGGCCTACACATAGATATATTGTAAATAGCCTTGTGCATCAGCTACACGTAACAATATGTTCAGCTCTGCCGCAATGCAGTTGTGTTGTGCGGTGAATTATATCTGCCATGCAGTGCAGTACACCAAAAGTAGAAAGGTATGCATTCCTTACACAGGTGTGTACGTGCCGTAACGGGTCACAGTATGACCACCGAAACGTCTGATAAGTGTAACCAAGACGCCTAATCAGAATTAAACCATTGGTACGGCCCTATCTTCTGTTTATGCTCCTTCTAGTAAAGCAACAGTCTTCATTCTTTATTTGTGCCCTGTCCTTATTTTAGCATTCTCAAGACCTTCCTACATGGACAAAGGCAGTTTGCATCATGCTTTGCTTTCATTAACCTCTACGTATCTTTGGCATTCATTAGTAAATTGCCTTAACAATTCAGAATGCATACTTTACGCTGATGATACAGCTATATTTGCTGGAGATAAGGACCTTAATAATTTTAACAACATGACTAAACAAAGACCTTAAAAAAATCGCGTCTTGGCGTCTTGAGAGAATGCGCCGCAAATAAACGCCACAAAGACATGCTTCATGATTTTTCATACTCATCATAAGCAAACCTCTTTAGTTCAGAGTCTTAATCTAGATAACCATATAATTTATCCATCAGATACGACCACATTTCTTGGCGTCGTTCTTGACTGGCATCTGAAATTTAACAAACATACCATATCCCTTGTTAAAAAAATTGGTTTCGGTTTACGTGTATTAATCAAATCTCGACATTACTTTCAGCAGCATATCTTACGATCACTGTATTACACATTCATACATAGTCACCTGATACATTGCCTCACTTCATGGGGAAACATGTATGAAACACACATGTCATGCCTTCATCACTTACAAAGCCAAGCAGTACGCCTGATTACATTTAGTCCTCACCTGGCATCTGCCCTCCCACTTTACTAAAATCTAAACATCCTTCCCCTCACTTACTAATTACAGTTAAAACTTGGTCTTTTAATTTATCGCATCAGAAATCAAGGTACTGTCATTAATAATATTTCTACATCCCAACTACTCAAACGTAATAATACAAGATTCTCGGAACAGAATAATATGTTATTACCTAAAGTACACACAAATTACGGCAAGCAGACAGCGCTTTTTTCGGGAATAATGTTGTGGAATTCATTGCCCATGAACATCAAGTGCGTCCATTCAGAACACTAATTTCATAAAGCATTGAAAATTCACTTGTGGTCAACAACCTGTTAGTAATAAATAACCTTTATTGACAATGAACCGTGCTTTGTTTTTTACACTTTACATTATGTATAACCGTCTAGGAGTTAATTTGTTTTATGTATATTTCTCTGTATAATGATGTTCTAATTAAGTTATGTATTCTCGTTATTTATCTTTGCTTATACTGTTTCACTGATCTGCAACACCACTGCCTATCTGTATTTGATTATTTTTTGTAATTAGCACAGGAGGTCTCCCTTCGGCAGTTTAAACTCTGGGACTTCCTTCTGTACTAATACTAAGTATATTTACTTTCCTGCATTCAAATATTTTCAATAAAACCTTCATAACCTTCAAACGAGTACTGCTGCATGAAATGTTGGCCTAATTCTTCCACAGATCAAGTAATTAATGTCAACATGCAGTACAAGCTTCCAGCCACTTCTCTGCACAAACCGCCATTCAATATTTGATTAGGAAATATTTGTCCCAAATCACCATCCGCACATGCTTAAGAATGACACTGTCATTTTGTGACACCATACGTGAAACATTAGGCCTCCTTTTTCATCTCTCTCTGCCACTTCCAAGTAGAGTCAATACCAGGACCTCCATCATTGTACTCGAAGAGGCAACAATGCCGCTGCTCATAGAGAGCGACCAGTGCACCTCACAATGCTCCTAGGCTATGATTTAATTAGCAGGACCTTAAATAGCAAGTCGTACATCAGTGCTTCAAGGTTGCCCAAAGAATTGTTTCACAGTGCTACTGCCGTGAACATATGTTACGAACTATCACGACACAACTTTTCCCATTTATAGTGGGTAGGGTGTAGTAAACCAACGATAATGAACCAGTTAATTACATTAAATTTCCGCGCAAAAAAGAAAATGCCCCTTAGTCAGCTTTACTCGATTTTCCAGCGGAACTTGCCAATGCTAATAACTCACGCTGCTCTGACATGCGGCGCCCTCTCCGTGCAATGCATAGAATGCCAGACTCATTACAAGGTACCACCATGAAGCTCATGGCTTTACGAAACGCCAACAAATCGTACGCACATGTTCACGAGCACTACAGTGTCACATAATTTTTCATCTAAATGGCTTTTTACACCTGCATTTCTTTTTATACCTTTCATGTTGTTCTGCTACTAATCAGGCACTGATTGTGTGGTTTCCAGATATTGTTCTCTGACACGCTCCCATTGTGGCACTGCCAGCCACTGTGGTACGTAAAAGAGCATGCCATGCTCACAGGAAACTCGAGTGCCTCGGGGTTCTCCTCGTCCGTGTGCATCTTGACCAATGTGAGGGCACTGGCCGTCAAGCAGAGTCGATGGGGGCCAGTGATGTTGCGACTGCTACCCAGGCCCTTCGTCTTCACATTCACTTGCCAGACATGTTCTGCACAGATGGAAACAGAGGGTAGGTACTCTTGAGTAACCATGTGATAAAAAGAGAGAGGGCCTGGCACAGTTTCTTTTGTTTGACAAGAATTCAAGAGTGTTAACAGCTTTCCAAGATTACGGCAGTGCATTTTCAAGGACTAAAGTAACACTTATCTTCGAAAACTTAAAAATGAAACAACTTTGGGAATGAGCAAGCTTTTTTTCTTTTTCTTCTTTTTTTTTCAAGGCACACAATCAAGATGCATGGGAAAGGTTCAGAGTGCAAACTATCACCAACCACTATAAAGTGATTTTTGTACTGTGCTAACTGTAACCGGATCAAGCTTGTGCTGCTTCCAAAAAAATAAGCTGGGCAATATCGCCTAACGGTCAAAGCCAGCAAGTGCAGGCTAGGTGTTACGCCATTCTTTCTCAGAAATGTTTAAGAAAGTGCCCATTTGAGATCCCTGGCCAGCAGTTTGCTCCATTCCTTTTCAGTAGTCGCATTACATCCTCCCTGCTATTTTCTCTCTGTCCCTTGCTTTAATACTCCCAACCTAATTTTACAGGACACTGTTCAGATGCAAGCAGCCAAAGCTAGACAGTTGCGTTGCACCTTGAATTTATGACACCAGCAAGCAGCGACGTCATAGTCTTTTTATGGTGTCTACATAACTTATTTTTATCGGGAAAGGCTGACTACACTGTATTCTAAGGGAGCCAAAGGCTTAATACCAAAAAACTAATACTTTGAAGCCCATGATGTCACATTAATGCACCAGTGATGGGGGTTTCAGTGTAATATGTATAAGAATGGAGCAAGATTTTACTTTCATTTTCTCTTCTAATAATGGGCCCTGTAGACAATATAACAAGGTAAATAACTTGAAAACAAGAAAAGTAATGTTATCAGCATTAACTGCTCATGCTTGTCATTGCCACAGTTCTTCCATGCTGAGTGCATAGCAATATGACTTCACGCTCAAGCATTGCACATACTCTACTAGCCCACTCACCGAAGAGGGGCTTGGGCCTGGCATCACCATCAACATCGCTTGAACCGTGCTGTAGTCGGAGCATCTCCGTGAGCCACTCCTCCAGCTCAGCTTCATTGTCAGCCACCAGTGCAAAGGAGTCATCCCGGGTGTACAGTGCCAGGACGTGCCGCTGCTTGGCGTCGGCACGACGGTTGATATTAAAACAGGACCGGAGCACTACTGTGCGCTTGGGTAACACCCCGGCTTTCCACTTCTTCTCACTGTCGTAGCACTCGAGACGGGCGGGTCCCGCCTCCGACTCCTTCCGCATGACGAAGAACTTCTTCTTCATTGTCTGTTTGGAGTGAAGAATGAAGAGCAACAGAAAAATAAGCCTAAAGAGGCAGCAACAATAAAAACGCCAATAACTCTAAAAATTGCATAACCGCAAGCAATCACTAACTTAATACCACTTAAGTACCACTTAAGTAATCATAATTTACCTCTTTGTTCCTTTAAACGTTTACGACAAACACCTGTTTACAACGAAGGCGCCAAATAAACCAACGGACGTAGAAAGGAGACACGAGACAACCACATAGGCGCCTACGTGGTTGTCTCGTGCCTCCTTCCTATGTCCGTTGGTTTATTTGGCGCCTTCGCTGTAATGATGCCTAACCAAATCGCCCACTAGCACGTGCTCAGAAACACCTGTTACCTAAGGAATTAGCACACTGAAAATGACTGTTAATAAATATTGCTATTGCCTCTATAGTATATAGTAACTTCTGCATAGCTATATAGTACCGTAGCATTCAATATGAGCTGGAACACGGTGCCATTGTCTGAAGGGGCCCCAAGAATGTACAACAGTGCCATCATAAAAAAGATTGACAAATACGGTTTCAAATATTGATATGCATAAAACTTCTCGTATATCAGAATCGCTGTGGAGTCTTGGAGCTTCAAGAAAACAAAAGAACAAAGAAAGATTCTCATTGTCATTATTATGACTAGAACGTGCCACCATCGAGTCATGCTCACAATGTCTCTTAAACCAGGCATTTGCTAACTCACAATACACAGAGGGACGCTACCAGCACTAACGTTCATTTATGAACACGCTTCCATACTCACAACTCAATGAAATGATTCACATAGCACTGATATTTCAAATTCGCACACTAAATGCAAGTTATTTTTTCACTAATAAAAAAATAGAACAGCAATTGACCTATGTTGCTTAATTATGATATCAGTAAATGCAAGACCTCCAGGTGTTTCTTTAAGTGTATCAGCTCCATTCGCTACATCAACCTAAGCTCATTGCTGCGAACAAGCACCAAGAATATTGCATACAAAATGAAATAAGTACTCCATATTAACACAGTCCTTGAAAACTTTGAATACCATAATGCCACAAAACAAATCTCATTTAGTTTCAAAGCGTTCAAGAAAAATTTCTTCAATGAAAGTTGCTCTGCAGTGAAAAATACAAACAAAACTTCCTTGTGCCAAGTAACAAAAGAGGAGACGCATGGTATGATACTGCACTTATACTAACAACTGCACTAAACAAGTCAAAACATGTTAAAATAGCTGGAGCTACCGTATTTCCAATGCACTGCAGTTGTTATTGTACACACACATTGCTATATATGTGTTCCATGCTAAACAGGCCCTTCAAGGACAACAAAGACTGCTTAAATAAATAAAAAAAAAACCTTCTAAAAGTAACAAGTGAAGAATAATATTGTGACGATGGATCACGTTTATTTACAAGATGAAGAATTCAAAGGTACGGCTCAGCGAAAGCAGTTCACAGCGCCGCACGCAAGCCAGTCCAGCCGCGTGAGCGGGGGTCCACACGAGGGTTTTCAAGCCGCTTAGGGGGCGCCGCGTGAAGACATGTTACGCCTGTTTGGAAATTCTACCGCAGACGAAATTGCTGATGGCCTGCTTGCTATTGCTGATGATGGTATTCGCTTCTGCATGCATGGCCATGGCAATCGCGGTTTCCTCCGTTTCCACCACTCAGCCAGCCGTGATTGTTGTCTGTTCTATCAATCTTCCATTGTGATCCGCAACCACCGCGGTCATGAGGTCGCCGCGAGGGTGTCTCGCTGCGTCTGTGTAGACCAATCCAGCTTGCGAGCCGTAGCATCACCAAATGGCTTCACTACGGACCTGCCGACGGCTTTGATAGAACTCGGGGTCCATGTTGCGGGGTAGAGCTGGGGCATAAATATGCCCCCTGACCTTTCGCAGAATCTGCATGCACTCTGTAACCTCGGGGATGGCCTCGAGACTGAGCTTCGTGGGGACTGTGCGGCCAGCCGGGGTTAGCAAGAGACGACGGACTTGGGATGTGTGGTGAGCTCCTCGATAGTGTTGTGCATGCCTAAGGCCTCTAGCCTTGAGGTGGCCACGTAGTCCGGAAGGCCCAGGGCTGCCTTTGTGGTTCTTCTGATCATTGTGTTTAATTTAGCTAAGTCCATGGCTGCAAGTTTGACATATGGTGTCGAGTACATGGTTCTGCTGGTACTGTATGCCTGCACAAGTCGAAGCAGCTCGCCCTCGCCCATGCCGTGGTGCTGATTAGCCCCCCGGCGAATGAGCTGTAGTGTGTAGTTGGTCGCCCTCTGGAGTTTCTTTAACATGAGCCTGCAGCGCAGCGTCTTCTGAAAGTCTAGCCACAATATTTTGATACTGGGGCACTCTGGGATGGTAAGTCCTTTGACAGTAAGTTCGAGGAAGCGCCTCCCCCGTGGTATTCCCCCGGGACAGCTACTTTTGCCAGGCTTGATAAGAGTTATTCGGATTTTTCCGGTGAGCACGTTAGGCCCCTTGACTCCGCATAAGCTTGTACGACGTAGATGCCGCATTGCATGATCTCTCGAAGTGTTTATAGATCATCCGGCACTACCCATAATGTCACGTCGTCAGCGTAGAGGCTGTGGTGAAGTGTGGGGATAGAGCACAGCAGGTCCAGGAGAACGCGCACCGCCGCATTAAAGAGAAAAGGGGAGATGACTGATCCCTGCGGCGTGCCTCAGCTCCCCAGCTCTATAATGTCAGTTTCATGTTCGCCGACTTTGATCCAGCACTTCCGGTCGGTGAGAAAGTTTCGGACGTATTGGTATGCTCGATTCCCAACCCCAAGTTGGGTCAGGCCCTCAAGCACCGCTGCATGGGCGACATTGTCGAAGGCCTTTAGGTCGAGGCCCAGGAGGCACCACAACTGGCGAGCGTCCGCTGGACTTTCGGGTTGCATCACCTGCCTTTTTAACTGAAGGAGTACATCTTGGGTGGACAGGTGTGGCCTGAAACCAAACATGGAGTGGGGGAACTTGTCCCAGTCCTCTACGTGTTCATTGAGACGGTCCAGGACCACATGCTCCATCAGTCTGCCAACGCATGATGCGAGTGAAATCGGCCTGAAGTTGTCCGCATTGAGTGGTTTGCCTGGTTTGGGTATAAAGACGACCGTGGACGTCTTCCACTTTTCCGGGATGGCGCCCGTCTTCCAGCATTCGTTCATGAACTTGGTGAGCTGCTCCACTGCGCCCTCATCCAGGTTGCGCAGGATCTTGGTCACACGGTCTGGACCCAGCGCCGAGTTCGTCCGCAGCTTGCAGGCAGTGGCCGACACTAAAGATCTGCACATAGATGCAGACCTTTAGTATAAGACACAGACGATGGCGGGCACTGTAACGCATCTTTGAATGCTGTTGAGACGCCAGAGTTCGGAGGTGTGTGGTGCGACGGGCTTCTTTTGCTCTGAACAATGTATCGGCAACCGAAATTGCCACGTCTAGTATAAAAGGAAGAATTGTGTCAAGACAGCTGCGAGGAGAGCGAGCGTGGAGCAGATAAAATGGAGTTTACCCTGTGGTCTTGTGCTTCGCAGAGTTGTAAGTGTAAGCGATATAAGGCAGTACTTCGTCCCAGTTCTTGTGCTTGGAATTGACAAAATGGATAGCATGCTCGCAAGAGTCTTGTTCGTGCGCTCTACGAGTCCATCGGTCTACGGGTGATACCAAGAAGCATGGCGGAACTGGCGCCCGCGGTTATTGATGATGACTCGTGGAGGACTGTGGCGTAGAATTACAAAGCGAAGCATACACTGCGATACATGGAAAGCCATAGCTGCAGGTATTGCAGCAGTTTCTGCGTAGCGCATCAGATAGTCAACACAGGCAACAACCCATCGATTGGCATAGTTTGATCGCGGAAACGGGCCAAGGAGATTGACACCAACAGCCTCGAAGGGATTTTTAGGAGGTGGTACAGGATGAAGTCCAGGCGGCGTAGTCGTGGGACGCTTGCGACGTTGACATTGTTCACAGTGTGACATATTTTTCCGTGTCGTGTCATATTTTGGGCCAGTAGAACCTTTGCTGGATTGCAATGAAACATTCGGGCAAAGCCCATGTGACAGCAGGTTGCGTAGGCCCACCAACCAACATGTAGGCCCACCAACCAACAAAGGGAATGATGGTCGGTGATGCCTGAAAAGCGTTGGCCATAGACGTGTGGGCGAAACTTGTGAATGGCAAAAACGACTGCCAGGCACTCCTGTTCTGTCACTGTGTAGTTGCGCTCTGCCTTGCTCAATGAACAACTTGCATAGGCAACCACGTGTTCAGCATTGTCATGGCATTGGGCGAGCCCTGCACCGAGGCCGACTCCACTGGCATCGGTATGAATTTCTGTAGGAGCCAAAGAATCAAAGTGGCAGAGCACCAGCCCCGATGTCAGCATGAATTTTAGCTGCGTAAATGCAGTCATAATCCAGTGTCCAGTGGAAAGGCACATCTTTTTGCAGCAAGTCAGTCAGTGTTTCCACCCACCAGCAAAATTTGGAATAAAGTGGCGGAAAGATGAGGATAGGCCCCGAAAACTTCGTAGGTTCCCGAGAGATTGACGCTTCTGGAACAGCGGTGACTTTCTGCGGATAGGGTCTAACGCCATTTTTGTCCACAAGGTGTCCAAGAACCAGTGTTTCGCTTTTTCTAGACAGGTTAGAACAAGATCAAGGCAATGGTTATGTTCCTCGAATGTTCGACCAAAGATCACCACAGTGAAACGTGCAAGAGGAGGTTGCTGGGCAAGAATGGACAACAGAACTTCGCCTGCTCCGCAGTCCGCAGTTGCACGACACTCTTGCAAAATGTTGATGCCAAGGATAACGCCATGCATGGAATGAGCAAGTACTGCAAATTCTGCCTTGAAGGCCTTGCCATTGACAAACAGATATGGTGCATACACCAACTGGACACAATGATTTGCCGCTCACTGCACAAAAGGTAGTAGGTTTGTCCCAATAAAACATAACTTTACAGCTAAGTCGTTCCTTGAAAACTAAACTCATTACAGAAACAGCTGCTCTGGTGTCCATCGAAGCCATTGCGGGAACATCTTCAACAAGTACATGAACCTTGTTTTGAAGCATCGAAACTGGTGGAGGCATACTTGTGTGCAATGCAGTACGTCCAGCGACCTCACCTCCATCAGCCGCACAGGCTAGATTCCACGTGGCAAAGCTGAAAGCTGCTGCTGCTGTGGGAATGCCGCAGGTCACTTGGAAAATGTCGTACGTGGGCGACGTCACGTAGGGCAGAACCGGGCAATGTGTCCATGAACACCACACTGGTAGCACACTGGGCGTTCACGCAGCATACCAAAAGTCGCGGGATTGTGAGTGTACTCGGCACACTGTTCCCGCTCTGAAACGAAAGGAGATGGTCAGCTGTTGTAGCTGTAACTGTCGCGGAGGCGGCTCGACGTTAGAGGCCACTGGTAGTGGAGCCCTCAGCTGAGGCCTGCTGTTGGAGTAGCTGCACTCGTCAAAACTTGCAACATCGATAGTTGTGGATGGTATATCACACTGCATATCTCTACCTTGCACATGAACAGAAGCATGCCGACATAGTTCCTTGCATACATTGAGACGAATGATAGAGGAAAGGTCAGCAGGTAGTGAATCATGGCATACATCAACGGTGGCGACCTTTGCGATGTTGGCCAGATGTCCAAACTTCGAAATAATGCGATGCATTTTAAGGGCCTCAAAGGTTCAACAGGGATGAATCATGTCTGCCACTGATACCAAACTCTCCTTGCCAATGAGGATGTGGTAAACATCCTTGGCAATACCTTTGAGAATATGGCCCACCGTGTCTTCTTCTGCCATGTAGGCGTCCACCGACTTGCACAACTTCAGTATGTCTTCAATGTACATTCTGCAAGTCTCCCCCGTGACTTGAGCCCTCTGCGACATCTCCTCTGCATGTTTCTTCTTCGTTGCTGCATCTCCAAAGCATTAATTTCCTCCACAAATAGTTCCAAGGTTGTCAAAGTGTTTTCATGGTTCTCAAACCATGCCAAAACAGTCAAATCAAGGAACAAACCCACATTAGACGACTGGCTAGCAGCACTCAAACCACTGGATCGGCTCACCCGCTGATAGTGGCTGAGCCACTCATCCATGTCGTCGCTGGGCTTTCCCATGAAGGTTTGCGGCTCCTTGTAGTGGTAAGGGGATGGCCTTGCAGAGGGTTGCTGGGTGTCTCCGTTTGAGCTCATTTCTTGAGGTAGTGGTGCCAAGCCCACAAGTCATCGGATGCGGCGAAGCTCGTACTATTGTGCTTCCGTCGATGGCAGACGGTGTCCTTCAGGTAGCACTAGGTAGCAGCTGGCTTATCCAGCACCTCCACCACAATTGTGATAATGGATCGCGCTTGTTTACAAGGTAAAGAATGCAAACATATCGCTCAGCAAAAGTTCACAGCACCGCCCACGAGTCAGTCCGGCTTCGATCTCCTCTTCATCCAACCTCCGCTTGCAAGTTTCAATATAAAACAGCTGTCTTTGGATAGTAACACAACAGGAAAAATGCCTTCTAAAGAAAAAAGAAGACGGAAACAAGCAAATGCCACATTCAGTATGGTTCCTCAAGGGAGCCAAATACACAACTCTTCTAAATCAACTACTAAATAACCTGTTATCAGGATTAAGGAACCAAAAGAGCAAGAAAGAAAGAAAAAAATAGTTATGTAATAATTTAGGCCACAGGATTAATGTGACGCAAGAGCAAAAGGTGACATTACTGGTATGCTAGCTGCCTGATCAAGCCTCTAACATTACAGCAGTTGGATTCAGCCCACATATATAGCAGAAATGGCTAATGGTAATTTGCAGATGAGGTTCTTTCTGTGCAGCCATGTTACAATGCAATTAAACATACTGCACTAATACTGCGTGAAATAACACAGCAAATAATTACCACACGAAGGAGCATCCAAATTCACAATGCATAAATTCAGCAAAGAGGTAACACAATGAGGAGAGAGGGAAAAAGTTTGAGACAAATTACTTGTTTATTATACAAAATAAAAGAATGGGTGCAGAAGCAAACAAACAAACAAACAAAATAAACGGGTGCAAGTAAAATAAACAGGTCGTGCAGAAGAAAGCACAACTGGCTGCTGCCGAAAGAGATAGAGTGGGTCATTAACTTAATTAAGCATTTGTGTCGCCTATCATTCAAGATAATCTATTGCACCATCAATTTCTCACCTTCAACTTTCTCAGGTACCCCATCTTCTGAATGTCCATGGCCTGCTCGGCCAGGGAGACCACCCCGCTTCCCCGCGATGTGTCTTTCATCTTTGTCGACATGGCTTCAGTCAGTCTGGTCCCATATTCAACCACCTGCCACAGAAAATTCACCAAAGTCATGCTGCACATTGGCCACCAAAACTAAGCATCCAAGCCACAGCAAAACGGGGAGGTAGCACAGGAGTTTCACGCAGCCTTTGTCCTTCCTTTGCTCGCATAGGCACCAAGTTTATTCTATACCGGATGGAGGGCATTCGGCAGCTATAACATCATTTGCTCAAGGCACGACTGAGATGCCCAGTTTCTCTATCCATTTTCCACAGGAAAAATGAGAGCCACACATTACGCTGACCATCGCTTCAAGAACATCCGAGACGCACTTTGCACCGGCAGCACCGAGTGTTGATTGTGTAGAGCTGAACGATGTATCGACCGGCTGACTGACGCCAGCGTTGTGCACACCATCTCTCTCTCTCTCACATATCAATACGACACGCATGTTTGCAAGATAACATCGAGGAGCAGGGTGGTGGGCCCGATAAGAGCGCTTGCCTAACTGGGGCGAGAACAATGGTGGAGCCAAGATTGGCCATTTCCAGAGGAAATCATACGGTACACAAGAGCAATATGTCAACTTATAAATGTGTCATAGAAGAAGAAGAAATATAGAAACATGAGTGTAATTTTTTTTTAATGGCGAATCCAGGTTTTACGTTATCACTAATAAAAAAAAAGAGGAAAACCAAGACAATGGGACAAGAAATGGGACCAACTAGCTCACTGCATCCTACTGCAGATTTTACATGTTTAGGCTGCAGCGTGTATCTGCGGGCGTACTGCCCCATATCTGCATGACAAAAGTAGTGCGTGGTATGGCATCACAGTCACCCGTTTTTCCAATATTGACAAGTCGTCTTCAGGCTTGCTAATTGATAACCTTGTTGCAAGGTGGTGCTAGAATAATGAAAACAATGCCAAGCCATGGAGGTAGTGAAGACCGAAAATTAACGCAATTTGGGATTAAAAACACTTCACAGGTTAAGGCCAGCAAAGAAGTCATTAAGTGATTGAGATAGATTATCACACCTGACCAAAGAATTCCAATTCCACCATGTCATGATTAACGTGATCACATTTGATGCATATGGGTAACAAACAGACTGGCTGCATGTTCAGAAAAAGTCACGACGAAATAAACTAATAATTTTCCCTTGATATTTCAGCACTAATTCTGCAGAACACAAACACTGTCAAAAACAACAATTACAAGGTGCCAATATTCATAAGTAATACCAGTGACACATGGACACTTTGGATCTGATCTAGCTTAATTGAGATGGAATTTTTCAATGTGATTGGCTCTAGCACAAACTTTTGGAAGGTTGCCAAAGGGGCTTTGCGGATTTCAATTGTCTTTGGTTCGAATGCTCTTTCAAAGTGTGCATGTATAATGAACTACAAGCACTGCTGTACATTCCACTAGAAAACATTCTTTAGGATGTTCAAAAAATGCTTAGTGCCAATCCTCCAACTGACTGCAGTTCAGGCTTGAGGTTTTCTGTTTGGTATCATATTCAAGATATACCGATCGTGAATACGCATCACACTTTCCGGCTAAGTGAATACTCGTAATTTTAAATGAATGAAGCCTCACAACTACTGGGGTAGGAGCATAACTTCGAAGAATAAATTAAAGCTCGATGAAATGCGCAGCACTTATTAGTTACTTTCATGGATCAAATTAACGCATTGGTTAATGGTGGACAGGATTTAACACCACCCGTAACGAGCTACACTGAACTATCGACTCAGTTATTATCAAAATATGCGGTAATTGACATGTAAACACGCCACCAACTTCGGCAAAAGGGGCGCGCAAACTTCGAACGCCTACTGGCTTCAAGTACGCACGCGCAAACACACCCGACTGGTCAAGGAAGCTGTGTTAAAATCAATCGATCCGCCGGTCACGAACACGAACTAAGCTAAGCAGAAACCACAGACTTGTTTGTAACCACGCGGAAAGCCGGACAAAACGCAATCCAATTAGTGCGCACGAGCAAAAACGCGCGCGTCTTTAATATCTTTACAGCTAGGTGGTGCTCACTGCAGCAAAGGAAGTCAAAGCCGCACGCCTTTTTTTCTTTCTTTTTTTCTTCAGCACATTTCCGTTCACTATGATCGCGGCAGCAAACGCCTAGTCACGTTTCTGGTGTCTGACAGGCTTTTTTCCCCGAAAGTACTACATTGCAACAGCACGGCGACAGCTACGAGCGACAACACAGCGATAACGGCGTGTTCCTGTAGGGTGACGTAGCCGTAGCGGGTCAAAAGACAAACAGAAGGCGAGACATTGTAAACAAGTCGCCTGACCTTGAGTAAAGAGCTACAAAGCCGCTTTGCTGGCACTGTGCGGGTGATGAAAGAAGAAAACATAGAACACTAGCCGAAGAAACAAAGCGCTTAACAAACGCGTCATAAGCAATCCAAGTAGACATCGAGGTCAATTCGCAACTCCAGCAATTCATGCGACACCTAGCGGCAGTAGGGAGAAACGAAATACGGAGGTCCAGTCGCCGTGTGCGCCGTAGAGGCTGCTGTCGCGGACGGAAGAATGAAGCTGCTAGCAAAGAAAAAGCGAACGGCCAAGCAGTTCTGCTGTGTTCCTCGGTGCGTGCCAGCGAGATGGAAGGACAGCGATATTTCCGTTCACGCACTTCCCTCCGAGTGGAAAGGCTGAAGCCGCAGAACCAGGTGGATCGCTAACCTCCGCATCGGCAAGGCTGTGACGCTTACAGTGACTGTTTGCTCACGGCATTTTGCACGGGATAATTTCTCCTTACCAGGTGAGACACTATTGTGAACTTGTGAACCCGACCCTAATGCATGACCATTGTGCGTGGCCATTATACATGTCGCTGTGTCACCTTATGTAAACACGTTTCGCATTGCGGGCACTGGCGATTGGCCTATGCATTATTTGCTGCATATGTTAGCCGCAACGCGAAATTCGAGCACAGGTTCGAAACCTGTCACGGCGGTTTCTCCGAGAAACGTCTCTTCTGCACTCGTTAACCACATTGGCTGTAATTAGAGCTCATGTTCGACGCTTCACAGCGGTTTCTGCGAGCAACGTCACCTCTGCGCTCGTTGGCTACACCCGGCTGTAGCTTTTGATGCCCAGCACGTCTCGCGCAACTTATACGGGCGTCGGAGATTCAAATGTTTACGAATGATGTACTAGCAAGTTCTGGAAGTGTTGAGTGTAAACGTGCCACGTATGTGGCATGCTAAAGCGGAATAAATATCATGCGTGGTGCGGATGAACTTGCAGCACAGGCGCACTGCACGCGGGCACTTCCCAGCGCGACTGATTACGAATTTGCCACTTGCACTTGAGAATCTCCGACGTGCTCAAGAGTGGCCATATGACACTGGTATTTCGCACCGACGGCGAGCCTATCACGTTCATTGCAGAAGTTTGCCACTTACGCGACAGCCACATGTCAATTTTACACGCGTTGGCTAGTTTCGAGGAAAATTTACGGCGTCCGCCGTCTACTGACGTGTCGCATATGTATGTGCAGTATTAGTACCTAAGCTAGCTTTATCTGTGTTATTAAATCATCCCCAAGTCAGTGGCAAAACTACTCCGGTCATGTGGTGGTGTTTGCACCTGTGTACTTTGCGTTATGAGCAGCTTTCAACTACGTTTTGCAGATGCTACATTCGGTGTACAACGTTGCATAGCCTTGCACACTCAAACCGTGCTTCATTTCCTTGCAAATGTTTTTTTATAAATATTGTGGCCTTGTTTCTGAGGTAAAAAGAAAAAAATTCTGGGTGCAGCCCATATTGAGGCACAATAAAGCATAAACAATTCATTTATTTTTTCAATTGTAGCATGTCAAAGACAGCGGCTGAAACAAATGCAGTACCAACTGAAAACCTGCCAAGGACGTCATGTTATGATGAGAACAAGGATGCTCATATGAGAGAGCTTTCACTGGCA
The DNA here is from genome assembly GCF_038994185.2 of Dermacentor albipictus. Lineage (NCBI taxonomy): Eukaryota > Metazoa > Arthropoda > Arachnida > Ixodida > Ixodidae > Dermacentor > Dermacentor albipictus. The sequence goes on from NC_091825.1 coordinate 121,706,225, forward strand.
AGACTTCGCCGACATGTGTATCGGTCAGCCAGAGTAAGTTAATTTGACTACATGGTGCAGCACTTATATGCTTATGGTACATACACCATGTCTACAAGCATGCAATAGATGTCAACACCTTTTAATGCATTACAGAATGAATCAAGCAAAGAAACTGTTGCCTCCCCATTAGAAGCAAAGGTGTTGCCCCATGCACCTGTCAGCACGACCACCATGGTAAATTGGCTGCCTGCAACTTGTGCACACATTGCTTCACCACTAATTCCTTGGGATTAAGCTCTGACATTGCAGGACGATCTCCCATCCCCTGACCGCAACAGCATGGACCAAATAAGTGACAAAGGAAATATGGTAATTTCTTTTTGTATATGTATGTGTTGTGGTAGCTGTCTTTACCTAGACGGTGGCATGCTTTCTGGATTTACATCGTAAAAGCATTGTAGCACGTGGTGTGTGATGGGTGCTCATTAATTGCAACTTGTGCACACATTGCTTAACCACTGGTTTCTTGAACTGAACTCTATCTGACATTGCAGGACGATTTCCCATCCCCTAACAGCATGGACCAAAGCCTTGCAAACACCATAAGGGACAAGGACATAGCAAATATGGCAATTTATTTTTTCTATATATTTGTGATGTGGTAGCTGTCTTTACCTAGCCGGCAGCATGTTTTCTGGATTAACTTCGTGAAAGGATTGTGGTGTGTGATGGGTGCAAATTAACTGATGCAAAAAGCCTGGCCTTCCTACTTCCAACATTGAATTTAATACATTGACGTGCATTATTGGAATGACAAAAAGAAGCTGCATTTCGCGTCAGATATGTCAGACATTACAACTCTTGCTTTTGTTTTGTCACAGGAATGTGCTTGCCAACCTGGCCTCCGGACATTAATGGCAGAGTACTCAAGAGAAGAAAAAGACGTGGCAAATTTCCTACTAGAAATGGCGTCACGGACAAGGCCTACAGAAAGCAAGGTTGCCCAAGTGTGCGTCGGGTACTTTTCCACAGAAGTTTGTGAACACGATAAATAGTAGCAACGTAAATACATTCACAGGCCTGCCATCATTCGATGTTCTGAATGCTCGTGTGACGTGCTACACAAAAATTCATCCACTTTCAGGACGGCACCAGTTATGTGTAAAAACAATTGCATTGACATTGGTGAAATTGAAGCATATTTCCACTGCATTCTTGAGTCACCTTTTTAACTGTTCTCTAACTACATGTAGCAACATAATTGCAGAGACTGCTCAGTTGATGTGTGAAATTTTAAAAGTAACTGTGGCTGTGCCACCAAAAGATGAATTCCAGTGGCACGTTTGCATATTCGGCATTAGGTGATTCACCTGAAGTCGTGCCATGGCTGGCGATATTGCAAGTAGCCTGTATTGCATAGAGGCATTTGTGCGTGTGACCTTGGCTCCATCAAAGCGTGGCGGCCTTGGGAGTAAGTGCGGTCTTCTGTTTGGAAATCCAGCATTTTTTATGCCACTCAGCCACTTCATACTTTTCAGACACGGTCGTTGCCATGTGATCTACATGCTGCACTTGTTTGCATTGGCCAAACCTGCAGACTTCAACTTCAACACACTTTTTGTAAATTAGCAATGCACATTCTTTTGCAACTTGTATTCTTCATTGAAGTGCTGATTTACACTACGCATTCTGATGCAAGTTTTCATCTTATGGTATTCCGAGATATTTGCAGTTCACTTATGATCTGTGTCATAGAGTTGTGGTTATTCTTCAATGGCTGTTTGTTGTCCCTTTTCTTACTTATATTTTTTCACAAAATAAACCACATGCACTCAATATTTTGTTCACTGTACTTGCCTCATACATTTTACTCAAGCCCATTTTTGTTGCACTTTTTAGCATATGAGGGTATATCTGGCCAAACAGAACATGAGAAGTAACATGGAACAGGGTCAAACCTGCATACGATGAGTATTTAAAAAGTTTGGCCACCAGAGTTGAGTACTCTGAAAGAATGGTTTGATTCAAATGACCCCAGCTGGTATATGTACCATAATTTATGCTTCTTCCCAGTTTGTTGAATACAGTGCAAATGGCTGTCCTGGGAAGCATAACTAAACCACTGGTAATACAACATGGGGAGACACTTGTGCAGACTTAACATCAGTGAATGATAATTATTGACCTCCAGAGAGCATATAGAGATGTCCTTACTATCAACATATCAATAAATGGAAAGTATGTGACATGAAAGTTTAACATGCACTTAAAGCACTTAAACACTTAAAGGGGCACTGAAACACTTCCGACTGATCATAGTTACATCACTACAAAAGGACACCGCCTGCTGCAAAAATTTTTCGAATCATTGAACTGTAAGCGGAATTAGTAGTTATTGCACTGATGCATTGCTTTCTCCTTTCGCCTCAGCTAGTGTGCTGGAAGCTACACGGTGCATGGCAAGGTAGCAAGGTCCTGGTCAAGTTTTTTTTTTTTTACACATTGCTACTTGTGGTTCAGGCATGGGTGTCACTCTCGAAACGCGAGATGGACGCCTGGAGCTACATCACTTACAGAGACCAATAAATACACACGGCTGTCTGATCGTCCTGCGAACAGAGCTTGTGGTGGTCGTGGTATCTATATTATGCGGCATGCCAGTTTCAGGGCCCCTTTAAGAAGGGCACTAACAAAGACAACAATAGTTGGTTTCATGAGTTCTGCCTGAGTCGCCACTGATGTCACGCAGTTGCTCGAGCACAAATTGTGAAACAATAACGTATGAGCCATAGGAAACGAACAGTCATGTCGGCAAAAAAAAGAAAAAAAGCAGGATATGTATTGTGATAGGTAACCCCAAGCGCCACAGCACAAGGTGAAGCTAAGTTGCAGTTCGGCACATAATAGGATCTCTTCTGCTTACAACGGTGCACGCACATGAACATTTCACTTTACTACGATCTTTGCAATATGAACAGCATTGAAACGCAATGTAGAGATGAAACATTAAAGGGACTGACAACTACACCAAATGTTCCAGGATAAGGTGCCAGGAGAAACAGCCGAGATGTGCTTGCACTTTTGCGACAATCCAGCAGTGCACGAACACTTTGCCTCCACGATCGATGGGTCCCGGAATGCGTCGGCGATTCTCACCACAATCTCGTGCGGGTCCGCTGTCACGCCGGAGGTTTGCACACACGCGCGACCACTTCTACTTAATTACTCTTTGAACCACTGGTACCGACTAAAATGAGGTGCTCGGCGTCCACTACCCGTTCTCCCCCCACAAAACAGCGCGAATTAACATCGCAGTGCAACAAACTCAAAGTTTTCACCAAGGAAAGCGTACGCGGGGACCTCCGTAAAGCCGCCATACTGCACAGTGTAGCCAGACCGGGCCAGGCTTCGCAGCGCCCCCTAATGTTGATTTGAGTTGCGAATAGAAAGGAAAATTACGGTCAGATTTCCGGGTCCACGCCGGAACAAACAGGCTGTTAAAAAAAAAAAAAATGTCATTCGCCATTCCATCCGTCTGTCGCGGCGGAAATAGTGCGCTCAGACAGACGGCGTGTTCAGCGCGTGCACGGAATGCGAAAAATGCAGGCCGATAAACGTGAAACCGAACGCAAGGGAAAGAAAGATGAAAACGTGATAGTAGCTCCGTGTTGGTACGAGCGCTTGTTTTTTTTCTTCCGTCTCTCGCTCTCTTTCCTCGCGCTCCCGACTGCGATTCCTCCGCTACCTCGCCTTCCCCTGTACGATCAAGATGTCCATGTTGAATCGGCTACGCCACGACACTGCCGACTGGCCCACATTTCTCAGACGCCCGGGATCGTAACGCCGCCGCACTCGCGCGAAACAATCGGTGCGACACGCACGCTTTTTACCGCGGCGCTTCCTAATCGGACCCTTCGGCAGCAATGGCGCTGTCACGTGGTAAAAAGCGCTCGCCTCGGTCGACGGCTCGCAGATCGTTAACAGTCCACGCTTTGGAAGGACGGACGGACGGTCGCCTGACAAACACTCGCGACACGAATCGCACCGGCGGGCCTGCATCGGGTGACGATGCTAGCCTGCGTACGCCATCAAATCCCCGCAAAAACTGTGCGCTTCCCCCCCACCTCCCCTCGTTTCGGAGTTTGCCTTCCGCACCACCACAGGGGCGACCCATGCCCGTGTCAGATAGCGGGCGTCGCAAATAACTCGAGAACGTCGCTCACCCAGAGCTTGTCTCTCCGCAGCCTCGTGAGCCAGGTTTCTCGGTCCGGTGATCCCTCGGCTGGACACGTCAACGCTGCGTTTTAACGATCCTGCCTCTCCTTTTTTCTGAGGAAATCACGGCGCTGGCTGGGCCGCACGACCGCTCGCTTCCACGTCTGTTTACGTTTTTCTTCCGCTGATGCTCACCACAGGGCGCTGCGGCTGCGCGTCTCGCCATGTACTCCGCCCTCGCCTACGCAACTCAAATCGAAAACAACGACGCCTTTCCGGAAGGAAGCGGCTCTTCCCGGAACACGTATTTCTGAGCCCGCACTTGGCGATTTAAGAGGTGCTCGTTTTCACGCGTGCGTGTGTCTGTGCACAGCGCTGCCCGCCGTTACACATTCGGCGCCGATCAGCTTGTACTCGTGTGTGCCCACGTAGTGGTATCGGCAATTGCTTACTTTTTTTTTAATCTAAGCTTCCGCCTGCTGAAGGGCTACATGCGATAAAGGTCTTGCTTGCTGCAATATTTCGTTGCTGCTGCCTAAATGAAAAAATGCAGCTCGCTTTTGTTATTAGCAATTCCCGGTAGCTCGCGCCACGAAGTATGCTCCACTTTTATTAGTGACCTTGACCCGCGGCTCGGAGAAGTTGCGACGCTATAAAGATGATTATTTTATTTTTGGCGGAGTGGGTACAGTAACCTCCATTGTGCGCCGCACACGCAACTGGTATTGTCTTATGCATACATCACATGTAAAGTCTTTCATCCAAACACAAGATAAACAATTATTAATGAAAAACTGCAGTTGGGCAGAACCAGGTTGAATTTGTGTTCATTCTCTTTCTGCTATCTTATCAGTCTACCAATGTTTGCACCTAACTGCAATGAGCTTGGATGCTGGTAATCAGTGGCTCACAGCTAGAGTAATTACGACCACACATAATTAAGAAGAAATTATAAGCATGCATCATTGAAACAGATTGCAGTTTTTATCACTGATGAGTGCAACACACAATATTAATTTTATTTGTGATAGAACACACTAAATGAGGCATGGTGATGACGACGAATTCAGTCTTTCTTCTTGGATCGTTCATTCAGTATTCTCGCAACAAAGTGGTCATCCACCAGGTCTCTCATATTCAGAGTGGCTTTGTTCGCACAGCCCAAATACGGGCACCTGCAACCATAAGAGAATCAATAAGCCGAGTAATTTCACACACAACATGCAGCATTAAATTCATCAAGCCAAACGAAAGGCAAACTGGGTGATTTTGGGTAGACTTGTACATAACAAATTACATGTAATTATAGTTACTTGTAATCAATAACATTTATTGGTAATATTGCAATTTACAATTACTTTAATTGTTTACACAGTAATGTTCACAGTAATTCAATTACTTTTTAGTAATCAATTACATGTAACCAGTTACACTTTTGACAAAACACGTACTGGCAGGCGACGCTGTTTTGAGCATTTGCATTTGGTGAAAACTACAGTGTCTCAAGGGATGAAAACATGTAAATGGATTACGTCCTACACACTACTGACGTCTTGCTGCTACACATCGATCACCTAAACGTGGCAGGCTTGCTTGTTTGCGCACTTCTCTTGGAAGTTTGACCTCTGAGCTTTTCTCTTATAAGTTTCTATCCCTCTCTCCTGAAAGTGCTTATAGGCAGCCTTCATCGGCAGTAAGAGCTACTGCTCAATAAGGGGTTTTAGAAATAGCATGCCTAAGCGACTTAGTGCACACAAAAACCAAAACTTCATTGTAGGGCCTTTGCATTCTTTTGTAAGCCCGGCAGTTTGCGTCCCCTAACTTAGGGTGCGTAAAATCTAAAACTCCCCAATTCTAAGTGCAGTCTATGACTTCTCTCATAGATACAGAAGCTTTTGGCCGTGAGACGCATATGTCTGTTTGATATACAAGACTCATATACACCTATATTTGTGTTTGTAACACACAGCAGTTTCAGGGCTGAATAATATGCATTTCTATCATAAAAACCTTACAGGCTTGGCTGCCTTTTCAAGGAACGTGAACGTTTGCTGGTGTATATCACGATTAGTCGTTCAAGTCTAAATGGGTAGCGAGTGAAGGTCCACCAGATGTTGGCTGACAAGCTTAAACGTCGCTTCTGTGGCTCGATGGCGATGGCCACTTCAGACATTGGTGGGAGAGAACCACCTATATACGATTTTTCACTTTTTCACTTTCCCTATCGGAAGCACCTTCTGTTAGCCCCAGCAACAATGAAGCGCTGTACTTCTGTAGGGAACCCAAACCCAAGCATCGTGGCATTCAGTGACCACGATCTTTTCGGCACGGTGTTCGTACACTATAGCACCGCTCTTCTGTCCAGAGGGCTCACAGAGCAAGCTTTCAGTGTCGCTGCAGATGTCCTCACAAGAAAATTAGGGAAGATTACCAAATAAAATTCTAAAAAGCAATTCTTAGTGAAGATAAACAATGTGTGAAGAGCTGCAGAGGACGCACTGAAAAAGCCAGGCCAGCTCGTTCTATTTAGTGTGTGCAATGTTAAATGTATCGGGGAAAGTAACATTATAGTAATCTGTTACTTTTTAGTAAATGCTCAATTACTATTGTGGGGCAGTAATTGGTAACTGTAATTAATTACATTTTGAAAGATGTCATCGGTTACTTTTTTTCTGTAATGCGTACAAGTCTGATCTTGGGTGGCACGGGGGATTTTGTGCCTTAACCCCCAAAACAATAGCACATTAGTGCTTTAGCATTTGTATTCAGTGATCTTTCACTCAAGCTAAAGAGACACAAAAGGCAAATTGGCCCAAAAAGTACAGTAGGCCAGAAAAAAGACCATGTGACATTTCCTCAGTCTTTCCCCATTCTTGTCCACTTTTCTTGCTTAAGTTTCAACGTGAATGCAAACCAACTTGCACAGTTTACCCTTCTAAGACATAGGGCAACTAGCAAAAGAGGCGAGATTAATTTATTACTGTTTTGATAGTCTTTTTGGTGCTTGTTAGGCAGATGTGGATTTGTTAGTGTAGAAAATCGCAAATAATGAGCCTGAACTTCTTCAAGATCTCCCACATTCAAACCGTGACGACGATGACACAACCACATGGTGTTACGAAGCTTGCAGACTTTTTAAAAATATATACTGGTTCCTCTCTCCAAGGGTGAGTCACCTTTTCCTGGTTCCAGGCAGGAGGTTGAAATGCAATAACTGTTTCTCTCTCTGTGAGGGGGAGAGCTATGAAGCTTACTACTTTGCGTCTTTTTTTCTTTTGAAATGCAAGCTAATAATTTTTTAAATATTTAAAAACATAGCCTTTTTTAGTTGTCACTATGGCATGTGACAATAATGTGGAGAGCACTGCTGAGGCGTGAAATATGGAGCATGAACATATGTCGGCCACCGCCAAATTTTTGATGCGAAAATTTCTTTGCCTCTCCCTCCTACTTTACTGGTGCTGATTTCTGCCGTCTTGATGATTGTACAACTTCGGCCACTGGGTATGTGGAAAATGCCCGAATAGACAAGCAGAACAAGAGGCAACAAGTGAAGGAGTCTGTGACAAAAAAAACAACTAAAGAAGTCAGCTATAAAGAAGCGAAGAATAAGTTGGCTACAGAAGCAACTGAGGTAGAGAAGGAACTAAGCAAACAAAATGGGACTATACTTTTCACTGTGCAAGGAGCACTGAGCTGCATACAAGTGAGGATAGAGAAGTCAAAACATTTCAGCGAACATCAAAGAAAGCTACACTTATACACCCATTCCCACATTTGCGTGTTTTCTTTTTCTATTCCATCTTTTTTGCTTACTTCTACTATGTGAGAAAAGAAAACACACTTGCAAGACTCTTGTAAGTCAATCACAAATTAAGATTAAACTATGGGGTTTAGCATCCCAAAGCAACTTGCAGGTTATGAGAGACGCTGTCGTGAGGGGCACTCAGAATTAAGTCGGATGACCATTTAATGTAGAGCACAGAAAATAAGGGATTTCGCTCTCTGCCCGCATCGACATGTGGCCGTTGCAGCTGGGAATCGAACTCGTAACCATGTGCTCACCAGCAGTATGCCAAAGCAACCGAGCCATTGCAACGGGTCAGTCCCAACGTGAACAACAGTAAAGCAGACAGGTTGGAACTCAAGGGCAACATAGACCTGCACTCTTTCCTGTATTCTTTAGTGAAAATGAGTTTCAGTGGAGGGACGTAGGTCAGTTTACCAGACCTCAAAGAGACACTTAAAAGAACAAGAAAAAAGGGACTTAATTCAGCAAGATTTTAAACTGCACGAGAAAGACAGGATATGAATGGAAACATAGACACACATTAAGCTTAAACTATAGGGTTCAGCATCCCAAAGCAACTTGCAGGTTATGAGAGACGCTGTAGTTATTAAGTTGGATTACCTTTTAACGTGCACCCAAAGCATGGATTTGTTGAGCTGTATTAGTAAGTTACCCTTTTACAATACCAAAGAAAGCCACTTTACTGCAAGAAGGCGCTTGGTAAGCTAGAAAAAGTGCAAATCCGAAAGACAGGTGGTGACACCCCCTTGAAGCTCTAACATTAGGTCGCTGCGAGGTCATGGATCTTGAAGCGTCTATTTGGGCCTCCGTAAATTTTTATCGGCAAGGATGGACTGCATTGCATTGCAAAGGAACCAAAGAGTGAACTTTGCAAGTTTCAAGAGCTTTTGCTCAGTCACAATGGTCCAAATACAAAAAGAGACACTTTGGAATGTGTGACATCACACCAAAGTAGTAGGTTGATTAGTAGCACTAGACTTTCGGTGCAAAAATTCAAGAAAAGAAACTTTGACATTCATTTTGCTATTCTAATAATCAACCTATCGTCATGAAATTAACAAAAATATAGTTTTGAAAGAATGGTTCATCAATATAAACTGCTTTAGCGTTTTCTTTTTGCAATGCTTTTAAAGTGTTCTTGTCAGAATTGCCTCGTTCTGTTACTGGCGCGGGTGGCATACCTTGGATGTCTAGTGCTTTTGATGTACTGGCTGATGCTGTTTTTGTCATAGACGTGGCTGCATTTTGTGTTTTTCACAGGTGCTTCAATGTCTTTCTGGGTGATGGGGTCCTTCCACTGAACGTTCTCAATGTCCTCGGTAACGGTCATGCTGTCCTCGAGGTCTTGGGATGATGAAACTGCAAAGAGAGAAAACGCAGTTAAAGAGGGGGTGATGTGAGAAAGAATTATGATTCATACGGGTGTCGCACCGTTCGCTTTTTATCTTGCTCGGGCTCGATCACAATAGAATGTGCCCGTGTGGCACTGGTATAACAGAAAGTCGTTACAAGGATTAACAAATCTTAGAAATTAAAGAATAATATTGACAGGAGGCTTTATCTTGGGATGAAATCCGATTTCCCTATTCGAATACATGCGAAATGATGAAATGCTCTCAACAAACAACTGCTGCACTGATTTGAATAAAATTTGCTGCATTAAGAAAGAATGCTGACTTCTACTGACTGCAGGAAGTAGAATTTTGATTCAGACTAAGCCTCTTAGTTTTTACAAGAGTTACCAAAAGTTGGCAGGTTCCAAAAAAAACTGAAGCATGAAACTTACAAATCTGATATGTATGTATAGGTTTACAGCTTATGGGAAAGTTACAATATCTGCAAAAGTCCTGCTCACAAATTACAGTGGTACATATACGAGGGGGTACCCAAAGTAACTGGAATTATTTTTAAAAAATTATGTATTTATTTATTTGTTACAAAACAACCTTATCATCTTGAAAGTACCCTCCATTACATTTAATACATTTGTCCAATCTGTGATTTCATCATTCGAAACATTTTTCAAACTTGTTTGTCTTGATGGCCTAATAGCTCCTCTCTTTTTTTGTTTTTTTCCCTCACCTCTTTTACGTCATGAAATTGCAGTCCTTTCATATCTTTCTTCATCCGAGGAAACAAAAGAAAAGTCGCACGGAGCGAGGTCAGGTGCCCATGCCCCTTACTCTCCTGACCTCGCTCCGTATGGCTCTTTTTCTTTTATGGCTTGAAGTTCATGCACTAACTTTTTGTTACATCACAACATCTTGACAATGTCTGCTTGGAACAAGTTAACAGTTTATTTACAGACAAGGATTATAATATTGTGTTTTACAGGAGGCAATAACTCAAACTAGTGAGTTTCTAAAACTTTTTCTGAACAGACAGTCCAAATGTGCAAATACTTCGAAGTGTGTCAACATTGAGCAACTTATCTATCTAAGGGAATAGGCGGGATTTATAAAATGGAACTTGCCATTTATATTTATGCAAACAAGGAAGGAAAATGGTCAGACAATTCAGCAAACCTTTCTTTAGTGAATGAAAGTTATGAATTTTGAATAGATATGTACAGAACTCTATAGGTAAGAATTACTCGTGGGACACAGTCCTTAATTTACCAAAACCCTAACCATTTATATAAAAGCTAATGTGTTAGTAATGCATTAATTAAGTCCACAATGCCATTAACATATTAAAACATTTTTAATAGACTACACATCTTGATAATTAGACCTTGAAATATCAGCTTTGATGTGATTTTCTGCTCTGTTTTGATCACTAATGTTCTACTTGTGGTCGATAACTAGGCACTGAGAGAAAAACAGAGGCTTGTTAATAAAAACTGGAGAGGTTTGCCTGTTGGCATGCCTGATGTGCTACTTCTGACAGACACTGGTCTCGATGACAAACTTTAATTAGGCACTATTATGTGATTGGAAGAGAGGGGTGTGGATAACAGAGCAAATGGGGATAGACATTATTTTAGTTGACATTAACAGAAAAAAAATGGAGCTGAGCAGGCCATTGAATGCATAGGGCAGATAACCGGAAGACCGTTAGAGTTACGGAATGGATGCCAAGGAAAGGGAAGTGCCAGTCGAGGATGGCGGAAAATTAAGTGGGATGATGAAATTAGGAAATCTGCAGGCACAAGTTGGAATCGGCTAACGCAAGACAGGGGTAACTGGAGATCACTCGGAGAGGCTTTCGTCCTGCGGTGGACATAAAAATAGGCTGATGATGATGTGCTAGGAAGCTGTGGTGCTCTACATGTGTTATGCAGACTGTGACTTGATAAGGCATAATGTAAGGATTCCTTTCACTCGATCCTATTCCTTTCGTATCATCGCCAACAGGCCAGTCCTGGTGATAACGCAGGCAAAGCACTGCTCAGACCACCAACGAAGTGCACCACGGAAAAAGATTTGAAATAGAACCATTTACATTGTCCCAGTCCTGGTTAGATAAATTTGCTGCTGCGTTTTCAGTCCACGTCAGATGAAGGGTTCTCCTGTGTTTTTGCGCCACTTAATGCAAAAGTTAAGTGCTTTGTAGAGTCACTGTACACTTCTTTTTCCCTTCTACAGAACACATGGGGTCAGAGACCTGGTCAGCTGCTGTATGGTGCCATTCGCTCCTGGCCCTCTACTTTCTTCGATGTAAAAAAGTGTCAATGCTTAAAAAAAATAAAGACACTGGGAAGCCTCACAGCAGCTGTAATTTACTGCAACATCTTTTCTACATACCAGTTTCGGTTCAATATCCCAGTTAGTGTACCTATCTCACGACACTTAAAGTGAACGAGAAAAAGGGGGTTAAGCGAGGGGCCCGATTTTTATTAATCATGTCATAAGAAGCCAACAAACAAAGACACCAAGGACAACACAGGGGAAATTACTTGTACTTACTAATTGAAATAAAGAAATTATAAATTAATGAAACTGAAAGTGGATGAAGAAACACCTTGCCGCAAGTGGGGAACAATCCCAAGTCTTCGCATTACGCGTGCGATGCTCCACCAATTGAGTTACTAATTGGTAGAGCATCACATGCGTAATGCGAAGACGAATAAATAGACATTTATTTTCTGGTGAGTTCATTATTTCTAATTCACAATTATTCGAACTTTTGGGAAGTTTTCAGACTCCAAATTATCATTTGGCGACTAGAAAATTATTTGAGGTCCTCTAAGAACTACCGATAATTGTTCTAAAGTTTCAATATCAAAGATCTTCATTTAAAATAGAAAATGAAAATGTCACGTCAGTACAGTCCGAAGATGTGTTGAATGTGCGAGCCCATAGCCTGGCATACCACCCTCACCTTCTACAGGCACACTGGCATTATCACCAAGATTAGGCGCCACTGCTCAGGGTGCGATCAATTAAGTGCAGCACGTAGTCTCACTGATAAGGCCAATGTGGCAGTAGAAGACGGAGATGGTATCTCAGGCCAGGCGCTCCCGTGTTATCTTTAACAGATTTGAGGTCTGCACTCCTTTGAGAATGCCTGGCTTTCTTCCTTATCTCTTAAAACACAGTAACAGTTCGCTGCAGTATCTGTTTTCTTCACTCTCTGTTCTCTTCTCCACTCGGTAGAATGCACCATAAGGCCACTTCCTGTCAAATGTATAAATTCCTGTGCAAACACTGTTGTGATTGAGCAACTCACAGGAACACACAAAATGCAAAATTTGATAACATAAAGCTGATAGGTTTTCCTACCTTCTTCTACTCTGCTTGTAATCCTAAGGAGATTCTTGAATGCCACATGATTTTCTGGGTCTCCTTGACGCTGTTTTGCAGCTTCGTATGTAGAGGCAAGCTCTTGTTTCCAATCTAGTTGTCGGTTGGCTTCGGCAGTCTGTCTGGCCTGAAGGCAAAAAATTGTGGCAGGAACCACCGAAGATGATTGCCAAAGTCAGTGATAGCTTTTTCGTGCATGCATATCCTCATGAAACCGTGAATCGTGAAACCTCATGGGCACATCGGCAGACACATAGGGTGGCAATCCTGCTGCCAACCACAATACGAAATGTTACCATGACACAGCATACCTTGTAGTCACAGTATTCCAATTACAGGGACCCAATGATACTCAATCACAATGCTAATTTCTCATATCTTGGATGGATCTTGACTGGGGGCACCGAAATCCTAAAATTTTCACATAAATTCTAATCGTATTTTTTTTTACCAGCAAATGTCTTTCAGGTATTAAATTATTCCAAAAACACAGAACCATAACTACTATAACTTATGCCCTTATTACTACGGGCAACTATGCGTCCCTTATATTTAGACATTTTTAAGGTAGATACTACTTAAAGAATCCACATTTTGATGCCAAGAGATTGAAGTGATGGTACTCCAACTTTATAAGAGCTTGCTTACATTATTTAAGAGCAATAGGCCTACATTAACATTTTATTTCATGAAAAACATTACCTCTGCTTTACCATCGCTCAACTTATAGGTGCAGCTCATGGACGCCTACGCATCAATAAACATGACTGAACCCCATTGTAAAGCACGAAGAAAAAGGACTGCACATAAACGACGCTCATGGATACGCAAGTTTACTATAGTGCGATTTTTCCTAATTTGAAGATTTTGTTGCGCTGTGAGTTAGGGTCGTTGTCTCTGTAGTAAACAACGGCTTCACTTTCTCATATACTATAATGAAGCTAAACATTTCGACAGAATTGCTTGTCTGCTTAGGAAATTGATTAGGACTTGAGACTCTCCCCACCACCGGTCATCCTAGCACCACGGCAGCCGTCAACACCCCCCCCCACCTCCCGTGCTCCCCCTTCCTTTCTTTACAAAAGATGCTTTAAAGGCTGCACACCACTACCCACCGAAGAACAACCCCCTGAAGAAGGAGCCGAATGGGCTCCGAAACGTCGGGCTAATAAAATTCAGTTATTTGTCTTAAAACTTATTGTGTGCAACAAACAGGGACGAAGAATAGAAGAAACACAAGGACGAGCGCTTTCTAACAACTGGTTTTATTTTTGAAGAACCACCTGCTTATATACCCACAGATCTGCGCGATCTAGTCAAACAGAGCATGCCTATAGCGCATATAATACACACAGATCTGCGCGATCAAGTCAAGAGAGCACATCTACAGTACATATACCACTTGTGATAAAAAACAAAGACGTGGACCAAAGCCACCCGGTCAACATATGAACAGCAAGGTAGAACAGAAACATCCACTTACGATAAAATGTGTTAATAATTAAGAGGTTAAGGGAACACTTGTCCAGTCTGAAAGGTCGCCCTAGCACGCATTTGGCAATGCATTGCCAAGAACATGATTGCTCCCCCTGTCTGAGTAGCACCAACATTTTGTATAGGAACAGAAATCAAACCGCGAGAGAAATTGTAGAAGCACACTGGAGTGAAAAACAAAAAGGAAAATGCATCAGCCATTCATCGGTATCATTGTTGGATAAAGAAAATTCACTTCTATAATCACATCTCTAACGCATTTTATCGTAAGTGGATGTTTCATGCACCTTGCTGTTCTTATGTCGACCGGGTGGCTTTGGTCCACGTCTTTGTTTTTTATCACAAGTGGTATATGTACTGTAGATTTGCTCTCTTGACTTGATCGCGCAGATCTGTGTGTATTATATGCGCTATAGGCATGCTCTGTTTGACTAGATCGCGCAGATCTGTGGGTATATAAGCAGGTGGTTCTTCAAAAATAAAACCAGTTGTTAGAAAGCGCTCGTCCTTGTGTTTCTTCTATTCTTCGTCCCTGCTTGTTGCGCACAATAAGTTTTAAGATAAATTTGTTCCAACTAGGCCGACTCGCAGTCTTGCTTCAGTTATTTGGTTGGAGTCAGTCTCAAGTCCTAATCCATATACTATATTACAGCTGCTTAGTTTAAAATCACGAGCAAAACGTACCTGTGCCTTCAGTGCAGTTGCTGCTACCACGAAACTGTCGGCGTCATATTCTTCCTTGATCATACGTTTCGTGCAAAGTTTTAAGGCCTCCACGCTTTCGTTCAAAGCATCACCTGGGCAAAGGGGAATAATACGATCAAAACAATGTCACGTCAACAGATAAACGTGCAGCGTACACACAACTCCGTGAGCGGTATACCGTGCTCGCGTAAACAGAGGTGTCTTCGGGTCGTGTCGCAAGGCTCTCATCGAATTTCAAACCGCTTTATAGCTCTTGAGAATGAGGTTTTTTTCGGGGAGCTGACTGCACTAATTGGGAGAACCCCAGCTGTTTCCTTTAAGTATTGGAGAACTATCAGAACCCCACCACCACGGACCCCTGAGCACATCAGCTCAAGTTCGCAACAGTC
This sequence comes from Dermacentor albipictus, assembly GCF_038994185.2. NCBI lineage: Eukaryota > Metazoa > Arthropoda > Arachnida > Ixodida > Ixodidae > Dermacentor > Dermacentor albipictus. Next base: position 121,721,566 of record NC_091825.1, read on the forward strand.
TACATACGCTACACTCAGCAATGTTACGGCAGATCACTAGGAAAAACCAGCCTACAAACATGTACCTTCGCCTACTTCACAAACGTCGGCAGCAACACCGAGGATGACGTCGAGCCCTTGCACAACATAACAATTTAGTCTTTTCAGGTCGTCGACAGCCATGTCGAACGGTGTGAAAGATGCCATGGCGACTACGACTTTAGTAAATAACTAGAGAAAAATATCACGGCACGGCTTTAACGACGTCAAAACATAGGACAAAACGAAAGCACCGCGAAAGTTGTGCGCGCCGAAACAAACTAAAAGCACGAGGTGGACATGAAACCATAGACAAATGAAAAGAGCCCCTTTGAATCAGAGAAATGGCACGCGCCACTAAACTCATAAAACTAGAGAAAGAACTCTCATGGCGTACTGTATGGTTAACTTCACCATCATATTTTTCAATTCTTATAAAGTTTTTTATGTAATGTTGTAATTTTCTTTAATTTCTGTAGTGGTTATTTGAGTTAAAGGGTCATGGAGATGGATCACTTATGTCATCGCTCCACAGAGATGTTACTGGTGTGGCAAAATGGCGGACATTCAAAGGTGCGTGATGCTTTTTTCGCTTTAGCCGGTTTCTGTGCAGCATGCGTTACAAATTTGCTTCGTTAGCGATTAAAGTTCCGTCAGGCTGTTGACGAAAGTGTAGTGAAATAGCAACTACCCTTCTTTGCCCTCCTGCTGTGCTTGCTGACACCAAGGCAAAGTGTAAACTTCGATTCACACCAACACCGGCGTGGATGCTTGTAGCATGCAAATTGATGAATTGACTTTGCAGATCGATCAAGGACCTCTGGGTCATCATTTCCGGAAACACTCTTCTCAGATCAAACGTATGTAGCCTTTCTGGACTGTGCGTTGCACCTGAGTAAAGTAACCGCTGCTCACCGCTTCGTATTTGCCCTCAGGAATTGGTTGGCACCGAGCTCACGAAAAATGCCGATCAAGTTCTCAATGGACTTCTTTACTTCACTGACCAAAGGTAATATGCTTGTTGTTTTGCTACTTACTAGTGCTGATAGAATTATCGCTTTTCATTGTACTCTAGGAAGTCCAAGACGACCGTGCCTGAAAGCTTTAACCAGGAACTGCTTTCCAAGCTTAGCACTCTTCTCGTAAGTAAAACTGAGTGTATCTCTTTAATTAAGCTCCCGGCCGCGTAATTACGAAGCTGCCGGTTTTGCCATAGATGTTGTTAATGGGCTAGTTTATTTCAGGGATTGGACAAAGAGCGCAGTTATGAACTGTTTTGTTCTTACCTAATATACGAGTATCGAGGCACCCCAGATGACTTGAAGGTAAGTGCACCTCATGTTTTCTTTCCGACCGTTTCATAAAAGCATGTGAGTGTGTGCCGCATTCGTGGGCAAGTTCCCCAAATTTTAGAACTCTGAAGTGTTGGCATGCAGTGCTGATCCCAATTTTTTTTCGTTTTTTTTTTTTTCACGTCACCAAAGGCAACAGTGGCGAGTGAGCGGAATATACCCCACATACTAAATGAGGTAACTTCTTTTTCTTTCTTTTTTTTTCTTAAGTGAAGCAAATTTTAGCTCCTGCCATCTTTCTTTTCCTTCCTTGTTTTCTTTTTTTTTCCCCATTTCTCTTTGAAGCGTTTATATTCAGCTTTCTCTTGCAGGTGTGGAATTACTATCGCATGGAACGCCTATTCAGCCTGTTTTGCTTGAGATACATTCTTGAGCACTGGCAGAACCCTTCTCATGTCTATGTGGTAAGGCAAACTTTTACACTTCTGTCACAGCTTTTCAAATAACTAAATACCATGTGCCATAAATAGCGCACCCTGCATTTTTCTTTTTTACGGTGTTGTGAAAGACCAAACCTTGGAGAGAACTCTCACTTATGCTAGCACAAGGAAACTTATATGCAATGTAGGGCATGAAACGAAATTCATCATCTAACAATTTACATTTCCCTTAGAATGATTTCGTAGAAGACAGTGTATTGCTTTCTCAATTCGTTATATAGTGCTTTTTTCCTTGATAATTTCGTTTGATTATAGTCTTTGCATATTGGCATTGTCCCCAATACATGGTAATGGTGAGCATAATGCTTTGTTTTGCTATTTATTTGTTGGTGCAGCATCTCTCAGGATCCACACATTTTTCCCAGATGACTGTCTACGGTTAATAAATATAGACGACCTGAGACAAAATGTTAACTTTTGCTGAGTAGGCTTTAGAACAACGGCAGACATTGTAAATTGTGCGATAATTGTTAATGCAATCATTAATTTCCACGTTTCCACACTGCAAAATAAATGTAGCACAGCAAACTAACTAGAACAACAGCTCATTACATGGTTCATTTCTCAAAAGTTCCTGTGCAGAGACTTTGTAACAATTGATGATTGTCCTTTAAATACAAGCTGACTACAGTTCTGCACAACACAACATTTCTATATTTCATAACAAGATTGCTGAAACCTTGTGGGACACACTATCTCACAACAAGGATGCAAATAATGCATGCGAAAAATTTATATTAGAATACTATAGCCAGTTTAAGCAGCTAGCTTTCCTTATGTTTGCTCTAAACTAAATAAAGAAACACAAGAACTATGTGTGACTTCTCAACTTTCAAAAAGAATTAAAATTAAAAATAGGTTGTTCAATGACTTCATCAGAAACAAGGATCCAGACTTACTGAAAGCCTACAAGACTTAGCAAAATCATCCAGATAAAGACGTCAAAAAGGCTAGGCGAGTTTACTTCTTGAATTTGTTTATTTCAGCCGCTGGATCAATGGATAAAACGTGGAAAAGACTTAACTCGGTGTTAAAGTACAAGACTTGCCCACTTGAAATACACATGCCTGTTACCAATAATTCAGAGTTTACAGGCAAGGCCCTTGCTGATGCTATAATAGGCACTTTGTTTCAGTAGGTAGTAGCGTTAAGTGTGGAAACCCCTTTAATAACCTTCCTTTTAGCCAGCATTCAATTTTTCTTACTCCTGTATCAGAAAGTGAAGTAATTGGAATTTTTTTAAGCTTAAGAAACAGTTCTGTTAAAGACATTGATGGCTTTCAAGTTGAACCCATCAAAAGCTGTGTACAATTTCTAGCTCCGTGTTTACTTCATATCTTTAATTTTTGTCTTACCCAGGCTGTATTGTAAGTCAGATGCAAATCGAACGTGTAACTGTTTTGTACAAAAAAGGCTACAAAAACGACCTCAGAAATCATAGACCGCTATCAGCACTCTCCATATTTTCAAAAGCTCTATAAAACGTTATTGCAAAACGATTTACGACTTTTGAAAACAAACAGTATTTTGTCGGACACCCAGTTTGGGTACCGTAAGGGTCTTGGTACAGAATATACATTACTTACACAAAAAGAATACCTTTTAAGAAAACTTGAAGAAGGCAGACTAATTGGTATTTTTGTAAATTTTACGGAAGCGTTTGACTGCCTTAATCGTGACTTACTAGTAAATAAATTTGAACATTATGGTTATCGAGGAAAAGCTGCGTCCCTAATCAAACCTTACCTTCAGTACCGGACTCAAATCGTTAACGTAGATAGTAACTACTCCGACCCATTGCTGCTTATGTCCGGTGTACCTCAGAGTAGCATTCTTTGGCTGTTTTTATTTAATATTTATATAAATGATATTGCTACACGCGTATGGTATTTGATTGTTCGAACGAGGCGCATGGACGCCATCACTCGAGAAAAGAGAGAGAAGAACGAACTGGGCTTGCGCTGTGAATCTAAGCGGTCAGCGCTGCAACCGCTGTTGTAAATATAACCTGTAAATAGTTGGTCATCTTAATGACTCGTCGTTCGCGTAACAATATTATATCCATGCATAAATCTGCTAAATTAATTGTTTACGCTGATGATACCAGTATTTTTGTAACAGGAGGATCATCTACTGAACTAATTAATGAAGTAAACATGTTACTAATAGCATTACAAGAATGGGCTAACCAAAACTATTTAAGAGTAAGTGTCTCGAAGACCAAAGCAGTACCTTTTTGCATTAAAAACGAAGGTGTTACAATAAATAATTCTCTATCAATTGACAGTACTCCAGTGGATATCATACCAAACTTTAAAACATTAGGAATAATCTTTTATCAAAGTATGCTGTGGAATACACATATTGACACTGTGCAAGCTAAGCTTTCGCAGTTAGTTGGACTAATTTTCCCAAAACCGCAGTGTCCCACCCTGTAGCATTATGAAAATTATTTATAACACCCTGTTTCTATCTAGGTGAAACTATTGCCATATGGTATAAGGAACAATGACACAAGTCAACCTCCAGAAGTTACACATATTGCAAAAATGTTTTTTACGAGCTATAGAGGGTGTTTCCAATTACATCGACACTTCTTCTTCGTTGTGCAAATATGATATTTTACAAGTCACTAAGATCCATGATTACAGAGTTTGTAAAACCTATAAGAAATAACTAAAAAATGGTATGTCCTTTCTGCGGTAACTGGCTTATCTGGCAGAAAACAAAGCCATCTATTCCACAAGAAATAACTAACCTTAAAGAATGCAAACATACAAAACAACATACGGTCAATAAACCTTACAAAATAAGTTACCTAGTCTACTAAATACATTACACAGAAACCAACTTACGTTAGAGAGCATAGCTTTCAAGGAATTACGCATTTTTTTTAAAGCCCCCTTAATACCTTTGTCTTGTACCACTGCAGCTGTGTCTAGATGTGACAGTAGCTTTGTTATATCTTTTTTTTTTCTTCTTCATAAAATTGTCGCAATGGAATATGTACTTTCATATTGTTAAGAAGTTTCTGTAAGTTTCACTATAATTTATGTATATGGCATCACATAACCATGCAGCCACTATTTTGTGAGGTCCTGTGGCTTCGTTAAGCTGTCTATGTTGGCAGCTTTTTCCGCTGGTCTTCAGCGTCATGTATGTGTTTGATGCGGATTAGTGAACTTGATGAACTTGATGCCTATAACACTTAGCTTTCTTCAAGGTTTCATTTTTTGGCAAGCTGCATTGACTGTATCAACTGCAGTATTGTTGAACACTTTGTGTACTCATTCGTGTGCTGGTGCATTGGCACATGTTGACCAACAGTACCTTGATGGGTGGTGGTGGTGGTGGTAACAACTTTATTAACAATCCGGCAAATTCGTGGCCTGGGCCTAGGCCACCCCCGAGGAGGTCCGGAGATCCTGTCTCCTCGCCGCCTCACGGGCTTGCTGGATGGCCCATAGTTGATTTCCGAGGTTTGAGCTGCGCAACGCGGCCGTCCATCGCGCCGCAGCTTCATCTGGGGAAACTGCATTTTCTTCGCATATAATGTCACATTCCCAGAGAATGTGTCTAAGAGTTGCGTGAGCCCTGCTGCATAGCTTGCAGTTATCATCTGAGTAGACGTCCGGATATATCCTCCTGAGATGGACAGGGTTGGAACCTTGATGGGAATGTATAAAATTATTTGCACTGTTAAAACTGGAAACTTGAAACTATGATTTCTTTTTAATCATGTCTTTATTTGAAGTTGCAATTGATTGAAGAGAATGTTCCTTAATGTCTTTCGTTTCTGTTTAGAGATTGTTCGATGGATTTTTGGAGCGCTTCAATGAAAATGAGATAATCATCAAAAAGGTACCAATTTCACTTTCGATCTTTTTAAGTTTAGTATATGTCTTGATAGAACGTTCTGTAAAACATGTTTATGAAAATATCAATGAATGGACTCCAACTTTCAGTTTTTGTATGCCATGATGTGCTGGGCATAGTATCTAAAAAAAAATTCTCTCCACACACTTGGACTCACTTTTTCTTAACTTGTGCAATCTAACTTGGCTTCATCTGACTAAATCAACTCAAGTGATAAGGTTTGCTTGGGTTGCATGAGAAGTGAACTTCAACATTGATTGTGCTTGTCTGACAGTTCTGATTGTTTGCATTGTCACTTCATAAAAGTGCAGTACAACTGTGTGGTTTCTGCTATAGCTAACTTCTTTCAATTCTGCGTTGTTTAAATTGAGTTCTCTCCTAATTCAGCCATGTTCGAAAGCTGCAAAAGGTTCTCAATTTCTTTTTTTGCTAGCATACCATTCAAACAAAATTTACATGCCTCATATAGTTTGAATTAACAGAAATTGTTTGCACGAACTTTGCTATAATAGAACTCATCATATTATTACTCTTCATGGTTGGAATATTGCGGGCGTTGTGGGGACTATAGCATTTAATCTGGCTCATAGAATGCACGATCACTGAAGTCAACTCTGACTTACCCCAACAGATTATTGAGCAGTTGGATTTGATAGTTGAAATCCAGCAGCCCTCAAGAGAGTCTCATGGACCTTACATGGTAAGCTAGCATCACTTTTAAAAGTTCACTGCCTTGCGCTTCTGCGCCCCTTCATTCCTCATGCTAGCAGTCTGTGCCATGCTTTATCATATCATGTGTCCCTGCCGTTTCCTGTGCATGTTGTGAAATTGACAGCATTTTCGAAAATAAACAAAGCCACAAAGGCTCCTGGAACATGCATGCGGTAGGTTTGGACTTTTCTCACTGGAATGTAGTTTTAAAGGACTACTGATGCATACTTGCGAAGTTGTTCAAACTTTACCATGTGCTTCTTACATGTGTCAGGATGTTGGGAAGCACTTACAAGTTATTGTAAGTTGATTGTGAAGTTAAGGTTTTGAAGTGTGAGCTTCCTTTGGCGAGCTCCCCAGCTCTGTCACGCGATACGTGTAATGCCTTGTATTTGGACAAAAATGCATAGTAATTTGCAAAGTTAAGATATTTATTCATTGTGATAGTGTAAAGTAGGAGATTGGTAGCTTTTTTAAGCGATAAGGAACAAGTTAAACAAAATAAAAATAGAATGCCCGTAGAGATACATAGGGCTTCTAAGAAAATGCATGGGGAAGCGTTTAGTAGGGTTGTGCCAACTGAACTTTGCATGTGGGCCAGCTTGAAGTTTGGGGATGGGCGAATTTGAAATGTGGGTTGGGCATACTTAAATTTGGGGGTGGGCCAATTTGAAATTTGAGAGTGACCCAACTTAACTTCGAGGGTGGGCTAATGTGAAATTTGAGGGGGGCCAGCTTGAAATCTGGGGGCGGGGGGGGGGGGGGAGGGGGGCAACCTAAGTTTGGAGGTGGGCCTACTTGAGATTTTGGGGTGGCCCAATGTCCAATTGAATGCTGCTGAGCGTCCTTCGAGTTATGAGCACGTCGCGGGCAAGCGAGCACGTTTTCATTGGGCCTTGCCGAGGTGCAGTGAGAATGAAGGTGAGAGCTTGTGTGGACAAGGAATGTACGCATAATACAGGCTTGTGAAAGTGACAGCGAAGGTGAAATACCATCTCAGTGATACACTGTCCCCTCACGCTATGCCTCATGCGCTACTGTGGCAGCTGGCGTTCCCTTTCAACCGCTCTGCTCCGTTGAAGCGCGTTCGCGCCCGGCATTCTTGCTGAATTGCTACAATTGCATTGAAGTGGTCGGATCCGGCGAGACAATCTGACATTTGTATGCTAAAGCCTAACCACTCTTTGTAACCGTAAAGGCCATGGGTAGACATGCATAAGCTGGGAAAGGCAAGTAAGCATAAGTAAGCAAAAACGAAGTCACATCCGAGCCAAACAATGCTTACACTTTAGTAGACAATTCTCAGAATATCTGTAGCTTTCTTAAAGTGCTCGACCTGGCGTCATCGACATTATCATGATGTCATGGCACATAGCAGAATTCGCTAATGTCATGTAGCAATAAGGCTAGGTGTGATAAATTTTCTCATTAAAAGAAGATGTTCTGGCACATTTCTTATGGCTTCGATCGAAGGAACAGAGCAAGCCAGTGTATCATGCTGTCATAACATATCCACCATCTGGTTACTGAAACTGAAACTGTTTCATTAAAACAAGTATAATAAATTATTTAGGGCAGTCTGACACTTTCCAGTTCATTTTTCTAGAATTGCTCAGGCTTGGATCTATGTTTTATGTAAAAGAAAGTTCAGTAGAAAATGACCAAGTCACTAGTACGTCAAGCTCAGCTGATTGAACCTATGAACACAGCAACACATGCCAGGCACTTGTTATTCAAGGACATTGTTTCTTTTACACTACAGTTGTCTGGTTTACTTACCAACTCAATATGATTTCTGTGCTGGGTCATGTAATTCTGTTCAGGGCATCTGATCTGCTTCATTTCAGACGAACACTCTGATTGGTCAATGGGTCAACTACACACTGCAAGAACAAGTGAGTGCTTCTGAGCATGCCACCCTCAATCTCATTTCTCTTACATCTTATTGTGGTTCCTTAATATATATTTTTTTATTTGCTGTCTTTCAGTGTGAGCTTTTAAAGATCGTCCTGCTCTACTATAAGGATATACAGCCAAAGCTGGAAAACATTATTCAGCTCCTCGACGTGTTTCAGGTATGGGAACCTTGACTGTGGCATTTCCATATTACCACATTCTGGTGGTGGCAATGTACAAGAGTTATTCTGTCCTTAGGTATAACCGCGCTTTAATTAACTTCACATAGTTTAATTTATAAATTAAAAGCCCTGCACTGTGGCATTCTGCTGTTGAGCTAAAGGTCATAGGTTCAATTCCCAGCCATGGTGGCCACATTCTAAAGGGTGGAATGCAAAAATGCTTGTTTACTGAGTTTTAGGTGCACATTACTGAGCTGCAAAAAACAAAAAAAAAAGAGAACATTACAGTACTGAGAGGAAACATCTTGAGTTAAGCTTTCTTTGCCTCTTCCTTCAACTTTCCCACTGCTGCTGCTGCTGCTGCTGCTGCTGCTGTCTTGCACACCGCGTTGGGGGGTGGTTCAGAGGGTGTGTATACATGACAGGAGTGTGGCAGAGAAGAAAGGCGATGCGAGAAACTTGTGTGTACCTTTGCACCGCATCAAGTGTGCACAATACCCTCTGGAGCTTCCTGGGCGTCACCACGTTAGCCTCTTGACAGCTATAATTATCCGTGACCCCCAGTAAAAGCGTTGCAGAAATTGCAGCGCTTACCTTTCTACTAACGTACTAGTCCAGAGGGAAGCTAGATAGAATGGTTGAGAGGAGGTGGGAGGTGAGGCAGATAATGAGTAGAACCAATGAAATCGCGAAACGAGTAAGTGACAGCCTTGCCACTTTTACTCGCAGTTCTCGTGCAAGGGGAGGGGGGGGGCAAGAGTGATAGGGAAAAGGTGTCGTGAGAAGGCAAGGAAACGCTGCTACTATAGGCATGACAGTAGTTTCTGGGAAATGGGATAAATTTTAGTCCAAGGTATGGTACGGTATGTTTTTGCTATTTCTGAAAATAAGCACCATGAAAATTTGTCCAGTGGATAACTTAACACAGGGTGTACAGAGGCAGAGCCAAATTAAAGCGCACTGTAGGGTCTAGGTGACACTATGGCAGCGGTCACACATAGAATGAACGTTTCTTTACCCACCACGGTAGCTCTGCGGCTATGGCATTTCTCAAGGTTGCGGGTTTGATCCTGGTCAGAGCAGCCACATTTTGACGGGGCTGAAATAAAAAAACGCTCATGCACTTAGATTTAGGGACACATTAAAGAACACTAGGGTGTCAAAATTAATTCGTAGTTTGCTACTATGGCATGCCTCATAATCTGATTGTGGTTTTGGCGCATACAGCCCCAGAATTCAATTAAAGTTTGATACTTCTGCCACAATGCGATGTGCCATGTGAGGCAATGAATAACATGCACTGCAGTGCTATGCAATGAATATGCAGTGAATAACATAATTAGTTATTTGTTGTACTTTAAAGGAGTTCTGGTTCCGTAGTGTATTTAGTGGGTCAACAGCTCTCCAATAAGGAAATGAAAATGAGGCATACATTTTCTGTTGGTGCTCTTATAAGGAATGCCAGATGGCCAAAATACTAAAGCCCCTCCTCTCTTTACAGCTCTCTTTCACCAGCTGAGTGTTGCTTTGAAATGTTGAAACCATCATGAAATGGGCGTAGCACAGCAGACGAGGACAAAAATAAAGTTGCCAAAAGGACTTGTGGTCTCTTTTTTTTTCTTTTTTTGGTGTCTGCTTCGTTACTTTTGTTTTCTAATGGGTCTGTACCAACTTGTCCGAATGTCAACCTTGCAACTTTAATCCAAATAAATAAATAAATTAATCAATCATATCACTTATTGTTTCCATTCCTTGCTCTTTGTTCTTTGTGTTCTACATTGATTCTTATTGCTTGTTCTCCAACAGAAGCACAACTTTGGGCAGCGACGTTCTTTCAGGAAGCTTCTAGGTGACAGCCACAGGCCCATGCTCGACCTTATAAGGTATGTGAGGTGGACATATTATAAATCGAGCTCCAAAATTTCGCACTTGCATGTGACTAAAGTGAATCTGATGACTGGGTCATAGCATTTTAAGTGCACTTTGAGACTGTGAGCGAGAAGCACGTTCTGGTAATGCAAGCCTACCTTTGTGCACCACATTGTACTTGGAAAATGCTGACTCCCTGCATATGTGCGCCTATCACTTTCGTTGGACTTTGTTGCAGTTACTTAGAATGCCTTGTGCTCATAGAGAGCCTTGATCTTGACTGGCTACATCGATGCCACCAGGATAGCAAGATGTGAGTGTCTTCATCCTTCACTGTCAAAGTTGAGAGTCAAGTTGGGAACTTGAGCTTTTTGTTTTTCCTTTTTCTTATTCCTCCCTCCCCCCCATTCAGGACAGACCATCAGCTGCTGAAAGATCCGGATGCACTGCAGGTGAGACAACGTTTAGTGGAATGTATGTTTCTGTGCATTTTGTATGTGTATATACTATCTTTTTCACGTCAGCTTGTTTTAATTTTTGGGTTTGGAATTTGACTCTCTGTCTCTCTCCCCATATTTATTTCACAGTCATGGAAATAAACCCCTCTGTTGCAAGTGTAGTGCTCCGTGTGTGTATGGGCTTGTGTGAATCACTATTGCACCACCTATCAACACATCTGCACTGGATACGTAAACTTCCTTACAAAATGTGGGATGTGGCCCCTCTGTTTCGTTATGTGTGCAAGTGTGGTTGGCGCCATAGCACAGCAGCGTTGTGCTTTCCGTCTGCATGCAGCAACTAGACCGCAGCATGTCCTGTCTGGGTGGAAACCCAGCCCATGGCCCCTTGCTGCTCTCATGGCTTCTCGTTCGCTCCTGGATCCTGCCGGGCACTCGGACAGCCGGACTGGGAAAAGAGGCTCTCCGTATGGACGCCTTTGGCTATCTCAACAGTGCACTGCGGCACCCCGCTTTCTTTGGGGATGGGGTACGTTTTAGGGTTATCGGGATCAGCATCTTTATCTCATTGCTGCTTGCTGCTTCGTGGTGCTCCTTATCATTGTACTGTTTCATGGTGCTCCTTTCATGAATTAGTCTATTCATATATCTACACTCGCCCAAAGGGCATTATAAAAGGGTGGTTATAGCATTTCGCATTGCAAAAAATGGCATAAAGGAGAAAAAGAAATTAACAGTAAAGGATATGAAAGATACGAGACAGTTGCATAAAAAAAAGCAGGAAATGCAACATACTTATAACAAAAACCTGTTCAACTATGCAAGAACAGCAGTAAACGCTGAAAAACTTTGCTTACTTAAGGCTGTGCAAGGTTTTGAAGTTATACAAAACAAAGGCACTTGATCATGGTTACCTGCAATTACCTATTTACAGTCGACTCTCGTTAAAACGGACCATGATAATCCAACAAAAGATGTCCGTATTATCCGAAGTTCATTATATTCAAAACGCCTCACTTCCAAAACTTTTGTCACGATGTCTAACAACTTTATTGCTAAGAGTGAGTAACAAACGTTCCAAGTAAAAAACAAATAAAAAACATTGCAGTTTTGCCCAAAAGGCAAAGCATCGATTTTGATAGCAAATTAATCAAGATAAGCGCAACAGCAGCAGCGAGTGCATTGACCTTGACAGCCCATTGAGTGCTGTCTCTCACCTCAATGCGAACAAAACGTCGAAGGCGCAGCGCATGCGAAGCTACCAGCACCGGGAACACTTTGTCCACATTGCAGATTGCTATCAAAATACGGCGCCTACGCGGGCGTGTACTTTGTCCACATTGCAGATCACTTTCAAGATAAGGTGGCCGCGCCGTAAGCAGCAACTGCTGGAGTCTAAACCTCTCTCTCTCGCCTCCATGCCTTGCGTGCATGCCATGCGGCGCGTTCCTGCCCCGTCTTCCTCCCTCGCGCGTGTAATATTGAGCCACAATCGTCAGCTGACCTGCACAAGTCAGTTGTCAGCCCATGTCAGCTCTGCAAAAATATGTTTTATGCGCCCGATTTTGAAAAAAAATTGCTGCTGATTTTGTCCGCTGTAGCTGATAGTCCATTGTAGCGCAGTCTGTTAAAAGTGAACATCGTTGCAGTAATAGGTAGAACAAACTAAGGCTGAAATATGGTCTGTTATATCCAAAAGTCTGTTGTACCCGGGTCCATTGTAACGAGCGTAGGCTGTACTATGTTAGTTCTTGGCTACCTGATCCAGAATTGCCTTGTTGTTCTAATGAAAATACCTTCTAATTTAATTTTATATGCATATTTAACCAAGCAAAGGGTAATGCCATGATTTGAGACAAGTTCCATGTGCTTTGCTGATAGGGAAGTCCTGAAGACCTTCTTTTAACATGAAAATATTGAGTAACTATTGCGTGTAGCATGATTAGGTAGGGTAAAGTGCAAGCGTTAGGTTGGATAAAGTGCAGTGATCATACGTTAGTGAAAGCTAGGATTCACCTCAATTTGAAGAGAGAAAGAGTAAAGTTGGTCAAGGAGATAAGGCCAACATAGGTGCAGTAAGGGTAAAAGCAGACAAATTCAGGCTGGTACTTGCAAACAAATATGCAGCCTTAGAACAGAGAGATGAAGATGACATAGAGGTAATGAATGAAACTGTAACTAGGCTGCATTCAGAGGCAACAGTTAAAGTGGGAGGAAGGCACCAAGGCAACCAGTAGGCAAACTCTCCCAAGTAATGAGAGCAGCATTCCGGGCAAGTTGGTAATCCATTACTCAAATGATATTGCGCAACAAAAAACGACACGGACGTGAGAGAACACGACACACCAAGCGCAAACTTTCAACTAAGTTTATTGTACCACTGAATCGATTTTATACATGTGAAGCAGTGTAGACTGCACATGCGCATTCATGTAACATAGTTACGAGTCATGTGATGCTGCCTCCAAGAAACTTAGTTCTTTTTCTGTGAGAGCCAGTGAAGGGAAGCTAACACACTTATCACCCAATTTCACAATCATCTGCGCTTCAGATATTTCACGGATGACAAGTAACAAAGGATCTAATAAAGAAACGACAAAGAATGAACGTGTCTAACTGAAGAGATAAGATGGAGCTTACGGAACTATCAAAACTGATCAACAAGGCAAAAATAAGGGATATTTGAAATTACAATGTGAGAAAGAGTGAGGAAGCTGTAAAAGATGGACGCAGCATGACATCAGTGAGAAGGAAACTTGGCGTAGGACAAAGCAAGATGTATGCACCGAAAGATAAGCAGGGTAATATCATCGGCAATCTCAAAAGTATAGTAAAAGCAGCGGAAGAATTCTATACTGACCTGTGCAGTACCCAGAGGAGTCAGGACATCTCCACACGGAACAATAATGAACAGGTTGCAGAGACTCCTTCTATAACTAGAGATGAGGTCAGAAGGGCCTTGGAAGGCATGAAACTGGGAAAAGTGGTAGAAGGTGGAATAACAGTGGATTTAATCAAAGATGTAGGAGACATAATGCTTGAAAAACTGGCAGCTCTCTGTGAAGTGTGTATCGACATTAATGGTCCCTGAAAACTGTAAGAATGGAAACATTATACTAATCCACGAAAAGGGACGTGTTAAAGAATTGAAAAATTATAGGCCGATTAGCTTACTCCCAGTACTATATAAAATATTCACCAAGTTAATTTGCAATAGAATGAGGGCAACACTGGACTTTGGTCAACCAAGGGAAGAGGCTGGCTTCGGGAAGGAATACTTTACAATTGATCACATCCATGTCATTAATCAGGTAATTGAGAAATCTGCAGAGTACAATCAGCCTCTCTATATGGCTTTCATAGATTATGAAAAGGCATTAGATTCAGTAGAGATACTACCAGCAGTCATATTGGCATTGTGTAATCAAGGAGTACAGGACACTTACGTAAATATCTTGGAAAATATCTACAGAAATTCTACAGCTACCTTAATTCTACACAAAAAAAGTAGGAAGATAACTATAAAGAAAGTGGTCAAACAAGGAGGCGCAATCTCTTCAATGCTATTCGCTGCGTGCTTGGAAGAAGTACAATAGATAATTTCTCGAATAAACAGATGTCACTTCTGGCAACATCCTTTTGGGGGCAGTCTTTGCATTCCACACTTAGCACCTTATACCCTCGCTGCAATATTAAATGTTCCGTTTCAGTGGTGACAGCAGTTGCTGACAACTTTGCAAAACTAACCGCACTCTGTGACTGATCATGTTTTGTGTGTTTGAGGTTTCTTGAAGCAACTGGCAAGGTTATAATGGAGCCTCACTAATAGTGTCACTTACACAGTGTGACAAGGTTATGATAGTTTTAGTGACTTCAACTGCTAACATGGGAACAAATACATGTATGAATTTTACTACAGTTATTTTTCACCTAAGTCAGATGTGCTGTAATCAGCTGCTCCAATGAGTCTTTAAATTCTTTCTATGCTCAATTCAAATGAATGAATGCATAAATGGCAAAGAGTGTGGAAGCAGGGTCAGACCACTGTAAGTTTCCTATGCCTTCGAAGACATTACAGCTCAAGATGTGCTAGACAAGTCCAGATACCGATTGTTTTGGAAGCACTTGAATTTCGGTATAAGGAGGCACAAAAGCAACACACTTAGTTGAATTGTGAGAAGTGCTGTAGTACTATTAAAAAAATAATAATAATATCCCGAGGCATGTACTCTGCTTGACATCGTTTCACAGATCCTTCCGAACAAGGTTCATGCCATTGTCTACGAGCTCATCATTCTCCTGGTTGAATCGTTCAATCATCGCAGCCTTGGTCCCATTGAGGTGAGGAGACTTAGCCCTTTAGGAAGCCATTCCCAAGATAATTTCTCAACGTGAAACATCTGTAGATTTGTTGCACCATTGTGCCTTTTGCACTAACAGGAAAATAATTTGATTTTCTGGGTGTGCCGGCACGGACTACTTAGAATTGATAGGTCATCAAGCCTTTGCATTTTTTCAGATCTGCGCACTGATTTGCTAAGATTAAATTGATGTCAGTTGTGTATAAAGTAGCAACAGGATCACAACAATGAACTGTTGGAAGTCACGACTGTGTGTGTATATAGATGCTCTTTTTGTTGATGTCCGGCTCACGCTTCATTAATGTTCTTATCTAACCAGAAGTTGGTTACACTGAAATTTTATGGTAGATTTTGTTCTTATACGACAGATGGAGCGAGAAAGCTTATTGATTTAGAGTTTCTGTATATGGCTCCTTTAGGAGCCAAGGTTGTGCACAGGTCCACCATCTTGCATGCAAAACGAACCATGTTTTCGAGGGAAAGCCACACGTCACATTTACAGGAGTCAAGCCCATTATGACATGAATGATTGTGTTTGATGTATGCTGACCCGCCGTGGCCTACCTGCTTTGTGTGGGACAGTTGAAGACAACTTTATTACAAACTTGCGCATATTAGCTATGGTAATTGTCCAATTTATTCTGAATGAATAGAAATATCCCACTGCATGCATTTAGATGATGTCGCCTAGTGCTAAATCTATCATTGTGCACAGCTTAGTGGCTCCATGTGTCGAAACACATGCCAACCAGCAGCCTTGGACGACTTCAAAATACGGAAAAAAATAAGGGTTTTATTGTGTGATGTCTGCACACACACACACACACACACACAAAAACAACACAATATAGACAAATTTTGGAAGCAGTCATCTGGACGTTGGTCATTGAAGAAAGCATGGAACTGTGGTGACAGAGTGATGGCTTCTTTGCGTTGTGTGGTTGCTTTGGAACCACTTGACTATGTTTGAAGAGCGGTTGTGTGAGTGGCGATTGGGAAAACAAGGTCTCAACTCTGGCTCCTTAAAGGGAGCCATATGCAGTAATTCTGTATCAATTGTTTGTGTTGCTCATGTCTTTTCTGACATGGCAAACCGACGCAAAAAGGCTGCACTTTCTCTTTTTTTTTTTTGATTGATGCATACCTTCATGAACTTATGAACTCTGATTTAGAGGACTTTGGTATTGATTATGAGGTGTCTTGACGAGACAATGACGAGGACACCTTGTTGGCTGAAGAACACTGATTATCTTGATTGTGTTTATTTTATATCTAATTAAATTAATTAATTAGCATGCCTTAACGCCTGTTAAAATTTTCAGATGAAACAATTCAGAACATTAATCAGTATATTGCCAGTTGGACAGAAATTGGAGAGAAATTGAATTTGTTGCACTTTGAAAAAGGCACCCAAAAACCCAAAGGGGTAAACAAAAGCGTTCTTCGGCTCTGGTCCCCGCGTCGCTCAGGTGGCTGCCACCGGTTTCATCAGGGTTCACACCTATGCCCCAACATCACTGTTCAGTTTGGTGTTGGGTGAGCCTTACCACTGAGCTATTACACCACACTCACGCTTGGCGATTTCTACGGGGTTTAGTTCACCGTGCTATGGATGGTTGATTAATTTTTTTATTTGATTAACAATTAATCATTCATTATTTTAGCCTTTAATCAATTAATTGCATTCTATGCAGGGTTTTTCATGGATTAATTGAATAATCAAAATTCTTGCAGGGCACGCTTAAAACGTGTGAAACACAGTTAGTATTTACTTTTGTAGGACCCTATTTTGATGTTTGAGAGATGGAACTAAGTTTGAAACACTAATTTTTGAACGTTTGATACAGGATAATCTTTAACTTGTTAAAGGCTAAATGTAGTTGGCACTACTGGCTTTTGAAAAGATAAACAGTATACATTATAAAATGGCAAAAGTGCAAGGTGAAGTCCAACTTATGTGCAAGAAATTGTTGTATGCACAGAGAAAAGAAAATTACTGGTTTACGATTGTAAACCACATGCTCTTTCCTAAAGACCAAAGGAATGTCGATTGGCTGGGATGTTTGGGTGAAATCAACACCTTCTTTGAGTGGCCATGGAAACAGCATGCGAAAATAGATGCTGGGATGCTATAGATTTGCCAGAATCAACACGACCTCCGTCGCTATGTCAAATACATGCTCCAAACTGGCAGGCATGCCGT
Source organism: Dermacentor albipictus (assembly GCF_038994185.2). NCBI lineage: Eukaryota > Metazoa > Arthropoda > Arachnida > Ixodida > Ixodidae > Dermacentor > Dermacentor albipictus. Next base: position 121,738,932 of record NC_091825.1, read on the forward strand.
ACCATGTCTTTAGTGGACTGGGAGTGGCACGGCGATCAATGACTAGGTTGCTGTAGTGTGCCCGGAATTGCGAGGGCATTTCAAGCCTCCAGCTTCAGAAGTGTGGTGGTACGTGGGGAAAGAGAGGGGAAGTGTTTGGCGCAGCATCACTGGGAAAAACAGTCGACAGTCACTCTACCACAGCAGCCACCATTCCAGTACGATTTGAAAATCTTCGCGCAACTCCCGTCAAACTCTCAAAAACGATTAATCGAACAGGCCTAAGCAATCAGGTCAATTAAATGAAAAGCAGACATCGGTGAAGATGAATTGTGGTGTGGGATACATTTACTCGATGCATCTTTCATCAATATTACCAACCATACACCACGCAGACTCTGAGTGTGGTGGCCTCAGTGCATATACAGTTCAACCTTGTTATGACAAAGTCGCATGTGATACAAAAATGCTTTCATTATATCCAGTATTTAATGTAAGCATATATTCGTTACCCGCTGATAACCATATATTCGTTACCCGCTGATAACGACAGGAAACATTTGAGATTTACTTCACTATAGCCGATAATTTGCTATCTACATGTTCGTTATGTGGAGGATCAATTGTATTTCGGAGGTAATGACAGGCAATACTGCAGAACAAGGCTCACGTTGCAGGCATCACAAAGTGTAAGTTGCTCTTTTATGGCTGTGCCCATTGTGAGAGCCCGTGGCTGTCACAGCAAATGAGCACGAGGAACCGCTGAAGTCTGCTGATTTCTTTTTCTTATGATTTCTGACAGTTGTGTGAATAGAGAACACACCATGTCTTACTGTTCTGCTCACGTTTAAAGGACTAGTGAAGTACTCATTGACTTGCTATGTTGGGTGCTGCGGGTGTAATGGATGGTTCTTGGTTTTTATTCTCTATTGCAGCCACTGTTTCATCTTGCAGAGAAGCTTCTTGAGTACCCAACTGTTGCCCAAGACTTCTGGAAGGAGGTTTGTTCCTTGCTGTTGGTTTTCCCTGTCTTCCCCGGGATATCCCTTTTCCAATATTCCATTTCTTGTAGTGCTTTTTTTTTGTCACACCCTGCAATTTTTTCTAAGCATGCTTGACCCTTCGATGGCCCCGGCTGTGTATCTATAGTACCACAATGCTGCCCTGAGTATTAGTTGACATCCTGTCTTGAATTGAAATGTAGCTTAATCTGGATGAGTTTGGATCCAGCATTCTAGATTTAAAGAAACCATTGCATGCCCCATCTGGGCTAGAAACATGCGCAAGGGGTATCACAGTTTTATACAGCTAGGCAATGCCAGCTTTTACGGTTAGCATTGCGATTTTTATATTGAAGGCCGTGCCGCAGTACGAATGACTTGCAACATTTGTACACATGTTGTGAAGTGACCTCATTTTCTTCAATACTTTCATGGCACGTGATACGTAGAGTGGCATCTTTATAGCTTTCACATGCTGTCTTGCAATGTTTGAAGTGGCAAGGGGGAGAAAAAAGTTTCACATTTTTATGTGTTATTGTGAGCAATGGTTTTTGTGATTAAGGGTAATGCACGCTGAACCATACCTGTAGGAGGCCTAAAGCTGATGTGGCAGTGGTGGTATTGCTTGAGTTATTGTTGCCTTGCATTTATGTGGCATTCAGTCTGGACATTTTATTTGTGTAACTGACGGCATACTATCTCGTAAAATTAAAAAAAAAAAGAATGTCTATACTACCCCCAACTGCCGGTGCTGTGGAATTCACCCGGCTACGCTTCCGCATATGCTATGGGAGTGCCCAACACAGTACACGCAGACTAGCACCACGACTCTCTCGTCGAGGTTGCATGAGGCTCTGCGGAGCTCCGCCCTCGACGACCAAACCTGGGCGACCCAGCACGCCCGCGAGGCGGCGGCGAGGCAAGTCCTCAACGTCCCTTCGTGGGAGGCTTAGGCCCGGCCATCATAAAGTGCTGGTTCTACAATAAAGGTTTATTCCTCCTCCTCCTTCCTCACGCACAACGTGGTGGCCTGCAAGATAGCTATGAGGACATGTACAACGATTTACACTTTATCCCTCTTTCTCAATAATTTAAAGTACAGCATAATGGAATGTCAACTGTCATGCGCGTGGCAAGGGGTTGAGGCAAGAGAGGGGCTGCATTCTTCTACGGCAGCTGCCGCTCAAGGTGCGGCCGTGCAGGTGCCGTATCTTGAAAGCGATCTGCGATGTGGCCAAAGTGTGTGCCCACGTGGGCCTCATCTTCAAAGCAATTTGCGATGTTTGCAGAGTGTGCGTAGGGTTGGTAACTTCGTATGCGCTGTGCCTTCGACGTTTCGTTCGCGTTGAAGCAAGAGATGCACGAAGGTCAGTTCGCTCGCTGCTGCCGCCACGATTTCTAACTCCAGCATTTTTAGCGAGTTTCCGCGGTCATTGAGCAAGATGGGTTCGTGTTTACCCATGCGTGCTTGACACCATGCTTGTTAACTTAATTAGTAGTAAGCAAATGTTTACAAGTTTCTACGGCCGCTGAAGCTATTATATTGTTACGTAGAAAGACGCAGACGACAGGCTATGTACAAATATATTTACAAGGAAAATACGCTGCGCTTGGCCAAGAGGCAACAGCCCGCGCTAGCTTCTAAATCGTCGACTTCGTCTTCTTCCTGCTCAGCTCTTCGTCAGTGGGAGCATACCCCGTAGCACTACCCCCGGCGGCAAAAGCGCCGTCCCGGAGCGACTAAAGGCTGGACTCTGAAGCAGTGTAGTAGCTCTTGAGCCTACTGACGTGCACGACATCACTAGACGCCAGAGTAGATGACGAGGTTGAGCTCACAGGAGCAATTTCATAAGTCACAGGCGTCACCTGGCGCAGCACGCGGTAGGGTCCTGTGTATCGCGAAAGGAGCTTTTGTGAAAGTCCGACGTGACGAGAGGGCGACCACAAGAGCACGAGCGCACCAGGCGAAAACTGCACGTCACGGTGGCGGGCGTTGTACTGACGCTGCTGAGTGGTTTGCGAGTCCGTCAGTCGAGCACGGGCAAGCTGGCGTGCATGGTCGGCGAGAGCGATGGTGTCGCGCGCATACTCGCTTGTTGAGATCGAAGCAGGAGGAAGTGCCGTGTCAAGGGGCAAGGTCGGTTCGCGACCGTAGAGCAGATAAAAGGGAGAAAATCCGGCGGTGTCGTGCCGGGAAGAATTATAAGCGAATGTGACGTAAGGAAGCGCAATGTCCCAGTCGCGGTGGTCCTTGGAAACATACTTTGACAGCATATCGGTAAGAGTACGGTTTAACCGCTCTGTCAGGCCATTGGTTTGAGGATGGTATGAGGTAGTCAGCTTGTGTTGAGTGGAGCAGGAACGTACAATGTCGGCGATAACTTTCGAGAGGAAGTTACGACCACGGTCAGTGAGCAGCTGTCGCGGGGCGCCATGAAGTAAGATAATGTCCCGCAAGAGAAAGTCCGCGACGTCAGTGGCGCAACTGGTAGGGAGAGCCCGCGTGATAGCGTATCGGGTGGCGTAGTCAGTTGCGACGGCTACCCATTTGTTCCCAGAGGATGACGTGGGAAAGGGACCGAGGAGGTCTAATCCAACACGAAAGAACGGTTCCACAGGGACAGTGATCGGCTGGAGATGACCGGCAGGTAGCACCTGAGGTGTTTTCCGACGCTGGCAGGTATCACAGGCAGCAACATAGTGTCGGACAGAGCGAGCGAGACCAGGCCAATAGAAGCGGCGGCGGACGCGGTCGTACGTGCGGGTTACGCCAAGATGTCCTGCAGTAGGTGCGTCATGCATCTCAAAGAGCACAGTCTGTCGTAGATGTTTTGGCACGACAAGAAGAAGATCAGATCCGTCAGGGAGGAAGTTCCTTCGGTACAGAATGCCGCCCTGGAGGACATATCGGCGAACGGATGCGTCGGTAGGTGTAGAGCGCAGACGCTCGATGAGTACTCGCAGCGATAGGTCTCGGTACTGCTCATCGGCAATGTTAACGAAGGCAGACACAGAGAAAATGCCGTCGGCAGTACTACTGTCGGCGTCGTCAGGCTCGTCTACCGGGTAGCGAGACAGGCAGTCAGCGTCCTTGTGTAGTCGGCCAGATTTGTAGGTGACAGAGAACGAATATTCTTGGAGGCGTAGGGCCCAGCGACCAAGTCTTCCTGAAGGGTCTTTCAATGAGCATAACCAACAAAGCGCGTGATGGTCTGTGATAACGGAAAAGGGTCGGCCATATAAGTATGGGCGGAACTTCGCAACCGCCCAAACTAGGGCCAGACACTCACGCTCAGTGATGGAATAGTTGCGCTCCGCGGGTGAGAGGAGCCTGCTGGCGTAAGCGATAACACGGTCGTTGCCGCGCTGGCGTTGTGCCAGTACTGCGCCAATTCCGTGACCGCTGGCATCAGTACGAACTTCGGTAGGCGCAGACGGATCGAAATGGGCCAGAACGGGAGGCGTTGTGAGAACGTCGATTAGATGCGAGAATGCAGAGGCCTCGTTAACGCCCCACTGGAAAGGGGCGTCTTTTTTCAAAAGCTCGGTTAGTGGTCGTGCTATGGCCGCGAAATTTTTCACGAAACGGCGGAAGTAGGAACAAAGGCCGATGAAGCTGCGCACATCCTTGACACACTTCGGAACAGGAAAGTGCGTAACAGCATGGATCTTGCCTGGGTCCGGTTGCACTCCGTTCGCGTCAACGAGATGCCCAAGGACGGTAATCTGGCGACGGCCGAATTGGCACTTCGATGCGTTCAGTTGCAGACCGGCGCGACGAAAAACGTCCAGGACTGCCGAGAGGCGCTCGAGGTGCGTAGCGAACGTTGGGGAGAATACTATGACGTCGTCCAAGCAGCACAGGCATGTGGACCATTTGAAACCGTGAAGAAGGGAGTCCATCATGCGTTCAAAAGTGGCAGGAGCGTTACATAGACCAAACGGCATTACTTTGAATTGATAAAGACCGTCCGGAGTTACAAAAGCAGTCTTCTCGCGGTCGAGATCGTCCACAGCAACCAGTAGCCGGAGCGGAGGTCAATAGAAGAGAAGTAGCGAGCACCATGGAGGCAGTCAAGGGCGTCATCGATCCGAGGTAGGGGATACACGTCCTTTTTGGTAACCCTGTTAAGGTGCCGATAATCCACGCAAAAGCGCCATGAACCATCCTTCTTTTTTACCAGTACAACCGGTGACGCCCATGGACTACATGACGGTTCTATGATGTTATTGGCAAGCATTTTGCGAACTTCAGCGTGAATAACTTGACGCTCAACCGGTGACACTCGATACGGGCGGCGATGAATAGGAGGGGCATCGCCGGTATTAATGCGATGTTTAACAGTTGTAGTTTGGGCCAAAGGACGATCGTTAAAGTCAAAAATATCGTTGTAGGAAAGCAGAACGCGGTAGAGCTCACGAGCGTGCTCGGACGGCATGTCGGGCGCAATCATTTTCTGTAAGTCGGCGATGGTGCAAGTTGTCGACTGAGATGGTAGAGGAGGATCGGCTGAATTGCTGTCTACCTCAATAGATGCTATTGAGTGATCTTCGAATGAGCAAAGTTGGGCCAGAGACATCCCGCGTGGCAGCACTTGTGTCGTCAAGCCAAAATTGACCACTGGCAGGCAGACGCAATTAGCCGTAATAGATAAAACGGTATGAGGTACCGTGATCCCGTGTGTAAGGAGGACGTCTTGTAGAGGAGCCGCGATATAGTGACCGTCGGGCACTGGTGGGGATGACACTAGGTCAACGTAAGTCAGTGCCGTAGGTGGCAAGCGAACAAAGTCGACGGAACTGAGGCGACTGGGGTGTGGTTCAGCGGGATCCAGAACAGGCAGGTCAAGGCGGAGAGTACTGTCGGAACAATCAATGAGAGCAGAATGTGCGGAGAGGAAGTCTAAGCCGAGGATGATGTCGTGGGGACAGTGGGCGATGACTGTGAATAGCACGACTGTTGAGCGATCGGCGAAGGAGACGCGGGCGGCACACATACCAATTACGGGGGCTGTTCCGCCATCGGCGACACGGACAACAAGCGTCGTGGCGGGCGTGATTATTTTTTTCAGGCGGGTACGAAAGTCCGCGCTCATTACCGACAAATGCGCCCCAGTGTCTATAAGAGCAGATACAGGAACACCGTCGACTTGCACGTCAAGAAGGTTCAGATGAGTGGGCAACGTCAGTGGAGGATTTGGCGGCGTAGGGAGCAATGCAGCGTCACCTCGAGGCGCTGCATCATTCAGTTTTCCGGCTGGGAGCGGCGTCCGAAGGGAGTCGGCGAAAAGGAGCGACGGGGCTGGGGAGAGCGAGATTGTCGTCCTTGGGGCGAAGGTGAACGAGAATAGGGGCGGTTCGGCGCAGGAGAGTCAGTGGCGGCATTATCGGAGCGTGCGGCATAAGGACGAGAAGGGCCACCCGAGGGGCGGGAATAGGCAGTATAAGCAGACCGGGTCGGGGAAGTCCAGCGACTTCGACAGTGCCGAGAAATGTGCCCGATGCGACGGCAGTGAAAACAAATGGGCTTGTCGTCAGCAGGGCGCCATTCAGCTGGGTTGCGGAAACGTGGTGGGTAAGACGATGCGGGACGGGGCGGAATCGAAGAAGCCGGATGGGTATCAGGGTGATGGGCCAAGCAGATGGTGTGAAGGCCCATGTTTTCGAACTCCTGGCGGACAACTGCCTGGATCAGGGAAACCGTGACTGCTGGTGCGTTGGTGGGGCTGGAGTCGAAGGCAGCCGGATAGGCGGCCTCAATCGCACGCCGAACGATCTTGGTAATATCGCCGGTGGTGTTGAGACGAGGAGCGTCGGCACAGGAAGAAGTCGCTGGGGTGTTGGGCAGACGGGCAAACTGCTGATCGATACGTCTGCTTTTAGCGAGTTCCAGGCGGCGGCACTCTTTGAGAACAGCATCCACCGTCGCGACGTTGTTGAATACGAGCAAGTTGAAGGCGTCATCGGCAATGCCTTTGAGGATGTGGGAAACCTTGTCCGACCCAGGCATGTGTGCATCAGCTTTGCGGCACAGAGCCAGGACGTCCTGAATGTACGTGACATAGGGCTCTGTTGACGTCTGCACACGGCCGGAAAGCGCCTTCTGCGCGGCAAGTTTGTGACCGTAGGGGTTGCCGAACAAGTCTCGGAGCTTTTGCTTGAACGAATCCCAACTGGTGAGCTCCTCTTCGTGCGTCCGAAACCAAACTCGAGGTGTGCCACCGAGGTAAAAGACTACGTTGGCGAGCATGATAGTGGGGTCCCACCGGTTATTGCGGCTGACGTGTTCGTAAAGGCTGAGCCAGTCCTCGACGTCTTCCCCATCTTTTGCCGAGAATACGCCAGGATCACGGGGAGCGGAGAGGGTGATGTAGGTCGTCGAAGTGGCAGCAGGTGAAGGAGCCGGTGGAGTCGGGTTGGCGTCGCCGGGAGCCATGAAGGTAGGCTCGACGTACCGGCCACTGCGAAGCTCCGTGACGAGGTACAGGGAACGTCCACCTCCACCAAATATGTTACGTAGAAAGACGCAGACGACAAGCTATGTACAAATATATTTACAAGGAAAATACGCTGCGCTTGGCCAAGAGGCAACAGCCCGCGCTAGCTTCTAAATCGTCGACTTCGTCTTCTTCCTGCTCAGCTCTTCGTCAGTGGGAGCATACCCCGTAGCAATATCCTTACTTCGTATAGCTATCTGCTAATTTGCTATCACAATTGATGCTTCACCTTTCGGGCGAAAGTGCGTCATGTTTTTTTCTCCGTGCCATGCATTGTGGGTTAGCGCGATGAACGCGCGGATGGAGCAAGAGCTATCTTGACGTTGGGTATGTCGGACCGCGTTGGTCGTGTCTGGTTACGTTGGCTGCGCCAGCGCGTCGAACTATAGATGTTCACGCAAATGTGACGCAGTGTGTCCGTGCATGTGCGCTCACGCTACGTTGGACTATATATGCACTTTGACCAAGTGATATTTTCTGACTTTCATTTGTTTGAATTTTCTATGATTTGAATTTTCGTAGCATCTCCGCATAATTTAAATTAACAAGCTTTTACTGTAGCTGTTTGGCTGATGCAATGCACTATTAATCGCGATGCCATGAGTAAGCACATTGCTGGGAGTGTATGCTACAAAGTTTTGAAACACTTGATGTAAATAAAGAATTTCAAATCTTTGTGCTACCCTTAATGTGACCTACAAAGCACACTTTCTAGGGCACAGTAAGATTATAAAGCAAACTTTTTTCCTTGTGAAATGGGAGAAGGCTAGGCGGAGTGTTGCTTGCCTGGTGAGGCCCTGGGTACTCATAAGTTTTAAGGTTCAATTTGAACCATAAAAAACAAACTTTTGTGTCTTTGGGTGCTATATTTAATGTGACCCACTTAAACTGTCTTTTGAACTCAAATAATGCAACTCCTTTTTTTCACTGAATATGCAATGTGATTTTGGCATAATGGTAGAGCACCCACGTCAGAGCTGTGGGGTTTTTCATTAACACCCACGTAAATTCATGAACCTTTCTCGCTTTACTTTCATTTCCAAAGCTTTGAGCGTGATGTTACAGAGAAATCCTGATTTGTAGCTCATGAGTGCTTAGCGCAGTAAAACTTTTACGATGAGGAATTTGTAATAGGTGTTTCCGATTCAGAGTCTGTCATGGGTGAAGTACCTACATCAAAAGTGGATTTTTCTGTGACTGAAATATTTCAATACTTTATTCACATCTTATACCTTAATCGTGAAATGAACTGTTTTGTGCTTTCTGTGTCAACAGTTCTGGAGAAAAATTTGCACGCTGTGTCTGGAGAAAAAAAAAATGACACTCCAAAGAACTCAGAACTAAACTGCTAACAGAGAGGAAAGAATACATGAATTGCTAGTGACTGGGCAAAAAACTGTGCTTGTACTATGCCACTCTTCGAACGCACTGCTGACCTTTCCCACTGTCTTCTTATTGCAGGGTGAAACTTCTGGACTAGGCCATCTGCTTGTCGAAGCAGAAGAAATGTTTCCCTTGAAGGCGGAACCACTAATCCAAATGCTAGCTGCATTAGCTAGGGCAAGCCCTGAGAGCTCGCATAATGTGAGTATGCTGCTTCATTAAAGATGAACCGAGGCTGTCTGGTCAAAAACTTCTGTACATCTGAACTTTGAACTAGTACTGTAAAATTCCTAAGACAGACGACCCAAACGGCATGACTAATCAGGTATTGACTAACCAGGTACTGTCTGGCATGACCGATGAAACTGATCTAATTATTTGGTGGGTCATATTAAACAAGACGCAGAAAAAGATGCTAAAACACACTGATTGATTTCGCAGTATTTGACCAGTTCTAACACAACACTGAATTGAATGTGCACCTCTATGTTATCAAAGTAGAAAACTAACATAAAAAGGCCATTAAAGCACCTAAACATAGTAGAACGTCAACGTGCACTTCATTTTTTAGCAAGAAATACGTAGCATGCCTTATTCTTGCAAGAACAAGAAGATGCAACCAGCAAACTTTACCTTCACAGTATGCAAATTTACACATAGTGTTCGCCCTCAACAGTCTCAGACAGCACTTTATTGCTGTCTATAAACCACAATATGGCCTCCATACGATCCATTGCACGTTTCACATTCTGTACTTATCGAACAACTCTGGAACAATCCCAAACTGGGTGGTGGCCCACGTCTAGACTAACCACTTCACTAGTTCATCCTGCAACACATGCAATTCCTTGAAATGCCATAAAAGACATGATGCAACTTGTTGCTGCTAACTTAGCATATAAAATAAGTTACCTTTTAAATGAGGTTTTGTAATTGAAGAATGAAAGTGGCGCATTGTCACTGTCATGCTGCGTGAGAACTTCATCTCTCACCATCTTGTGATGGCAATGGCGATGATGCTGCCTAGGCTGGCTCTGACAGTAGACTGTTGTGAAAGCTGCAAACACGGTTTTGGTTTTGTGTTCGATTGACTACGCAGCCAATTTTTGGACAAATTTCAGTTGCGTAAAAATTGTAATAATTCATTGTGAACTACCCTTTTCACTTGAATATAGTCCTATGGCAGGCCGAAAATAGGCGTTTTCAATGGGAATTGACGTGTGTTTCATGCATTCACAGTACCTAGGCTATGGCGATACCGACACTGCCAGTAAAGGGGTCGCTATTGAGTCGCCATAGAGCAGTCAGGCACGTGTGTGCTGATCAGTGAAGTGCGAATTATCTGGTGAAAGCCAATTTTAGGGTCAAAATGACGAAAGTACGGGCCTATAGAAATGTGCGGGTGCCGGCCGGGACCTTCGGTCTGGATCTAATTGACCAAAAATCGGAGTCGTATTAACAGAAGTCTACTGTATCAATAAGGGCCAGGCCATGAAAAGGTAAAAGAAAATGTAACCATTCAAGAAGGATGAGCTTCCTTTATTCTTTGTTGTTTAAAACCTTTGAATTAATGATCACTCTTAACAACATGGTGTGGGAGACTTGTCATTTGCATTTCAAGTTATAACAAATGACACTTACTGTAGAATGAAAAGAAATCGGGGTGCACATTTGGCAGCCATAGTATTTTGTTGTAACTCTAGTATGCTGCTTTTTAACTAATAAAGAAATGCTTCAACTAAACTTACCACTAGTAAGACTGACTGTTGGGCAAGATGGCTCATGAATATAGAAGAAATGTGGCGTTATGAGATAGGACAAAGCAATCGCTGAGTTGGTGTGCTCCTTGTTTCATCTGATCTGGTTGGGCTGCTTTTTCCTGTAAACTTAACACTATTGATGTACAAGTTCATATAGCTCCAAAGCTACGTACATATGTCGGAAAATGTGGTGGGCTTCAGCTGCCTCTTTACAAAATGTGTTGGTGTCTCACGTGGCAAGCACATTTCTCACTCCTCTTTTTTTATATGGCAGTGAAAGCTTCAAGTTAAGGAAGGCTTATCAACGTTCCTGTTTCTTGTGCAGGTAATAACCAGGTTTGGAGGTGTGCCTTGCTTTTTGGAACCCCTGGACAGTGTGCCAAGTGACGTGTTGCAGGTTGCCGAGGATGGCTTGCGTGTTTCGCTAAGAACAACTCGATATCCCTATGGCATCCGTGAGTCTGAACTACAGTAATATTTTGCATGTACAGGGCGGCACTCTATTATATTAACATGCGAGCGTGTGGCTTATGCTGGGAACCATGCCGTGCTAGGAGTGAGTTCGACAAATTTTGCATGCAGAGGGAGCAGAACTAGCATTTTTGTAGCAGGCAAGGTGGTACAAATAATACCTTGTCTGCTTCAGAACACATGTGCTGCAACACCACGTCAGCTACAGGAGTGCTTGTTTCACAACCTTCTATGAAGGGAAGTTTGTTCATTCACAACAGTGGCAGCTTGTTCCTGGTCAACAGCACATTTACAGTCATTTCTGGGGCTTGATAAGACAATTGGTCATTGACAATATTGAGCTAGAAGACTTGACTGCTACATGTCGTTCTGTAGCTGTATGGCAGACGATGTGGTGACGCTGATTCTGCTCATGCTGGCACCCATGGCAAGCACATTATGGAGCAGAAGCCATGCACTCACAGGATGCGCGCTAAGAGTGAATCACTCTGTACACATTTCGCAAACCTGCTCTTAATATGGTGCATTACATCTGTACATTGCGTTCATGCAGATGCACTGTCCATTCCATTTGGGACAGAAGGGACCATGTTCAAATCTGGAAGTGAGTCACATGAAAACATTCTAGTATTACTGTCTTCTTTATTGTTCACTGGGAAGTGTACCTAAATGCACTTTTTTGTTCTCTTTGGGGTCGTCTGCTACAGATAGCTCACTTGTCCGGTGGCGGGTGAAGATTAATGGCTGGCAAGTCATTGTCTGCGAACTCTGCAAGCCCTGTAAGTCAGCTTTTTACTTGTAAATAGCTATATAGCTGAGGTGCTTACCAGCCTTTGGGCTATAATAGTATTCTTACAGGATTAGACATGGGAATTTTTGCTTTACCAAGAAACTGAAGTTTGTGCCATCTGCAATGCATTTCCTGACATTTTTCAAGATTTGCTAGTGTGTTTTCCTGCATTGCTTATTTGCCAAGCTTCTGGTGGCACCAGTGATAGTTCAAATGATTGTTCAAATGATAGTTCAAAAGTCAGTCCACTCCAAGTGGACCGACTTTATCATGAAGACCGCAGGCAGAGTGGAAGGAACGCTCCGTCTGCCTCTCACTTAAATCCATCTCTGAAACTCAAGATTACACGACCTCCAGCACTAAATGTGCGGCAAGACGGCGCACATGAAGCCACAGCCAGCTCAGCTCTCCAGACTTTGCGCCCGCCGCAGATTACATTAAAGATAGGGCCCGCGGGCCATGTATGGGCTCAGCTGCGCTGACGGCCATGCGCAGCCATGGCCGAGCTAAAGCGAGAAGGAGGCGCATGCTCCCCTGACTAAAAAATACCATATTGGGCACCAGCCAGCACCAGCAATTGGGCACCAGCATGCTTCGAATAACTATACGTGGCTTAGAATGCATCAATGCAAATCAGCGATACGCTGCGCCGACATTGCACTCACCAGTTATGACCTCTGAAATCAGGCGGAACGGCACGCATTGCATTATTTTGAAAGCCATGACCAGCTGAATTCGTCGCTGCTGGCAAAGGTGCTGCTCTGCTTTGGCAACCACTCTCTGTCACGCAGCGCGCTGTTGCAGAGGTGTGTTCGCAAACTGCTTGCTTGTAATTCAACCATTTGGCCATCTGCGCCCCTTCGCAGTTTCCATTTATTGCCTCTGTACTCCTTCATGATGGCAGCGAGATTTCCTTATATTGAGGTTCAATATACTTGGTGTTCTATGGACAAGAAGTTAGTTAAATACTACCTCACTATATCGAGAGATTTGTTATACATATTGCAGTTTGTTATTATATTAAGGTTTAGCCGTACCTCAGTGCCAAAGCAATTAACTTTAACAAGACACAATAATAAACTATACCGATTAGGATGCGTTGCTAACAGCACTCACTTGGTTCTGCTAGTTAAGAGGGGATCATATCGAAAATTTACTCCAGTACATTTTCAAATCTCACCATGACAAAGTTGAAGGGGAAGCTTAATTTACTTGCTTATATCGATTACTTCATTATCAGGTCATTTCCAAAAGGAGGGCAGGGTGTACTGTTATTAGCCTTTGGCTAAGCCAATGCAAAAACCTGCTGTGCTCCGGCCGCGGTGTAAGAAGTATACAGAGAGGTGTTGACACTCTCTCCTCGCAGCGTGCGAGAGCGCCGCCCGCTCGCGGCCACAGTATGTTCGGGGGTAGGGGGTAGCAAGCCAGGAGAGGGGGCGGGGTCACAGCCGACGTAGAGGGCGCTGTGAAATGCGGTCCCAAATCGTGGCGAGCTGCCCTGCGCGTGCTGCGCTAGCTCGCAGTTTTTGCTGGTGCGGCTGCACTTCCTTGGTGTTCTGAACATGTTTTTTTATTCCCGTGTTTGATGGCTTTGTGTTTAGCTTTCATCGCCATAGAGGCTCACCTCTGGTGGGCTCTCTTTTTTTTTTTTTTTTTTTTTTGAAACGTGTTTGCAATCGGAAGAAAGCGTTCCGTCCCGAACTGCAATTCACGCCACCGGACTTGCACGGAGCGTGTGCCCCTATTCAAAGCTCCGTCCGACAACGTTCGTTTGGAGCAGTGGCTTGTGCGATTCCGAGGGCAGACCAGACTTTGACACCTACCAACCATGTCTTCGCCAAGCATTTTTCAGAGGACGTGATATCCCGGACATATTACGCGAAGCTCAATGGAAAAGTGCTGCTTAACGCCGAAAAGAGGCCTGTACTGTCTAAAGACGCAGTTTCCACCTTATTTCCAAATTGCCCAAAGTACCTCACATGGCCAAACAGACCTCGAAAGCAGCCTTTTAAAGCGGAACCTCCTGGGCGAGCACCCAAGCAACGTCAGCCGAAAGTCGACGACAAGAGTGCGACGCAGCATCTGCAAGCTTCTTTGCCTGCTGCGACACCTGTGGACTCGGAAATAACCTTGGAGCCAGCGGCTTTGCGACATCATCTTCAATATGCTGGGAGAAGGAACTTCAGTGTGGCTTGATAACAAAAGACATGTTCCTCACCAAGAGCACATCTGAGGACCTTCGAGTCACATCAAAATCCACAAAAGAACTTTGCAATGCTCTCCTGCACGATTACAATTTTATATATGTCTTGACAACCAAGATGAATAAAGATCCAATTGAACGTTTCCTTGGTAAGGTAAGATTGGCTGGAAGCCAGAATGACCACCCGTCAATGCCTACTTTCTTGCAGCTGTACCAGACGTTATACATTTACACCCTCCCCAAGCCTCCTAAATTTGGCAACTGCAGAGTAGTTGAGGGAGAGGAGCCACTACTAGACATATCCGATTTCAGGGCCCTTATAAACCCGAACAATGTCACATCAGTAAATGACTTCGTAGATGCGGTGAAGCAGAAATTCGACAGCCGTATCTGTGTAGAGGACTGGGAATGTGATGATGTCCGTTAAGAGCCAATTCAACAGTAGCGAGCGGTGCCGCTGTGTGCAGCTGGTGCCCTCGGCGCCGGACATGTCCAACGTGTTTTCGAAGAGACAAAAACCCTGTGCACTTCAGCTGCTGCCACGCTGCTGCGCTACAGAACTTAGATGCGAAATCGCTGTGCTTCTTTGCCCGTTCCCACGGCCTGACATAGGCAACAAGCGACACTGCATCTTGGGAAATGGGCTTTAAGTGCTTCACGATCCGCATGACATCATTAACTGCTGTACAGCAGATACTTTCGTATCAGTAAAGCATTAGGCCTGACACGCGCATGACTTTATTACATGTAAACCATTTTCTTACCGCTTTCAGTTATACTCACACTACTAAACTCGAAAATCGAGCATGGGCAGTGGAATCACCACCTCATCTGCCTTCGTGGATGAAGTAACGAGTACTCTGTCTTCAAAATAAGATAGTGGGCAACCTCCTGTATTTTTGTACCACCCACCCCTTATGTAATACCCCGCAAGGGGTCTTTAAGGTAATAAAATGAAATGAAATGAAATCTCAAGGCGCCAGCCCACTGATCTGAGCCTGCTGGTTGCGGTGCCACGTGTCGTCTCGCAGTAGAACTACAGGGTGCACCCCGCCGCAGCCGAACATACTATGGACGCGCCGGCGGGCGCAGTGTCAACACCTCAGTATATTCGTACATTGTGGCTCCGGCAAAGGATCAGGAAATATTTTCTGACGGATTTTCATCAGTAAGATGACTGCTTTCTCTAATGCAGTGTCATAGATCACCAACTATTGACCTAACAGGCACAAGATTGTCAGTAAACCGTCATTCTGAACAAATAAAAGGTTGTCATATCTATTCAAATGAAATGTTTAAGAAAAGGAGATTTTTACGTGCACAGGTTTCTATGCAAATTTCAAGGAAAATTATGATTACTTCGCTATAGCCATTATTTATTTTATTTTCATTACAATCAACTCATTTCATTACAACAAACTCGTTTCGTTACAAATGGGTTCTGACTGGATTTTAACCCTTTGAGGGTCGAATTAATTTGAAGAAAACTTTCCCAGGTGGTCATATTACTTTATTGTGGATTTTGAATGTACAAGGTGTATAAAGTCGGGAATAAATAGTAAAAAAAAAAATTTAGGAGCAGTATTTTGGTGTCGGCATGATTCAGAACTGCACAATGTTCAATAGTATTTGAGAGTGTGGTACTCCTTGAAACACGAGTCTCCGCACAGCCGCAGAGAGCGAGAATACCTCATGAGCGGCGGTGATAAACGAGCTAAGAGCAGTGCCAATCAAGATAGAAATCAACTTCCGCCGCCCCTGCGATAGCGTGCCGACAAAGATAAAAATCACGGTTCTCGCACCTCCGTTGCAGCGGAACCGAAACCGCGAAAGCGCATTGCCGCTGAGAGCGAGAATATTTCGCGAGCGCCGATTATAAACTAGCTAAGAGCAGCGCCAATCAAGATAGAAATCAACTTGCACCGCATCTGCAAGAGAGTGCCGACAAAAAGAAAAATGACGTTTCGCGCACCTTCGTTGTGATCACGCTGCGAAACCGAAACCGCAAAAGGGGTGTTGCCGCAGTCTGCGCGACACGCTGAAGCTAGAAGTCAGTTCTGTTTATCTCCCCAAGAAGGTAGCACAAATTTCAAACGCTTCTTGTAAGTCCTAAGAGGTGGCAGCACCTCCTAGTGAGCGTGTATCGTCATTATGGCGCGAAATTTCAAACGGAGGATCGAAACCGTACCCGTACAGCAAAGACCTCGCGGGACAGAAAACCGCTGCCGTACATGTACGGCTAAAACTGTCAAAGGGTTGAATGTACTATCGTGGATAGTGAACTTGCTGCTTAGGATAAAGTTACTCTTCTGGACAAATGAGATAACAAATTAGGTGTGAGTAATATGCAATTCCTCATTTTTGCTTTCTCCCCTTTGTGTGGTGCCAGCTTGACTTCAGATTGCGCACTTTTTTTCGGGCCAACACTATCGTTACCAACTGAATATGTAGTGGTATTAAATCATGCTGTAAAGTTTATTGCCTGTAAGAGATGGTCTATTTACACTTTCCTGTTTGTGTTCCATCCGCCAACAATAATACAGAAGGGTACATTGTTGGGCTTCTAAAACAGGTGACTCGGACAAAGGCTGGCTTCAGCGGTTGCTACACATAGCTCGCCTTATCCGCAGCCTTTTGGAGACGGACTCATCACTAGAAGACTTGCTGGTCCACAATATCGATGAGCTTTTTGCTGCACTGCACAGGTTAGTTCTTGTCTACCACAATGGCGATCCCCACGCTTGAAATTTTCTCTTTATTTTTTAATGTCAGGGAAGTTGCTATGATTGAATTCAAACTAACTTTCGAGTGTTCACTGGCCAAACAGCTGCATGATGAAGCAATGATGAAAGAAAATACTGCATTTTTGTAGGTTTAACCACTCCAACATATTATAACCCTTGGAAAGGGTTATGAAAAAAAATCTGCCTATATAACATGCGTAAGTAAGCCAAATACAACATTAAAGTCTTTATAGAAGTCATCCAGTGCATCTTCATGAACCAAACTTCAGAAGCAATTTTTTGTTTGTCTGTAATGTGTCTCATATGTCCAGATGTACTCTGTTAGACCGTGGTGCCCCTTCATGGCAATGTACTTGACAGTGTCATGAAGTTGAACCTGCAAGCAAAATGTCCATCAGACGGACTGAGAATTTGGCAAGTTGGTATACATTCATGGCTTGAGCAGTGTAACTGAAGACAAGGACTAAGAAAAGGAGGAAGCACCACACTGTGCGTCAACTGTCAAATGAAGTTTATTGCAGGGAAACAAACAATATAAAGGATAAGTATCATGTCTACTCGATTCCCTCAGCAATGTGGCTGGTTTCTTTATTTCTACTGCTAATTTGACTGTTTTCCCCCCCATTTGAAGCATACAGCAACCTCATATTTTTGTATCTTTAACTTCAACATTCTTTTGATAGCGATTCTTTGCATATGCTTAGGGGGTTGAGACCATGTGACAATCATTATTAATACAGTTGACTCGTTACACGGGAACCTGGTAATCCGACAGAAAACGCCCGTTTTAACCGAAGTCCGTAATATCCGACACACCTCTCTTCAGAAACTTTTGTTGCAATGTCTAACAATTTTATTACAAAGAGCAAGTGACGAACGCCCACATGGAAAACAAGGAAGAAAAGTCGCAGTGTTTCCCAAAAGGCAAAGCATCGATCTCGATAGCAAATTAAGCAAGATAAGTGCCACAGCAGCAGCGAGCAAATTGACCTTCGTTCTGTCTGTCACTTCAGCATGAACTAAACATGGAAAGCACAGTGCATACGATGCTACCGGCACTGGGCGCACTTTGTCCACATCGCAGATCGCTTTCAAGATACGGCGGCCATGTCGCCGCGCACTTTGTTCACATCTCAGGACGCTTTCAAGATACAGCAGCTGCGCAGGCGAGCACTTTGGTCACATCGCAGATCGCTTTCAAGATACGGCGGCCGTGTGGGCGAGCACTTTGTCTAAATAAAAAGAAAACATTCTATTATTTGGTATTCCTACACCTCTAATTTCTGCATTAACCTACATGATTAATTTTTTTGATATTCAGCAGTTGATATGAAATGTACTATTGTTCCTCCATCGAAATAAAAAAAAAATCTATTGAGTATTCACTCACACCTACTTTCTGCAATACAGCAAGGTTGTTCTTACTTTGAGACGAAACTTGATAAGTAGAACTGCGCTCAGTCTCAATTCAGTGCTCAATCTGTCGTTTCGTACTCTCCCTTCCAAGTCTTTATTTTCCTTTTTTGGTGCAACGATGTATTCATTAGAAACTTGGTAAGCCTGAAAAGATGCAAGAACGAAAGATATGTGCCGCCACTTCATTTAAAAGTTTTGACACCAGCTCACTGTGACGGCGTGTATTTTGACAATGTCTGCTCGGGTCCAATTGATTGTTTATCGGTAAAGATAGACTGCATTGTATTATAAGTTCTTCGAGGATTTAGCAGCGGAACTTGTGGAACACGGACACAGAAAGGAACGAATTGACGTAGACGCAGCTGTGTCTTTCTTTCTGTGTCTGTGTTTCTCAAGTTCTGCTGCTGCAATCCTCAAAGAATGAACCAACTAGATCAGTTAAACACCATTTTGGTATTATAAATGTGCCACGATGATCCAAATGCAAGAAAAGAACTTACACCTTCAATTTTCTAACGTTACTTGATGTACTGGTGGTGAGGTTTTGGTGCGAAATAAAAAAAAAATGAGTTAGGCATTATTTTTGTTCTTGTAATCAACCTCTTACCTTAAGTTAATGAATATATAGTTATAAAAGTATTTTCTGTCTGGAATCTAGACTGATCGTTGTTCCTCTCTAGTTCCCCTTCAAAAGCTCGTTTGCTTTCTCTCTTTCAGGCTAATACTGCTGAGCACTCCCCTGATGAGCCCTCCAATTGAAGTACTGGGAGAATGCCTTGAGGTGGTAGCCATCTTGGCTGATAAGAGTCCCAAAAAATCCTGGAAGCGGCTGGTCGCGACGGGTCTGCTTCCTGCACTGAGCACGCAGCCCAAGTCTGTGGAACAACTCGTTAAGTATGCGCATCTTTTGTCTCTCATTTGCTTTACAGATTGCTCATGCCTCAAAGTGTGCAGGAAAGAAATTGCAAAGGGTCACACAAGTAGTATAACCTTATCCACTTAACCCTTTATGGATGACTTTATGGATGACTGGCTGCCCTGAAAGACTGGTGCCATTTTCTTGTGAAAGCATGGTCACAGGAGAAACACCCAATGCAGTACCTCCAGCCGCAGTGATGTCACAGTTGATGTAGAGAAAACGCAATGTGCACCTCTGTTTCACATCCAACGAGCACCTCTGTTTCACATCCGATGAGAACTCTCTGTACAACTTGCACACAAAGCCGTAGGTGGCTTGCAGTGAAGCTAGCTTTCACTGTTCTGCCTTGTGTTGCATACAGGCAACAAATGTGCTGCTAAAGAATTTTCTGAAAAACATTTCTTTTCATTAATATCCTTATTCTCAGTGCACTTTGCACATTTTGACGATAAATAAACATTTCCTTGAATTATTTTTATGTCTTGGTTTTAAAAGTTTAAGGGCGCTTGACATCCTCAGCTCGTCATGAATGCTTGCCACTTTTTGGCTGATGACAAGCTCACCTTGTCATTGCTATTTCGCCACTTCCTGAATGACTTGTGACGGAAAGATGCTGTCAGAGTTTTTTTTTTTTTTTATGGGAAGAATATTTACTGGGGAGCCACAATCATGGATAGGTAAGGCAAGAAAGCACAGTTTGCAGTGCTGTGTTTTGAGCGTTATACCACTGGTAGTCTGCAGTAGTTTGTATAGCATCAATGGAGGAACACTAAAGACCAAACAATCTTTTCCATGAAATAACTTGTTCTTGGCCTAATGCTTGATGCTTGGTAAAGCCATTGTAGTGCATATAAAACAGATACAACACAAGACTAGACACCTATAGTACCTATAGTGCCCTTGGTTTCCGGTCTCGTGTCTCTCTATCTCTTTTATTTGTTCTAAAATGGTTTTTCCACAAAGTTCCAAGAAGTGAAACGGGCGTTTCATAATAGCAAATAAAGAACTTCAAAATTTTGCCATTTTGGTACTGTATTTGTGAAAAAAAGTCACCATTACTTCTAAAACGTTTGCAATTGTGTGCACATTCTGTTTGTGTGGCGTATGCTTGCAGAGCTGTACATGAATAATAATACTTGAATCTCAACTGTTTGCAGCATCACATTTGCGAGAAATGGATTGCTTTGTGCCAGTGTCTTGCTGGCTAATGTTAGTGGTGCAAAATGTACCGTCAAAGAAAGAAAGGCAGAGAAAAAAAATAAAGACGTGGCTTTTAGTTGTGCTAGTAAGAAGCGGATAGCAACAATTTAAACACGCCGATTTGTGGCTCCCCACAGCATGTAGCGCTGCCGTGTTCTCCACAGACGATCGTCATAGTATTCCGTGCATCATTCATATCAGTCGAAGCCTGCTATAACGAAATTCTCACGACAACGAAATATTTTCGTATCCCCAGCAAACAGCCATAGGATTCAATTCATTACGTACCTCTTGACAATGAAATGTCGCTGTACTAATATCCCACATCAACGAAATTTGCCAGAACGTAAACCCTGCGTGTTACCTACTCACACAAAGCTAGCAGGCTCCAAAATGTGCTCAAATGCAATTGCATTGCACTAAAATTGCGTTAACTACCACCACATTACACTTGCGTGGGCACTCCCATTTTTGTGTACAAAAACAACCAAGCGGGGCTGTTTTGGTTGTTGATTGCCCGTTTGAAGCGGCACACATGTTGCTTCCAACATCTGGTGACGGTTCTTTCACACCTAGTGCAGGGCATAATGTGCACCTCGGTGAGAAAAATGCAGCAAAAACGAGGAAATCTACGTCCCACCGACGTGACATTGTTTATGGCACTTGAGATGGCGGTCGTAGCATGGAGTACCATGCATTACACTGTGATTGAGTGATTGTCCGGGAATACACATCCCTTGCTTCAAGAAAGCTGGTTTTAGTGCCACACGATGGGCATCATGTGCGGGTTTGGCACTGGACGTAGATTTGCGTGAAGGGGCCGTAATCTCGATTGTCTTTGGATATACGAGATACGATCACTTTTGCGCTCAGCACCGGACGTGTTGGTGTCTACGGACGACAGCATGCACTGGAGAAATGCTGCTGCATGCATGGAGCGTGGAGCGCTGTTGCTCTGTCCAGTGCCAAGTAATGCAAAATCTCGCAAAAGTGTACTATCTCCAAAAGCACCCGCCGCGGTTGCTCAGTGGCTATGGTGTTAGGCTGCTGAGCACGAGGTCGCGGGATCGAATCCCGGCCACGGCGGCCGCTTTCGATGGGGGCGAAATGCGAAAACACCCGTGTACTTAGATTTAGGTGCACGTTAAAGAACCCCAGGTGGTCAAAATTTCCGGAGTCCCCCACTACGGCATGCCTCATAATCAGAAAGTGGTTTTGGCACGTAAAACCCCATATATATATATATATATATATATATATATATATATATATATATATATATATATATATATCCAAAAGCAACTGACCGAGAATACTGCTCTATGGCAGTGCTGCCACTGCCGATCGATGCATGCAGCGCACTTTGTACTGTCGCCAATGCGGCTCTATATCCTTGAGCAGAGCTTGACAAACTAGGCTAACGGAATTTTGACAGTAATCTTTAGTTCTGCAACGTATTACATATTTGTGCTGTTTCGTTTCGCAGTAATGAAATTCTTGCGAAAGCGAATTTTTTCGCGTTCTCCGCCGATTTCATTATTGTGAGGTTCAACTGTATTTATTGAAAAGGTCTTCAAATTATCAGAACTTGTTTGGGCCCTTTAAGCAATTTGTGATCCCATGGGAGGTTGTTTGACAGTAAATTGTTGTAGCATGCAGTTTTACGTAGCTGCCTGTGCCGATTTAAATTCTAATTGCCCATACACCTGTCTCATGATAGACTTGTTCGTTGTTTCACAGAGGCTATATGGTCACAGGCAACGTTTTGAGTCAAGCCATGGCATCCCAAGAAAGGGTTATCGGAGACCATCCTGTCTGCCTCGCCTTTCTGAAGCTTCTTGCTGCTGTTGCTGAGGTACAGTTGCCTGTTGTGGTATTATTTTTCTTTTTTTTTTCCACAGAAAGTGGTTTCAGTAAAACAACTGCAGGCCTAAAAAAAAATTAACATTATCCTAACATTAACATTAAAAGAAATGTTAAATGAAAGAGTTTCTGAAGGACAAGGAGAGAGTGCACGCCTATATGCATATGCTTGTCAGTAAGACTTGCACCTCAGGAAAAGCCTAACAACTGTGTTTCACAAAAGGTTTCATCTTTTTATGTAAAACTGTCTCCGTGAAAGTTGAACTGCACCAATGCTTGTCTGCGTGGCAAAGAATTTGTTTTCCCATTAGTCAGCTTGGAGCGGGTTCACGTCTTCCATTGGTTGTTCGACATCAGATCATTCTTTCTTGCTCCGCGGTCAGGACACGGATTCAACTTGGAATTCTGGAATAAATCTCACCTTCTTCCACGACTGCTTTCGTTGCAATCTCGCGAGGAGCATTGCACTTTCCTAGAGCAGGTGTGAATTTTCACTGATCTACCAGAGAGGAAACATAATGCTTTTACGTGAAACACATCTCGCAGATAATCTCACTTGTGTCAATATGAATTTGCGTAATTGCCTTGTGGAACTCATGCGTGTAGTCTGAGCAGGTATCTGTAGTTAGACTGTAGTTAGAGGAGATATCTTGCCAATAGTGACTCTGCGCTTCCTGTGGCACAGAAAGTCCAGCATTGAATGACCTCCTTGGTTTCAGACATTCGTGGAGACTGTGGATGAAGATTTCCTGGCATGCTTAGCTGTGGTGCTGCAGGACATCTTTCCCTCATTTCACAAGTGGAGGTACAACAGACCACACGACAAGGACGTCATCGGCCATCGCTGCCTAAATATTTTCCACCGATTGGTGACCGTCTCCGCTAAGTTGAAGGCAGAAACTGTAGGGTAAGTGCTGCATGATGATCGAAATACCTACCCACTTTCATACACGCAATGTGTTCTAGAAATTTTAAAATTTAAGTACAAAGTAGTAATACAGGTCAAACTCGATTTAACGAACTGGTTACCACGCTCGAATTATTTTGTTAAATCAGGAAGTTTGTAAAATCAAGAAAGTAATTTTCCGTTCTTCAAAATCTAATATTGTAACATAGTGGCACACAAAAGCTACTGTGGCATTGTATTTTCATCTAATCCAGCCATCTGTCGCATAAACCATGAAATAACGAAAGCAGCCTCGTCATAATAAAGCTAGGGTCCTGACTGGGGCGCCTAGATGTTTTAACGCATTAGCCTTATAGCGCACGCTCGAAGAAAAACTCATCTGTGTCAAAATTAGAAAGAAATCAGCACTTTTTTTCCTCATTTATTTCAGCAAGAACTTTGTTAAATTTAGTTTGGCCAAGTTCGGCCCGTGTCGCCACAGCGTGCCGCTGCCACGCAAAGTTGCAGAGTCGGCGGCTATGGTTCATCGATGCTTCGTGTACGTTGTTGCCTGATAGTGGTTCGCGATGGCGTTCTACCTTTTTAACGGTTCTAAACGGCGTTCTACCTTTTTAACAGATGCGCAATAGGTCGAGTGGCATGCTAGTACCGTGAGGAATCGCACACATTATCAGGCTGCATGCTTGGTACCATTGCCCTGTGACATAGTGAGGCAGCACCCTCAACCACACGCACCAAAACAAGCACACTTATCAATATTGCCACTCGTGTTCATGTTACTGGGCACAATATCTCGGACCCATCAATCGCCACCAGCCGTTGCTTCGTACATTAGAGCGAGCCACTCGCACTCTTCACACAGCAGTGAATGATACTGTAATGATTAATTTTTATTCTAAATAAAGTTGTAACTGTGGCTGCATGTTTATGCATGGCCAATTTGTAGGCATAAAAATATGTTATCTGCTAGGGCCTTGATGACATTTAGCAATTTTCTATTATGGGCTTACGAGTTTGGGTGGTTTCACATGATTCCAACAAACTGTCGCTTCAACTACTAAGTGATTCTGTAGCTGTTATGTAGTTTAACCATTCGTGTGTTGAACTCGGCTTGTAAAAGTTATTTTAAAAATGCTGTTTTCCTCACCTATGTTTTTGCTGCATCATTTCTTTAGGTTAACATTATGCTTTCAAACCCACCTCATTGGCTAGAGCGTTCTGTTGCTTAGTGCAAGGTCGTGGGCTTGATTACAAGCTGTGGCAGTCACATTTCAGTGGAGGCAAAATGGAAGAACTCTCGTGTACTTAGGTATAAAGGCATATGAAATACTCCCAGATAGTAAAAATTAATCTAGAGCCCTCCATTACAGTGTCTCTCATAGTGCCAGTGTTGTTTTGGGACATTAAACCCCAGGAATCGTTCAGTCACTCAATCAACGAAGGAATTTGGCAGCTTGGCACTTTCACTTTTCTCAACATACACTTATTCAGGCCCACTAGTGACTTATGTTACCTTGAAAAGAAAGTTGTGCTGTTTTTTATTGTTTTGCTTGTACATGTTTTGTTTGCTTGTTTGCGTTTCTTATACCCTCACCTGTGTTTCTATTGCAGGAGTACCGAACTCTGTGTATATGGCCTGCTTCACGGCGAGTCATGTTCAGCTTTGCTTCGGCTTATCGTCTCCGCTGAGGAATTTGTTGCACGGGCTGTTGAATTTGAAGGAAGGTGAGGCGAGTCTGCCAGCAGTTTACCTTTTCAGTAAGGTTGAGTGTCACATAGCATTGGTGCAATTTAAAACCTTCGTTTGTATCATAATGCGTTCACCAATAAGTGTGTCCATTGAAGCTGCTCTGTTGAGTGCGTGATGTGCTGGTCAGTAACGCATCAAGGCTATTATTGCATGTGATACCAATGTTGGACATGATATAGCTACCCATTGGCAACAAGGAGTTGTTTAGTTGTGGCACATCATGATTGCTCGCTGTTGATTGCTTAAATGCTCGGTTCTGGAAATACAGAAAGCCTCACTCATCACTAAGAATGGCCTCAATCAACTAGCTACTGAAATGCCAGCTGGTTTCTTTCATTTGGTCCTTCTGGTGGGTTGCTATGAAGCAAGCCTTCCCAGTGGGAACAGCTGGCTGAGGAGATGATCATACTTTTATGTGCTGATGATAGCTTCATATTGTTCCTGATTTTGTAAATTATATGCACATTGAAAAGTCGGAAAAACATGCTGTAGTCTGTGACTACCGATGTGACAAAACCCCCTTAAGGGTTAGCGCCCGGCAGTGTTTCATCTGCAATGTACGACTTTCTGATCCTCAATGCTATTTTGCTTGTGCAATGGTTACAACAGTGATCAGGGTGCAGTTGTAAACTAGCTGTTGGCTGTAGAGCAAGGTGGAGTGGAAACTAAGAGCCTGTCGTTGACAGAGACATTTACTAACTAACTGTACTGAAGGAGGTTGAAATGTCATCAACCCTCTTTCCAGTGTAGCGGGATGACCAGTGAGTTTCTCATGTAACCACTTTTGCAACCCTGTTTTGGCACCCCGATGCAGTCGCCACTCGAAAGACTTGCTCAACTCGGTGCGACTGTGCTTCTCGGTACTGAACCGCCTGCTGCTGCTGGGCGCCGGTGCAGGCTCCCCTCTGGAACAGCGCTTGCTGGTGTCGCCCAGCCAGACTGCTGGTGGCGCACCATCCCTGACCGTCTCTGTGGCACGCTTTCTGTACCTGCGCTTTGATCCGCGTCTCTGCACCCTTGCCGTGCAGCTGCTGAAGCGCATTGCCAAGGTGGGCGTTATTTCCAGACAGGTACCGGTAACTTTGCGCAAGCCACTTCAGAGTGGCTATGGCAATCCACTACTGTGCACAGGGTTGTTGGTTTGATTTCTAGCTTTGGTGGTCACATTGCGCTGGCGGTCCGGAATGCATAAATGCTCGTGCACAGTACCTAAATTTAAGTGCACGTCAAAGAACCATCCAATTAAAATTAATTTGATTAATAATACACCTAGGCTATGCAAAAATTTCCATGATTTTTATCGCCCAGATGTCTCTTTAAGATTCTAAATGACACCAATCAATCAATTCCTTTGGTGCCTGTAAGACCCATCACAAATTCGTGAAATTCAAGTATGTGTTTGGGCAGGTGTTGGCGATATGCAAATTTTGCCCTTAGTGGTGGCTTCACTGCAATAGTGTATTGGATTGTTGTGAAAGCTCCTCCACGCTTTGAACAGAGGACACCAGTGACAACTGAACAATGACAACGAAATTGTTCCTGGAGCTTTGCTTTATGTTGACAGTTTCGCTGGGTTGCTTTCGTAAAAAAATTCAGTGTTGTTGCACCATACCCAGTCAGGGCTCTATATAACAAACTCTGATTTAACAGATTATCGCATATGGCAAAGTAAATCTAAAACGTCTACTGCCGACATCAGGCATGTAACGAATGTATGCTTATGATGAATGTTGGATAAAATGGAGGTACTTTCATGTTGCTTGTGATTTCATTATAACAATGTGCGACCACATTTCTTGCATAGAGGGCAACATTCCTCTTCCCGTACCATTTGCAGCTGTACCCGATGTCCCTGCTGGCATGCCTGGGGCGTGATGCGGAGAGCTTCCGCGACCAGCTGCTGCTGCGGTTGAGCAAGGACACCGAGGACGTGCGTCTCAAGGTGGCCCTCCTGCAGCTCCTGGCGGTGTGCACCCGCACCCAGCCTGGATTGTTTGAGCTGCTCCTGGGCACCACCACTCCGTCACCGACGTCGACGCCCTCCTCCTCCTCCTCTGGTTCCTCTGGTGATGCCTCATTGGTACGCTTTTGAATGTTGCCTGGGTTTGTGGGTTGTGTCGGAGCTACCAGCACATGTTACACGGGCATCCTGAGTGTTGAGGTTGAGTTGCTGGTTCATTGTTTTGCGATGGTAGCTGTTATCGAATTGATCCAAAACAGAGATGCTCAATTCATTGCTTCGGTGTATTGTGACCAACAGTTATGACAGGCGTTTCTAAGAAAACAAATTTATTCTGGGCAGACCTGTGCCTGTCAATCAAGAAATTCAACGTCCAAACAAAAATGTCATTGAAGGTTCATTTCTTCGAACGTCATTCTCTTCGCGCACCAGTCATCCAGTTCTCGAGCACAGAGCCGCCGGTCTGTCAGCACGTGGTGCAGTGGCGCGCACGCGCTTGTGGTGTGGCGGTTCTTTGGGACACAGCTAGGATGCAGCAGGCATCTTTGGGCTCTTGTAATGCTGGCGGCAGTATTCTTTCACCACTTGCATCTCAGCATTAAATTCCTGGCTTGACAAGAAATAAACTTACAGTACAATGAGTTTGTAAAGTATTTTACAATGATTTCTAATCTTTATACAAATATTAGATAATTCATTGTATTACGATAACTATAATTAATGCTTTTAGTTAGGCTAATGTGTGTTTCATGGACGGCAATGTGGCCTCTTCATCATAGTCAATGCCACTTGAAGAAAGCTAGCTATCAGCATGAAGGTCTTCTGAAGCAAAGTTCATAAGGGGTGTTATTATTTCTATTTTTTTTCCATTTCTGCATCGTCCAGAAAAGGTGCAGGCTTTTCATGCCGATCTACCGTGTCAGAAAACGAGAGACACAAACAACACTAACAGACCGATAAGCTTTGTTGCATCATCTGCTGTATAAAAACGAAACCTGTCATACAATTTTAGTTAAACCAATTGTTCTGTAGATGGCTCAACCGTTCTACCTATGTTTCACATCTTCGCGGGATCGAATCCCGGCCACGGCGGCCGCATTTCGATGGGGGCGAAATGCGAAAACACCCGTGTGCTTAGATTTAGGCGCACGTTAAAGAACCCCAGGTGGTCAAAATTTCCGGAGTCCTCCACTACGGCATGCCTCATAATCAGAAAGTGGTTTTGGCACGTAAACCCCCCCCCCCCCCCCCCCCAAAAAAAAAAATGTTTCACATCTGGGAATTATATGTTGGGAAAGGGAGGGAGTGGCTTGAAATTGTTACACAGCTTTACTCGGGCATGCCCAGCAGGGTGCACCGGCACACAGACGAGTACCTGGGCATGCCACTTAAAGGGTTAATGAGAACACTTGGAGTTTTCACATCTGCACCAACACGTGGTGGCAGTCAGATGTCAAGTTGATTTTGTGTTGAGTTTTGCAAAATCCTCTGGAAAACAGTATTCTTTTTCTTTTTTTTCACAGAGCTCTTCAGGTTTGGGTTTGTGCTTGGGCGAAGTTTTACAGATCTTGAAGACAAAGCAAGAGGTGGGTACTGCTGGTTTTGCAACTTTCTTTCTTCAGAACTTTCCTGACCACAGTTAGTCATAAAGGAATATTATTTTATAAAACAAACAGCGGATTTGTTTTGAATAAGGTGAAATATAAGGTTGTGCCAACAGTGAAATTTTCAACTCAGATTGAATAAAATATTTTTGACCTATGAAAATGAAAGCACAGGGAGCAAAATGGGCAAACAAAATTAATTTCATACTGTTTGAAGGCACAACAGTTAACAAAAGAAAATTAAAGTCTGCTGAACCTGTTGGCGCATCACTAAGTGATAAGAAGGTCATGATGACTCAATAACTGCATTTAACCATAACTGCATCCTGACCACTTTTCAGTGGGAGCTTTGTCAACTCTTGAAGTATGACAGAAGCAAACTCCACTTTTGTAACGTGTCTCTTGTATCAATATGTCATGTCATTCTTTACAAACTAAACAATAGTTGTGAGTGAGCTCTTCTGTAATCTGCTCACATTCATTATTTTTGTACTTATTGATTCATTTGTATCACAGGTTCATTGTTTGCAACACTGTTGTTGCTCCAGGCAATGCTTATAGATTTACTGCATCAGTTGTTTAACTGCTGCGCTGTGTGGGACTACTGTGCATTGCGTTGCACACTTGCCAGGGATATTCCATATGGAACACAGCCACAAGCCAGACAACAGAGAAGGATCACACGCAACATGGCCTCTGAGATCGCTTGCGCATGCTCCCAATCTTGAAAGCCAAGTTACACTTGACCAGCATTCAGCTGTATGATGGTGAGGGATGCAAAGCAGTTGCTGATCTCAGAGGCCGTGCTCTGCGTTACTTATAATCATTGTGTCCCGTGCATGGGTTGCCAAAATAAGTGGACACTTACTGGCTTTCCTACTCACACCCACTGTGAATGTGGTGTGAATGGATGCACTCACTTGACTCACATTTATATTCACGTTCCTCCACGCCCTTTGTCACTTGCTCATGCTCATACTCGCAACTGAGAAATGAGTGCGAGCTTGTGTGAGTGAATTTTGCGTGATGTGCTCGTTGCAATGTAACGACGAGCACACTGATTTCCAGGGTGTGGACTACTGTCCTGCAGACCTGCACTGCTCGTGCATCGAGTTCATACACAGCCTGTGGGCGTGCCACCAACTGCGGGCCATGGAGCTGCTGCGCAAGAAGTGAGTCAACACCGTTTGCTACCTTTACCTATTGGCTTCTTTTGCGCTGACATTATTTGTACTAGCTTTGTTGTACTGTCTTTGCTGTACTATCATCGTTTGATGACCGCACGGTTCCCATGGTTTTTATAGTAAGTCGTTCTGGAGCCTGGTGTGTTTTCCCCTGATGGGAGAGGCTGTGGCGACACAGGAATGCAGGCTGGTGGCCTTCATCTTCAAGACACTGGCTTTGGAGCTTTACCAGTCCAAGTGAGTAAGCTTCGCTTTCCTTGTTCACGTAACCCACGGGCCTCGAATATATGAGACATGGTTCTCAATAGCACAGGTGTGGTTGCATGTAGTGCCCATCACTACCTGCCATGATAGACCAGTGGCTGAGGTATTCTCCTACTAAGACTTAGGTTGCTGGTTCAATTGGCAGCTGCAGCAGCCGCATTCCAAATAGGGTGGTTATGTGAGAAACAGATCTATGTTGTCCGGTCTCAAGTGCTCTTGGTGACAGAGGAAATGACAATGGAGTAGTGCATACTTAAAAGGCACATTTATTGTTCCTTTTACATAATGATGTCGACTAGCCGACATGCATACAAGAAATAGTCCTCCAATCAGAGACACTTGAGCAATCGAGGAAGTTCGACTCACGATGCCTGGACACCACGCGAATATTGTTTACCCATGCCGGATACTGACGTCATTCACAGGCGCAGTCCCATGGACAGAAACGCATTTGAGTGATTTATTAGCCCATGCCAGTGCTGCAATCCAAGCCAAAAAGGTAGCCTTCTGCCAGTTAGTCTCACTGAGTGCATCAATGAGCATGCAGTTAGTTCGCATGTGCCAGCGTCCCACAGCTTAAAAAACAGAAGCAAGCTCCTCTCATGGCAGGCAATCTGTACAGGATGAACGCTAATGCAGTTGACTTTAGTTAATTCAACCATGACGGGCCCGATGAAACTGATAAAATTATCCGGCATGTCAAATTAAACAAGATGCAGAAAAAATGGCAAAACACACCGCTGATTCATTTGCCAGTATTTGTACGATTCTGACGTGCCGCAGATCAAACGGGCACCCACCTTATATGTGTCCACGGCAGAAAACAAATTAAAACTGATGTTTTAGAAAGAAAAATGGGTAAGGGGTTGTTACACAATTTTGGCCGGGCTCCTAAAGTCAGCTTCGCTGTTAAACATCCGTGTTATGCGGTAAAGCGTACAAACGCCGCCAAGACTGTTCGATTTCGTCTATGACTGTACTGCACGGGCAATTTTAATCCTAATTATCTAGGGGAAAAAAAGGCGCATGTTATAATAGGATAAATACTGTACTTAGATATTGTGAGCTATGATTATTGCTTGAATATACTCCTAGGGCAGGCCAAAAATAGGCGTTTTCGGTGGAGTATGGCATGTGTTCAATGCGTTCACTGTTCACTAAGCTCCACTGAGATATGCTGCCCCTAAAGGGGTCACCATTGGGGTCACTATAGGGGTCAGGCATGGGCATGCTGACTGGTCGCGTTCGAATTATCTGGTGAAGGCCAATTTCAGAACGGAAATAACCAAAGTTTGGGCCCATAGAAATGCATGGGTGCCGTCCGGGACCTTCGGTTGGGATTGAATTAATTGGAGTCGAATTAACGAAAGTCTACTTTATGCTGAATGAATTTCTCAGCAGTTGATGCTGAAAAATTGTTATGTGGTGTACATGTAAGATATTGGTGCACAGTAAAAAGAGTCCCAGGGGGTCGACATTATTCCGCAGCTCTCCTATGTTGTGTTTCTCTCACTAAGGTGTCAAACCCCACCACTCAGTCATTCAAATTGTTGCCTGTTGCTGCCAGTGAGTGCACTATGGTGGCTTTCCTCTAGCACTTCTTTCCTCCTTATCTCTGTTGCCAGACAACGTTTCTAAGCTGTAACTGTTATATAATGCTCGCCTGTTTCCATTTGCAGAAGTGAACTTGATCCCAACGTGAAAGCCGTCCTCGACAAGGCGAAGCAGGGGGCCCCAATAAAGGCCTGGTCTAAGGTGAGCTGCAAGCATTGTGGCGTATAATTGGTTGCACGGTAATGGCAGCTATCTCACGTATGTGATCAGGTGCTATCATGAAATGTGTTATTTACCTGCTGCAGTGGTGCAGTGGCTATGGCGTTCTCCTGCTGGTTACGGGTTCAGTTCCCGGCCACTGCAGCCACATTCCACTTGGAGCGAAATGCAAAAACATTTATGCACTTATATTTAGGAGCATGTTAAAGAATCCTAGTTGGTTTAAATAAATATGGTGCCCTCTACTACATTGTCTCTCATAGCCCCAGTGTTTCTTTCGGTACTTAAACCTCACAAGTTGTCATCAAATGCATCATCAAATACATCATCTAATATAGCATCTCTGCATTTAAAAAATTCAAAATAAACAGTAGCACAAACAGTAGAGCATAAAGTAGAATGTCTCTTACAGGTAAAAAGTTTGGCTACGCTCTTGCAACATATGAAGGTGAAAGCCTGCTTCATACGTGGTAGTGCATTAAGTTGTATGATCGGAGGGGTCAGACTTCTTGCAAGACATAATGAGCCACAGGGTGAAGTAAACCTCTTCAACAACACATGCGAGCACCTAATGCACTACCTAAAGGCTCTTTTGTTCTCTCTTTCTTTCCATATTTCTTTCTTTGCATCTTTCTTTTGTTTCTTCATTCATATTCAGTCATCGCATCGTTTCTTGCTTACGAAGCATGAGCCATTCCTGATGATTATATTTTTGTCTCGCTAATCTAGATGCCACTTTTTTCGGGTATGAGCCATTGCAATGAGCCACTTAAGACTTTCACCTAATAACTGTAGAGTTCAGTTCTAAATGCTTCGGATCTGGTTGACATAGTACTAGCCCTTAAGCTAAGCGCAGAAACTATAGTCTCACCAACATTATACCAGTGAAAGATAATTGTCTAGCTATCCTAACTTGTGGGGATTTTATTGCGCATGATAGTACAGACAAAACTCTGATTTAATTTATTGTACTGATAGTTTGTCATCCTCTTTCAGCTTGTGACCAGCGGCTTGCCCAAACAGCCTGGAGGTGGGGGAAGCCTGAATGCCTCAGCCATGAGCATTGCTGATGTCAGTGAAATGTTTGACCCTGTTGCTGATAGCTTTGTGCTGTTGTCAGGGTGGCGTGACTTCTGCGTGATCCTTGCCAAGGTAATCCTCGTCTGCTGCGCTCACCCCCACAGTCTTTGTTCGCTATAAATGCATCGAAAGTGGTTGTTTACATTCCTTGTGTGTTTGTCTTCCAGTGTCGTCACATGCAGATTGCATCGGCAGAGAAGAAAGCCATTCTGCAGGACTTGTTTTCCAGCCTGGTTACCGACGTGAGCTCGACTTTGATTCTTGGATTTCATGGATAGATCTGCGAAATGTGTGCTCTGCTTACTGGTCCACCTATTAAATACCCCGGACCTGCCAACCTCCAAGTGTCAAAATTATGATAGTCAAGGACAACAAAATACTAATATATTTAGTTAAAAATACTAAATATTGCTTCATCGCTCAAGCTCTTGAATGTTTGTAAAAATAAATTCACAGACTTTGTTCTTTGAGAACACTGTCAACCGACCCGCCGTGGTGGCATAGTAGCGGCTACGGTGTTGCGCTAGCGAGCCCTAGGGGTGCACAGGATTGAATCCCGACCGTGGCGGCGGCATTTCAATGGAGATGAAATGCAAAAATACCCATGTTCCATGCATTGATTTGATTTGATTTGATTGGGTGCACCTTGAAGAACCTCAAGTGGTCAAAGTCAGTCTAAAGTTCCTCACTGCGGCATGCCTCATAATCGTGGTTTTTGTATATAAAACCGCAGTATTTAATTTTTGAATGTGAACAGGCTCTTTCCTGTGTAGTTGCCGACAGATAGACCGACCTGTGCCAGAAACAAAGACATTCATGAAATTGATGAAATATTCACCTTTAACAGCGGCCAAAATTTTAGTCACCGTTTGCGTTATTCCTTTGGAGTGGTTGACGGTAGTGCAGATAGGTCCATATAATTTAGCGGATCTGATATATCATGCTCTCAAAAATCGATTGGCTACTGTATTTGTGTTTTTTTAAAATCAGCCTTACCCTAAAGTGAATGCAAATTACAAATTTTTAGAATTATTGCTGTCATTACAACAGCTGTAAACAAGCTTTTAAATTCGGGTAGCTTACAAGAAATGCGTAAATGCTGGCAGGTGTGATACTCATTTCTTGTAGACACTCCAAATGCCTTTCGATCTAATTGGCTGTTGTCTTGGTTGTCCAGTGTGTGTAGTTACACACCCCCTGTGGTGGCTCAAGTATTAGGGTGTTCCGCCACTGAGCAAAAGGTTCAAGGTCCGATTGCTGGCTTCGGCAGCTGCCTTCCAGCAGGCAGAACGCAAGAAGCATTCATGTACCAGTACTACTTCGGCGCATATTAAAGGCCATCTGCAAAATATTTTTTTATTTTTTAAATATACGTAGTATAGATGTAGAGAAGCCTTTGTGAAAAACATTGAAGTTGCGGTGGAAGCATCATGAAAAAGCTTGCAAAAATAGACATGCTCGTTTTAATGCCGAAACTGAAAAAGCTGCCATGTTTAATGCTTGCTGAATATTACACGAAACCTGGAACGTTGAAAACCAGAGCAGTGGTTGGGCACGACGTCCGAAGTTAGTGGCTCAACGAAAATTTTGGAGGCAATGTTCTGGGATTGGCATCACATGTGTCTGCTAACTACATACCAGGCGCCCTCGTCATCTGGTTAGTTGTTATTGAAGGCTGTTCATGTGAAAATTATGCACTTGCCAGCTCTACAGCCTTGCCAAGATTGCTTCAACAGTGTGTACTAATTTATAACCCATTTAACCATGTTTAATGCCTCTGTGTTGCTTTTGGCCATTTGAGATGAAAAATGATATCTTCAGCAGCTGTTTCACATAAAATGTTTTTCCACGTTTCACTTGGAGGGCTGTGCTAAATTGCAGATGGTGGTGCTTGTTATTGTAGGTGTTACCCAAAAGCATCACAATTTTGTCATGCAAGGCAAAGCATGGCTGTCTTTTTCTTAGTAAAAACTCATGAAATTATGCATTTTCATGCGTTAGCTAAAAGTCTCATAACCAAAAAATCTGTGCATGTGAACGCAGCATTCAGTTAATTACATTTTGTGTATGCAAGCATTCGTTTGCACTATCATTTCTTGAGAGATTTTTTGTCATGACTTTTGTTTTTTCAGGGTGTCCTGCCAAATTTCAAGATTAGCATTCTGCTTGGTGAACTTTACCTCATACTACTCAAGCATTGGAGCAGGTGTGTACTTCATTCTTACTTGATTAGGTTGGGCCTGAAGATTGCTGAATTTTTGGAGACTCCTTTGTTGGGCTATCTATAACAGAGCACAAAAACAAGAAAGCTCCTGGCCAACAAAATGTCGTCATCTGACATTTAGCAAATATTTTGTGGTAGATGAAATATTTGCTGTTCTTTTTATTTACATGTATTAGAAAGCAGACCTTACGAAAACTGTGGCTTATGGGAAAATTGTCTGTAAACTGGATCATACACATTAAGATATATTTTAGTTGTATTTGTATGTTTTAGATGTCATAAGCGATGCAGCTTAACTCATGCTGGAAGCTTCCCTTGTGCACGGCGTTAGTCCTAGAAAGTACAGAAAAACTTGACTATGTCGATGTCTTGATGAGCACTGCACACAGCTTGGGGATAATGTTAAGCTACCTGAATAGGGGACACGAACATCCAATAGGCCTATTTCATAAAAAAAAATGTTGTATACACAAATGAGTGCATTTCAAGTACAGCAAAACTGGTCAGGCAGCTCTGAAAGACAAGCATTTCTAAAACAGCGAGCAAGCCACAACTCTCAGTGATGTTACTCCGTGTTTTTCTACATACATTTTATAGGCTTGTGCAAATATTCAATATTTCCGAATATTCAGTCGAATGTTAAGCTCTTCAGTATTCACTTCAGCTCGAACTGTAGTATTTGAAATATTCTAAATGAATGAATATTTGTATTTTCTCGCATATAAGCCACACCCCCAATCAACAGCACCCCAAAAAGAGCTAAAAAATGTTACACATATAACCAGTGGTAATAATGGCATACATTGCCCTAGTCTTTGTAGAAACAGTCTCCATTCACAGATACATGAACCGTCCACATCATATCTTCGGCCCGCTTCTTTGTTCCTGATTTCTTCAGTGATGCTGATGGTGGTAAACTTTGCTCTAAAGGTGGTTTCATGGCAATGCAGCTTGCGCTGACGTCACGGCACACCTTGAGGTGATTTGCACTACGATGGTCACATCTCAAGTCAAAATTAACATATAACCTGGACCTCGATTTTACTGATAATTAAAACATGTTTCATTTGGGCACTTGCATAGCAAAATGCGTTAAGCCTGCACGTTGATGGAAAGCATCAAGCTGAATTTTCGCAACACACCATAAACTGCTGGAATCATGCAGACAAGGTTGCACTTCACAGCATCATGACAACGCACAACTGGCGAACGCAAAGCACTCCCGCAGGCTCAGCCACTATAAAATTTTAAGTAGACTGAAGCACTACAGGTAGCAAGAACTTGTGAATAAATTTTCTGTGCAGCTGGAGTTATAAAAATGTTGAACTTGCATTGTGCATGAAAATACCTGAATAATGGCATGGCTATGGTGTTAGGCTGCTGAGCACGAGGTCGCGGGATCAAATCCCGGCCACGGCGGCCGCATTTCGATGGGGGCGAAATGCGAACACACCCGTGTACTTAGATTTAGGTGCATGTTGAAGAACCCTAGGTGGTCTAAATTTCCGGAGTTCCCCACTATAGCGTGCCTCATAATCAGAAAGTGGTTTTGGCACGTAAAACCCCATAATGTATTTTTTTTTAATAATGGCACTTTAAAAATAAACAGACTCCAGAAATGAACCTGTTTTCTTTTTTGCAAGCTAAGAACCAACCTTTCTTATATTTTTCAACATCTGGCTCTTTTGTCAAGGTTCTATGTTCTCACGACTATTCGAACCAAAAAATGGATATTCGCACTCACTTTTAAGTGATACTTTACATTTTTAACTGCTCTTGGGGAAGGGGCAAAATAGTTATTGCGCCTGTAAACACAGATGCACCAGGTGAGAAATTTGATGCACATTGCGATTTGTTGTTACACTTAGGTTGTCCTTTGTTCTGTTTCCTTGTTATTTCTTGTACCCTCATATCATTCTAACTGCTGTGGGTGGCACTTGCAGTTGTATACCCTGTATATCAGGTGACCCCTCTAATACATTTTTAATTTGTCCACAGTTTTATAACCCACTCACCAAGTAAATAACCAATGCCTCAAAATCAGATCATCATTTCGGCATGTACTGACACCCCAGAATGTAATTTTTAAATTAATGTTGCATTTTTCACAAGACGTTGATACAAATCTAGTAGCGTGCACAAGGAATGTGCAGTTTGTCGTAGAAGCATATTTAATCTGATTGGATGCTCTCATTTTCATGTGTGAGATTTCCTATGCCACAAGCTTGGCACCCATGGAACGCCACTATTGTCATGATCGCTGTCTTCTCCTAGTAGCATTTGCACCTATTCCTTGGGAAAGTTAAGGACTGCTTGATCATCGGCAAAAACAGGAGCAACGCTTCCACTTGCGTCAATCTGAGATTCCACAGTCTGTGAAGGCCAGCTTTCTCGAAAGAAATTATTTCAAACTTGAAACTACACTGCACGGAGCCTTCATTCATTTCGAAGGGTTCCTGACATTTACGTTTTCATGCACTTACAGTCTTTTGCAGCTGTTCTGCTAACAACATATCAATGCAGTTTCACAGCATGTTCTCAACACATAGCAATGTCTCCTTTTTATTCCACAACAGTGGCGTCACGTCTACGGTATCGGAATGGGCTAGCAGCATGGGCACCGTGCTCTGCATCCTGGAAAATGGCACCACATCGCTTCATCCCCGGCTGGCTCTTGTGCTAAGCGCCATTGGTGCTTCCATGGTGAAGATACTGAAGCAGCAGCTGACAGCCAACAAAGGTTAGACCACTGCACTTTTGACTGGATAGACCTTGCGGCTACTTTTAGCGACGTGGGACAGGTAGCGCAATGATGGGATGTAAGCGACAGCATGACGTGCTAACAACCGTTTGATATACCAGTTGAATCGCCGCGTAATGAATACAAGTATACTGGTTCATCGAAATTTCCGGCATAACAAAGTGTTTGTTATTTCCCATTTGTGTCCCATAGAACCTGATGCATCAAAAGTAGTGCCATAACAAATTCTGCAATGGGTGCATTTTTGCTTCCATAATGTTTGTTTGGAGGCTAACCCTGAATGGGATACCTGCAGGGAGAGGGGGGGAGGCGTTACCCAAAGCTACTCTTGGGAGTCCTGATGCTAAGGAAATGTTCACAATCGAATAAAATGCAAGTAACCACTGTCTTTTGGCACCCCCTAGTAAAGAATTGGTATCAGGCAGCAGCCATGTAACAACCGACCATCAGAGCCATCGTCACCGTCATCAAGAGATGGCGATAGAACAAGTTGCCATAGTTTGCAATGACAGCGCTTTACTATCATTATGAAAGCTCGTTCAAAAGTGCATTATTCTATATGCTTAGCCTGCGGCAACAGTGCATCACAGTTTATGGCATTCTGGAGACATCACTGCTTCAGGAAGTGGAAAGGTGATGGGTAGAAGTGCGGAAACATGCAAGCATAGGACATCGTCGGATGACACAAAGCAGGTGTGACTGTTAATTGCAATTGCCCGGAAATGGAATGATCGTGCAGAATCTTAGGTAGGCTGATGATGATGATGACACATACCATTGCGACACTGTGTATGAACTGCGTAACCAGCAGCTTTGCAAGGGATGCAAAGGAATTACGGCCCAGATGAGCAGCATGAGCAATGTTGGCACAAACCATTCGAATAACCGCAACTCAGGCCTGGTAACTAAAGTAGATTTAAGAACAAATGCAATGGGCCACCTTTGGAAAATCACAAAGTGCCATGCTAAAACAGCATCGACTTGTGCTTATATGTTGCTTTTCTCTTTGGCGTATTTGTTGCAGTCAGCATGCATGCAGCGACAGTCTGGTAACTTGGCACACCACCTGTAAACTTTCAGGCGAGAAATGCCAGCAGGACTACTCTGCTATGTGTGGCTGGCCGTGCACGCTATGAATGCACACAGTAGTATCTTTTTTTTTAACCCTTTTCTCCTGCACGCCTGCAGTTCACGCTGAGATACAGTGCTGTAACACTTTGAATACTTTTGCTGCTAGCATTTAGCTAGTAATGATGCCAGGCGAATCTGTGTGTTCTTTTTTTTCCTTCACTTGACACCCTAGTAGTGCATTCATTGGAGGCACACCACATTTTCAGATTTTCGCAATTCCTGTCATGTAGAGGTGTGTATCTGCCAATGTAAGGGTTTTGTGGCTAGACAGACAATGAGAACCAGATCTGCCACTGAAAGAGGCATTAGCAGTTGCTGCTGTAAAATAAGGGACATTTTTTTGTAAGCAAGTGACTTTTCTTTTGCTTCTTACAGAGGAACATGAGCTGAACGTGCATTCATGGGTGGCATCTCTGTGTCCTCTGCTAACCTTCTATGGGAGGAAGTGTGTTGAGGAAGGCCTCAAGTCACCAAGTTCTCTCTCAGTCCAGGTATGTCCTGCTTTTGCTTCAAGGCAGCCGGTAGGCTAGTACATACCTGTCAACTCTCCCAAAGGTTTTGTAATGTTGGCAAATTTCAGCTCATTCTACAATTTTATGAATGTTGGATTAAGGTTGAAGAATAATAAATTCCGTTTGTGAAAATGTTTTAAAGCTGTTGAAATACATTCCCAGAAAACACTATCTTTCGGCACCAATGTTCAGTACATTGTCAACCCGCTATTGTGGGATACGTTTTCCATCTGCTAGATCCCGTGTAAACAAGAAAACGCAGGAGGCCACGCGCAATTGAGAGCGGTGGCTGCTCGCCACAGCAGCTTCCCCACACTACTAGCCCACCCGTCTGATGTGAAAACATTGGCAAGCTCAGTTTCCTATTCCAGTACCCAGAAAATTTGCTCTCAGGACGTCACACTCCGCATTTGCAGGTATCGCCGCCAATCTTATTGCGATAAGTATCTTCACCTATCTGTTTCACAGCGCGCGGGGTGTACGGCCATTGCAAGCATACTGCGTGCTTTTAATAGGCAGTAACCCAAACGTGTCATCGTTCCCTGCGGCAGGCGGCGCGAAGTGAGAGTCATATTTCACTCTGGCGGCATCATGGGCATCATGAACATTGTATTCCGGTGTCACCGTCTTAAAACGCTGCACAATAAAAAAACCACAACATGCGTCTCAGGCCGCTCAGACCCCATCAGCATGGCACACTTCAGCGTCTCATCCTGCAACAATTTGCGCAGCACTACGCATTTACGTAGATGTCAAGTACTGTTGAGTATGTCACATTGTTTTAGCAACTTCGGATTGTACATTTCCCCGATTAACCTGTTTTTTCTCTCATATTTTTTTTTCCAGAACATCTGCATCAGATTCTACTGTATCCCACAGAAAGGGTGGCCTCAGGACAGACTTATAAAAAGAAGCATACTATTCCCCTACTCCATTATTCTTTATGAAATTTTACAATTTGTAATGTTCGGAGGTTGGCAGGCATAGTGGTGGCAGTAACCCTGTCCCAGGTTTACAGCATTTCCGCTTCTCACAAGAACTCTGTTCTTGTTGAAAATAGTGCATTGGGCATTTTGAAATCATTTGTAATTTCAACTTTAAAGGCCAAGCGCAACAAAATTTCACTTTGGCTTGATTATGAATGAGTAGTATGTAT
Source organism: Dermacentor albipictus (assembly GCF_038994185.2). Taxonomy (NCBI): domain Eukaryota; kingdom Metazoa; phylum Arthropoda; class Arachnida; order Ixodida; family Ixodidae; genus Dermacentor; species Dermacentor albipictus. The sequence goes on from NC_091825.1 coordinate 121,779,464, forward strand.
AGTAGCATACCATTAAAGTGATATTGGCAAACCTACTTGGCTGGTAATTGTCTAAGGCAAATCATGGACCTGGTGCTTAGTGGTTATAGCACATATCTCAGCACATCGCATCTGAGATGTTCAGTGTGCTGTGGGTGCTGCTCAATTTCTCAAGTCATGCCAAGTGGCAACACCAGTTCTCAATGTTCTGGGTTCTGTGCAGTTTTCTGTGAGAAAGTAATGATGGCATATTTTGCAGTTATATTAGTAAAAATGTCTACTGTTGTGAGCTTTTTCTGATACATCCACCTTGTACTTCGGACATAAGATTTTGCACGAAGTCTGTTCTGTTCTTTATCTGCACTATCTGAAATTAGGCCTTTTATATGGTCTAAAATTGTTCTGCAGTCGGCCTTTAAAGGCAGAATGACAGTACTATTAAAGGCAAAAAAAGAAACAACATTCCTCGTTTTTTCTGGAAGGCTGGATGCATTGGAAAGTCCACTTTGTGACTGAGGTCGTCAGTGCTTATCTAGTTTCTTGTTAGGAGTTAAAACGTTGTTTGCGAGGAGCTGCAGTCTCAAAAATGTTATTGCTCACCTGTTATGTTCTTTCTGTGTGACCATCAGGTGTGTACCACGTTGACCACCTTCCTGAAGGATCTCCTGTCGCTTTCTGAGAACAACACTGGCTGCATCCCTGTACTTCAGCAGAACCTGGTTGTCGCCCAGCTGACGAACCTATTGCAGGCATCACTACAGGTCAGGTTTGATAAAATTGAAGAGATGGCAATTGGTAATGCCCATAGTCTCTTTGGTTGGTTCACTGTCAACAATCTCCAGCTATTCTGAATTAAGGACGTGAGGCAGAATGATTAGTGGGGCACACAGTATTGACTGTGTAGCAATTGCCAATAAGATGTCTAACCGAAATCCCCTATTGTCTTTAGCACCCATATTGAGATTCGCATCATCTAACTTGTTACAATACTTGTTGATAGCCCGCTTTACTAAAGCCTTCCTTACTTGCTTAAGCACAAAGCTGTGCGGGTCAACAATGCTTTAATGACGGGTTTCGAGGACAAAAATCTTGCTGCTAGTTTCAGGATTGGCTTTGCAAACTTGTGAACTCCAGTTTGATGCTCCTAACAGGTGGCCCATAATAGTCATTCAGTTGCTGCATTCATTGTCCTGCTGCTCGGCAAGATGTTGCAGGTTTCGTCCCTTGCTTCCCAGCCGCAATGGCTAACTTTTCAATAGGGGAGGAGTAAAGAAAATGCTGGTGTGTCAAGCATCATGTGCACATTGAAGGAACACCAAAGAGACAAGCTTAAGTTGAGCTGTATCAATAAATTACCATCCAAGAATACCAAAAGTTATTCCCTTACTGCCGAAGGAGGCTTGGCAAGCCAGAAAAGATTAAAAAAGAAAAGACAAGTGCAGATCCTGCATTTAAATTCTTGCACGAGCTCACCATGATGTTATAAATTTTTATGGCGTCTGATCAGGCCTGGTCAACGTTTTTCAGTGAAGTTGGACTGAACTGTATTCTAAAAAAGCCAAAGACTAAATTTAGCAAGCTTCAGAACTTTTACCAAGAATGATTCAAAACCGAAAAAAAGCCTTTGAAATTGGTGACGTCGCACAGATATACCAGTGCTCGCATTTTGGTGTGACAAGAAAAAAATGAAATGTTGACCTTCATTTTTTATTCTTATAATCAACCTAATTGCCACCAAATTAACAAAAATAAAGTATTGAACCAATACTTCAGTCTAAACTGGTGTAGTGCTTCTTGTTCATGTCCATCTTAAAAAAGCCCAATGCCACTTCCTTAATATAAGTCCAGAGCTCTCTGCTACAGCGTCTCTTATAGCTTGTGGGTGTGTTTATTTTGGGGACATTAAACTGTAATTATTAAAGGCAAGATCTTCCTAGCCTAAGCAACACGGGTTCGGCATATCTGTGATCTAGGTATCTTGTAACTACTCCCAGAAAAAAAGGCCCTTTTGTACCTCGAGCACGTTAGTGTTGCAGAATGTGTCAAAATGTCAATCTAAACAAGACAAGCAGCGAGAATAAGTCTCAGCATAAGTAAAACGAACAGTAAAGATGTAATTAGCACCAATTTACTCAAAAATTAATCACATTGCACTATACCCTTGTAAAACATGCATCACCATGAATATAGACATGTTTAGGCAAAATTGCCATACGGCACACTTGGGAAATGGAGGAAGTTCGCTTGGACTAAGTAGGGTTCACATGTGGCATTAGTGTCTGGAAGGCACCAAAAAGGAAGAATTAGTCGGTGAGTAAAAAATAATGGTTTTGGCATAGTTATCGCCAAATAGAGTTGAAAATTAACCACATTGCACCATAGACTGCACCATCTGATTGTTCAAGACAATCCAGTGTCAGATGTAATAATGAAGGCAAGTTTAGGGCTACTTCTGCAGTGAAGAGCGATTTCAAAGCTAAAATTAATTTAGCTTTTGTACCATGGCCAGTTCAAAATTCCACAGCCTCGTTATTTACCCTTTCCCACCCTGATCAAGAACTAACGACAGTATAACCATTTGACAAGTCTTCAAGCCATGTTAACACACACACAAATACTCGTTATTTCCCTCAGAAATCTCTTATTGGAACAGCTTACGTAACAGCGTCGTGTGTTGCAATTCTGCGGAATCTTTTGTTACTCTAGTTCAAACCATTCATTTCTGGTCATGATTGCTTTTTTTTAATTGATTGATTGATTTTTTGCCGCATCTGTAACCACTCCTGCATGGGCCATTTTGTGCTTGCAGTATGTTCAAACAAACAAAAATTCTTTGGAATCAGCCCACCTGGTCTCCTGGTCAAAAAAAAAAAATTTTAAATAGGGGTCAGCCAAGAGTCGGCGCTAAAGTAGATAAAATCAACATAATGGCGCGTGAAATGCGACACAAATAATATACGAGATCAGTGAATAATTAACATGAAAATGGTACAGAAATATACAGGATTAGAGAGATATAATCAACATTCAAACATAAAATCATTGGAACCACTATGTATGTTGACCTTATCTTCTTTAGCGTCAACATTTGGTTGATCCTTTATTTATTCTAACAGGTGCCGAAATGTAAATTATGTTAACAAGATAATAAGTAAATATTAGTTAAATATTTTACTGATAATTATTGCAGAATTTCAGGTGTCTGCTAGCGCTGTCGATCACAGCAATTAAAAATAAATTTATTTTCAAATCGTGATTTTTAATTCAAATTGATGGTGGTCATCACTAAAACACCCCGTATGTTAGTAAGAGCTTTGAAATAGCTTTAGCAAGTTCGGCTTGTTAATTGCCTTGGTATTTTCACGTGCTGATGAACAATGACCTCATTTATACTTGCAGGCAATGAAGGACAGTCGCCTAGCCCAAGCCATCTGCCATTTCTTTCTTGCACTCACGGCTATACCTCAGGTACGGGATTATACCTTGGTAGGATAAACAGTCAACCCCATATTTTAGAACATTCTTCAACTCAACACTCCACCTTGACACAAGATACTGGATAGCAGTGGACTGCAGGGCGAACATTAAGTCGAGGATCATTTGAGTACAGCGATCGGTCTGAATGGATGACAGCATGTGATGAACGGGAATATTTTTTTGCACGGCTGCTGTTTATATTTCAGAAATCATTTGAGGATTAGAGCAGGCAATTCTCCCTCTCTTTTCTTTCTTCTATCTGTCCAGTTTTCTTTCTTAGCAGCTGAAACAGGTGTGCACATGCGACTGCTACCGTTTTATTTTTATTTTTTCTTGGCATCATTTCTCTCATATTTTTCGTTTTCTTGTTCCATTCTTTGCACATCCTGGAAAGAATGCATACCAGCTCACCAAGTCTTGTACTGACTTGTGCTCTGATGTTGAGCACTTCTGGCCACAGCGGCCAGTGTGCTAAGTGTTTTTCATGTTTTTAACACACATTAAGAGAACTACTAAGTTGCAGTCATTAGTCATTTCTCTGCCAAAACATCCTTTATAGCCCTGATGCATTTTTGGTTCGTAAAAGTCGCCCAGTCAGTCCACCAGGTAAAGGCGCACTAAAGGAAAAGGTTGTTTAAACTGTATTAGTAAGTTATGCTTGTATAATAACAAAGGAAGTGCCACCTTTACTGTGAGAGGAGACTTGATAAGCCAGAAGAGACGTAAAAACGGAAGACGGGTGCCAACGCCACCTTGATGTTCCCACACCAGCATGCCATTTCATGAATTTTGACAGCATCTGCTGGTCCCTAGAGACAGACTACATTGTATTGCGTTAGAGCCAAATGTGGAATGTGGCAATTTTAGAAAACTTTTGCTATGCCACTATGGCCCATATATGAAAAAATACTTTCATGACGTCACACTGACGTGTCGTGGCCAGATTTCTGGCAAAAAATTTTTTTCATATGCAACTTTTGGACTTTTATGTTGTATTCTGATAATCAACCAATTACCACGAAATTAATGAAAATATAGTTTTGAAATACTATTTCATCGGTATAAACAGACTTAAGTGTTTCCCTTTTGTGTTTCTTTACTGTGTTTTCCCACGTGTAAGCCACACCCCCATTTACGACAGCCCAGAAAGAAAGAAAAAATCTGGACGTATAACCTTCGAAAATAAGTGCATGCAACAACGCTCACGCCGTATCTTCAGCGAGTAGCTCTGTTCCAACCCTCTCTTCGGCGACGCTGATAATCTTCAGTTTCTGCCGTGGTCGAAAGGATGGCGGTTGAGTGCAACTCTTGGTGATCCGAGTTCTAGTTCGCCAGTGCTGCGTCTCTCAGCCACATCTCAAGGCGAAATTCGCAAATAACTCATAACAAGACTTTACTGTTAACTTCTTTGAAGCTTTGGTGCGGGTTATATACGCAGAAGTACAGTAATCACATTTATTTCACATTTGCTTTCAAGATGGCCGAGGCGCTGCAGTGCTGCGGACTGATGGACCAGGTGAGCCCATTCCTGTCGGCTTGCTACCAGGGCAGCGACGAGGGCTGGCTGACTGTGTACCGGCTACTGGTGCAGCTGGTGACAGCGCTGCTACACATGCAGCGTTACTTCTTTCTCGACAGTGCCCTGGGGTTCATGGCGCTGCATGTGGACCGACTCTATGCTGTGAGTAAAGTCACTCCTCCAGCGGTGAACCATAGAGCTATTAAAGATATGAAATCAGCCTAAATACGACAAGGACAAAGCTGAAAAAGGCAACATGAAAACCGAGACTTACAAGTTACAAGTACAGCGTTTGCCTTGCCAGCTTTGCAAGTTGTAACAAGATCGTAAAAAGATGAAGATAAAAAAGATAAGGACAAGGGGGAAGAAGGTGATAGGAGAAATCCTGGACTTGTAAGTCCAGCATGTGGCCTGTGGCCTTCCTTGCCAACGTCATCATCTTTTTTGCACTGGTTTTATTTGTGTAATAACATGGCTTGCAGGAGGCCTACTCTAGTCTTGTAGAGGTTCAGTCTTGTTGTCTCTCCAGAGTTCAGCGTGTGCTTTTCTCTTTGCTTTGCTGTATTTTTTGACAGTGCCTTATGCAAGTCCGTTCCAACCCAACACAAATTGAGGAAGCCTTGGTAACATCTTGGCTTGTCTGCAAAGTGGCTTCTCTACGGACTATGTATCCGTGCAACCAAACAAATCCCTTGATGATGCTCATGGTAAGCCATTTGCTTAGCACTGCCGCTCTCTATACTTGATTGTTTGCATCCTAGTATTCCTTGCAATCTTCCTTCCAGGCCTAGCAGCACTCAACCACTAATTACTTTGTTTTCTCCTGTTTTGTACTCTCAGAGAAGCATCTGCTGCGTGACGTCTTCAGCAGTTGCCTACCTGTGCAGACCCACCCTTCTGCAGCATATGCTTGAGGTAACCCCGGCAGTGCAGTCACTTCCCTTTCATTCAAACTTCAAGGGACCACCAATTGTTGTTTCAGAAACTAAAACTTAGAACTCTGCGATCTCCATTTCCTCAACGCAGTACAAGAAGCAGTCTACCGCCCAACCTCATTCTGAAGAGCAGGGCAGCCAGCCCAGGCGGCAGCTTTCGACCGACGATGTTGCTGATCCATCACCCAAGCTGACAGAAGCGAGAAAAAAGTGAGATGTATTTCCTCTCATCACCGTAGCTTAAGTAAGCTTGCAAATGCTCTTGCCAAGAGTTGTACAATGTGGTTCACTGTGAAAGGGAACACACAAGTGTGGGAGACAATAAAGCCTTTCTCTTTGACAGGGCTGGAAGCACCCATCATTGCAGCAGACAAACTGTGGCTGATCAGGTAGATCCCACAAATCGGCACAGCATCTCAACACCGCTTTAGCCAGCATTCACAGCTTGAGTACACCCACAATGTGTGCGGCATGCTTATGCATTCCCCTTAACAGTGCACCACACCGTACATGGTGAGGAAGGCACAGAAGTTGATGTCAATAGGTCTCACAGTGATTATAAACGTGGAAAACACTTGCTTAGCTGCTAGGTAGCCAAATACAGTTAAACCTCAATATAACAAACTCAAATATAACGAAATTCTCGATATAATGAAGTACGTTTCAACTTTTTATAACTTCTTGTCCATGGAACACCATGTAGTATTTAGAACCTCAGTATAATGAAGTGTGTACACGATTTAAATATAAGGAAACATCACTGCTGCCGCAAAGGAATAACGAGACAGTAGTGCGGATGCAGATGATCACATGGTTGAAGCACCGTGTCACCAAGAATGGCTGCCGAAATGAGGCAGTATCATGCTCCTCATAAAGTCCAAGTGCGATAACATCTAATCACGCCGCGCACACTGTGTGCTTTAGATCTGAGTGAAAGTGTGCAAGGGTGAGCTGATAAGGGTGGTGGCCTGATTAGCGCCGTCTTCCTGCATAATCAAGGGGAAAGGTGGAGAGGAAGTGGGGGAAGGTTGGCCAGTGTCTCCTTTTTCTAGCACAGCTGTGACGGCGCATGTCTGTCAGCGTGCCCTGTTTTAGAGGTGATCTTCCGCGTGTGCAAAGAGCGGGCTTGCCGAGATGGCGTGGCATCATGTGCGCTGTCTTCCCAGGTGTTTAGTACTGGAGGTTCCCTAATCTCGGGTTTCGAAGACGTGCTGAAGCTAGAGGTATACGAAGCATTCGAATCCCACTGCCAGGGCTTTTCATGATAGCATCGTCCCACTGCAAACGACACTACCAGATAGGGGGCACCGTGCACGCGAAAGCGTGCCTAACTTCTCTTCGCACCGGCGATGTGAATATGTCGTCGACATGACATGAAACCGTACCTTTCATCGCCAACTCTCAAATTCAATAATATTTTTCTGATTCAAGTTTGCTTTTCCTGATTGCCCAATAATTCTGAAAGTTTCCTGGCCCCTTCTGTGCAGGAAGAACCCATGGGTGACTACTTATTTGCATAAAAAGTCAAATTTCAATATAACAGAATTCCGATATAACGAAACAAATTGCCGATTTTGCAAACTTTGTTGTGTCGAGGTTTAACTGCATACTACTACTTCACACACAGATGAGAGCCCATAATTTCACTCGAAAGGCTGCCTGTTTTTTCTTGCAACTTTGCAATACCTCTGCCACTTTTTGTTTCCTTATTCTCACGCTTCAGTGAGTGCACTAGCTACACTGCAGATTTAGTTAATCCTTTCCATATCACAGGAAATGACAAAAGTTGTCCCATTACCCAGAATGGTAGTGCACAGACAAAACGTGTTTCCAGTGCAAGCATTCCATTACTCGAAAATAAAGAGAAAGACTATACACAGGCCATCTAGTGTCAAAAACTGCAACTAGAAGCAAATTGACAACTGTAGTCATTGTCTGTTCACACTTTACACACTTTTGCTCATTACATTTATGCTCCTCACCAATTCAAGAAGGGTTGAAGCTAATCCAAGCTTGGGTACTCAGTAGCTGTTGTGTTCCGAGAAGTTGCTCAAGCTTTTTGAGTTTGCACTTTTTTTTTTACGCGCTTGGAAGGAATTTCTTTTACACTTGCCTACAAAACAAACATTGCAAAGTGACTGTGATCTCTTCTCTCCAAGGCTCCAGGAGTTGCTGTTCATCTGCTTGTGCTGCTGTAAACAGTTCAGTCCAAGCGTGCCTGAAGCCCTATCAGATCAGGTAACTAGTCTGCCACTGTTGTACCATATTTTGCTGCATGTATTACTCTTGCTACGAGTAACTTGTAGCAATTTATGAAGTTACAAGCAGGCACTGCAACACTTTTTGAACATGGTGAGAAAATGCTCGCAATCTGTAGGCAATGCTGCCGTGAACATCATAGCTGGATATAATTTGTTTTGGTTTATTGCAGCAGGAAGCCCACCACTTTGCATGAAGATCGCTTGGTCTCTCTTTCAGATTTCAAAGCCCCTATTTTTGCCACAATCGATGAAGTCACAGACGGTTCGACAGCCCATGGACACAGCTAATGGGAAATTGTTCATGATCACGAGTTACTCAATTTCCAGTCTTCTAGAAAACTAGAAAGTGGCAGTTAACATGTCCCACCCATCCCGTCAGCATGCCTTTCTCGATCTTCGATGCTTTTGTCAGATGCCAACCTTGAATGGTTACCATAAGTGCTCTGTGGAAAGGAGCAGTAAACAGGTCATTGCTATCACTCTAAACGAAACGTGCTGATGCAGAAGGTGGAAAGTAAACATTGCGCTTTTTATGCCTCCATTATTATTAGGTCTCTTTTTTTTTTTCGAAAATTTTTTTGGGAATATATTCATTGAAAGGCATCGCACTCGCTCGAGTGTGTTTCTCGGCTTTGAAGAAAAGGTGTTGCAGGGCAAAAACCAGGGGCACAGGCTATATGCGCAAATTTTGTCCTGCAATGTGGCTTCACAGCAGGGAATGATGTGCATTGCCATGAAGTTGCACCGGGCCTCAGCAGGAAGCAATAGCAATAAACTGTTCCAGCAGGTTGTTGCGATTTCACGCCATACCACTCCTGTGCTCCTAAGTACAAACAGTATGCCGCTGTTGAGAGAAAGCCAGATTCTGACATCATATGAGCTTTTCTTACAAAGACAAATGTTGCCATGTTGCCATCCATCTCCTTAAAATAACAACACTCTGCACGTGGACTTTCCTGTGAGAAAGTTGTGCAGGCTACATCGATTCAGATGCGCAACTAAGAGTTATCATTTCTGTTATATCAGCTTTACAGGCTGCCTTGAGATGTGAGGCATTTCGCCTCCCATCTAAAAGAACCTATAGTCAAGAAGTGTGCGTATATTAAAGGCATTCTTTAACTTTAGATGCCAATTTCAGCTTTTCACAAGAAGCCCACAAATCTCACCCTACAGCAGTTAGTGCTGTGCAACTGATTTTCAATATTGTGAACTCACGAGAAAGTACTAGCTTTACTTAATGCACAGCATTATCTGTTCTTGTTCTAGTTTTTTTTTTTTTGCTTTTGTAAAGAAGGCTGTGAAATGAAATGTGCATTCTTACACGAGTGCTTAGCTGGTGCTTTCATTGTCTGTCACAGGCGTTGGACATTGACGAGTGGCGGCCGATAGCCCACCTGTCATTTCAGTCACCATCAGTGGAGCAGGAGGAGAACCTGACATTTGGAACCCTCATGTCAGCTGCGCAGTTATGCCTCAAGTCACTTACTAAGGTACCTAGAAAGTCCAAATGTCTGGCCAATTTCAGCCCAGCCTTGTGTCTTATGCAGTCTTACAGTGATAGCTGTTGCCGGCTCTTCTCCCAGAATTCCAGCAAAAGGACTGCGGTGGCTGCATTTCAATGGGGGCAAAATACGAAAACACCCATGTACTTAGACTTAGGCGCACGTTAAAGAACCCCAGGTGGTCCAAATTTCTGTAGTCACCCACGACAGCGTGCCTCATAATCAGGTCGTGGTTTTCACACTTAAAACCCCATAATCTAATTTCTTTTTTTTTAATTCCAGCAAAAAGAAACAGCTTTGTAAATTTATAGGGTTCATCTGTGCAGCATAAGTAGAAATGTCATAAATAAGTACTCACAAAGTTATTCAGATTTCATATTATTGCAGCAGCAATTATATGGACACTTCAGGTGCATTTTTTCCGTCGTTGTCGCCATGATGTCCCATATAAAGTTTGAGGGCGATAACACTGTTGCCGCGCGCCATATGCTGTATGTGCGAGTGAAAGCATGCAAGGGGAGCCAATGATCGCAGCTCAATCTCACGCGCATAAGGGAGGAAAATGGGGAGGAAGCGCACCATCCTCCGTTGCACGCAAGGAACTGAGGGGAAGGGAGACATGGGGGCATTGTACTTCGGCAGCAGCTGCATATGGCGTGGTTGCACTGCCTTTATCTTGGAAGCGTTCCTCTTTGGTGGCAGAGCTTAGATGGGCTGATGGCTCATCGCTTTGCGTGTGCTGTGTTCTCACAACTCAGTCTGCATTGACGTAATAGACAGCACAAAGGTCACTTCGCTCGCTGCTGCTGCTGCCGTGCTTCCTCACGCCAGCATTTTGACACAGCGTTTTGACAGTGAGTGTTCGCGGTCATCGAGTGTGATGTGTGCACGTTGGCCTGTGTGCGCTGACGCCATGTTTGTTAATGTAGTTAGTAGTCGAGTGCTTACGAGTTTACATGGCCCATAAAACTACTATTCGTACTTGTTATAGTTGTCTGCTGATTTGCTATCTCAATCGATGCTTCACATTTTGGGTGGATCTGCAACTTTTGATTTACCTGTAACTAATACTTACACTTATTTGTGCACATTCCATCCACTCTGTCTGCTGCGGAGCTTCATAGTTGAGTAGTATGCAGAAATAATCAAATTTCTTAGAATTGTGTGGTGGTTTAGTTAAACCAACACATGGTGCCACACTGCGCAATATGGCTGTTCTAGTATAGTCAAACCTGGTTCATAGTTTGTTGCCCCATATTACGGGCTCCTTAGGTTAAAGTTTTTGGGCTAAGTTCTTGTTTTGATGCCTTTTCTGACACAGGTCGACCGGCAACCATCCACTGCTGGGAGCCCTCGCCAACAGAGGTAATGTATGCGTTTCTAAGCATTATTCCCATGTAGAACAAACACGAAGGGTTTTTCCAATGGAGTGTGCAGCCTGTGACAGATATGTCATATTCCTATAAAGTGTTACAGGGATGTATGGTCAACCACAAAAGTCTACAGGACACAGAATTTGAGAAAATGCTGAATTGGCACAACGCCTGCATGCATATCCTCAGAGTTTAAATCTGTAGTTTTTGCAACCTACACGGTGATCTATTAAATTAAATGTGCTGTGCCTTAATAGAAAAAAATTTACATTGGTCATGGGTCCTGTGTCTCATATACGTATGTGGTTGACCGTGTACAGTGTGGTCCGCTGTTAAAGAGAAAGTCCACTTGATATTTGACTACCAGTTTAGCTGCATTAAGGCATGAAGGTGTACAGACTCATTTTTAATGCATAGATGTAAGCTTAATGCATAACATCAGCCATCTATTTTCATTCGATGATGTAGAAGTATTTCAGTTATATATATTGGGTGTAATGCTAGCTAAGTATTCCTTTTAAGAGTTAACTGTACTGTACATATATTTGTCAGATGCTTAATGGTTTAATTAGCTGGCACAAATAATCTAACTGCATGCAGTAGATGGGCCAAGTTTAGCCACATATGCAGCCTGCTGTAATTGTGGCACAGATTAGTTAGCTTGCCTGAAGGTAGTACTGTTACAGGCTAGTTGGTTGCTAGATTTGTGAAATGTGTTGCCAGCACAAAATCGAATGGGACACAAAGACGGCAAAGACACTTGCATTTATATGTCTGCTCTTTGTGTCTCATTTCATTTTGTGCTGGTAACACATTTCGCAAATTTGCCCAAAGCTGGTCCTATAAAGCACGATCTCGCATAATTTTTGCAAGGCTGACAAAAGATAAGCTGCACACATTGTGGAGCTACTAGTTCATTCTGGTTAAATGCTCTTGGGTGAGCTGGGGGAAGTTCAGTGTTGGTAACAAAATGGTGTGCTTGGAATCTTCCATGGCCATGTTTGAATGCTAGAGAGTTCATGATTTTGCCTCGGTAACTTTGTCTGGAAATTTTGAAACCCCTCAGACACGTGTATTATTTGTCGTAAGACGAATTGATCAGATTTTTTCGTTCTGAAGTAGCGGAGAAACATTCACTACTGCCGACGCCCTGCATGCTCCTCAGAGAAGTCCGTCAGAAGTGTGATGTAACAGCACATAATACACTGGAGATTGAAGTAGTCAGACAGGTGTGCTGTCCCAACAAAATTTTGTTAAAAAAGAGAGGACAACGTAAGACTTGAATAAAGCACATTGACAAAACAAGCATGTTGTGCACATCAACTGAGCTGTGCAAATTGTGTGCTGAATATTCACGGAGTAGTTGGCATTGGTAAAACACGATTTTTGACGGACATTCGGAGTGCGCAGGTTAATAGCACGTAAGTATTAGTCAAGAGTCTTTACTAGTTCTTTGCAAAGTCCCATGGAAGAAACACAGATCACAAAAATATGAATAGGCAGAAGACATGATGGCTGCTACGGTGCTTTTGTTGACACATGAACCATCATGAACTGTATTACATGGGAATCGAGAGCCAGCAGCTTTAAAAAGCATCGTCACTGCCTGTGCTGCCATGGCCTCTTCTCCACTAGTGGTGGAAAAACAGCGTGAAGTAGCAGAGGGCAAAATTTCCTCTCCATTTTCTTGATGTGCTGCTCAGACCAGCATACAGTGTAAATGGCCGTCTGTGGCTAAAAGTGAATCTGGGCTAAGTTCAACAAGCACTGGATCTGAAGTAATGCTGGAAGACATTTACATCCAAACAGTCAAAGACAGTGCAGAGAAAGAGCATGTCGCTTTGCATGCATATAGGTGTCTTCTATTTGTTTTCTCAGACAGCTTAAATCACTGCTTTCAGCCAGTCAGTGTCGTTGGTGCACTATGTTTCATTGGCAGCACAGGGTAGGTGCTCTATAAATGTCCACCTACTGGACTGTCCTCTTCGGCTGCTGCTGAGGTGCTGGTTGGCTGGGCTGGAGTACCAGCATGGAGGGGACTGGCTGGGTGTGCCTGTCTCGTCACTGGTACAGCTCCAGCCTAAGCTTTGTCTTAGAATCACAAAATTAAACGAGATAGCTTTTGTGAGTCGCAGATGCCAAACGCTGAACGGCTGCAATTGAAAGCTGTGGTTTGTCTATACATCCAGGCTTGTGGAATTCGCCACCCTGGAGATGAGCCTGTCAATAGCGCTCGGCCAGGCCCTGCTGTATCGACTGCATCCAGCGGTTGCCCTCCATGACAAGCAGCTTTTATCCAGGACGTTTAGTGGCGAGATGGTAAGCAGCTTGGCCTCTTTCTACTCGTGGCTCTCTTGAGCAGAGAAATGTGTACAAGCTTCAATTTCCATACATTAGTTTCAAATGTGACATTATCCGTGGTTAACAAGGCACAGGAAGAGGTTCCAGAGTGAATCACTCTAATGGGACTGCTTGTTATAATGTTTATTAAAAACATAATTAGAACAACACTTGAACAAAGTGGTTATGTAGAGAATTGCACAATCATGATAAATATGAGCCTGGACAGACAAATTTAGAAGTGCAAGAAGAAGAAGAAAACAGCAGTAAACACAAGCAAGAAAATATATAAAATGTCTTGAATACCAGTCTTTCCTAGGAATTGTGAGACAATTTTATGCCATTCAGTTGTCTGCCGCCCATAGTTTGCATGGCCTTTCGGTGGAAGATTTCGATTAGCAAACCTATAGTCGGGTACAACTTAAGAAGGCGGGATAGGCCCTGCCCAGATGACCAGAGCATGGCCTCTGCAACTAAAAAAATGGTCTTGTTGATGCAACTCAGTCAAGTTCCCGTGACACAGCTCAGCCCATTGACCCCACCAACAGCAGGGTCACTGACCGTCCGGCTCATGACATCAGTCTAGAGTGCGCGCCCATTGGTGGAAGCTTGTATGCATCTGCCTTCGAGTGGCAAATGCCGCTGCCTTCCAGTATTGTACTCGGGCTACAGAGGTATCAGAATGAGTATGTTAGGATAGCGCTGTAGCTTTATTTCTTGATTTGAAAGGAAACATAAAATCAAAATAAAAGTCCATGAGACTACATATTTTTCCTTAGATTATTGGTCGGCGTTGAATATGGCCCAAAGTGAAAGTGTGGCTACTAACGCAAACAGATACGCAGACCCACTCATGTTCACCAAGAAGAGTTATGAAAGCAGATGTAATATGCGCAATACTCAATTGCCGCAAACCTGACCTAGTCCTGACCTGGCCTAGTTTTATGCCGTGCTACTCAAAGAACTTGCGGTGACCTAGTTGCCAGTGCCGTTTTGTAGTAGTAGCACCCATCAATGTACACAGCAGCCTAAATACCAAACATGGCCACGTTTTGAGCATCCATGCCTTATGAATGTCCAGGATTGTCTTTCGCTGCATCTCCACGACCTCGGAAGCCAAAAATTTTAAGTAAACCAAAATTCTTGATTGCCTTGCTTAACCCCACAAAGCCCAGCACATCTTTTTATATGCAAAGTCATATACCTGAGTAGCTGGAGTGAAACTACAGTTGTGGTTATGCAAAAAAGAAGTGAGGCGTGCAGACAGGACACAAGAGTAGAGAAGTGGACAACACGAACGCCGTGTGTTCTCTACTCTTGTGTCCTGTCTGCACGCCTCATTTCTTTTTTGCATAATGAATCCTTACCAACTAGCTCAGCTGTCTGTCGTTCTACAGTTGTGGTTAGCAGTTGTGGATAGTTCAGAAAACGAGTTACTAATTAATTACTGCACTAATTGATTTTAAACTCACATATATTTTTCTTTTGGTACAAATAAATCTCCATGGCCAGAAATAAAGGTGAACATATTGTTTTAAGTTATTTTGATGTGAAATGTGTTGACTTTGCCAGGTTAAATAAGCAACCTTATACAGTTAAACCTAGATATAATGAAATATTTAACATTTTGTGACCTCTTGTCCATAGAACACCATGTATTTACAACCTCAATATAACGAAGTGTGTTTTTATGGGATTTCAATATAACGAAATTTCACTGCCACCGCAAAGAAATGTCAAGACAATAAATGGAAACTTTCGCGGAAGCAGATGGTCAAATTATTCAGTTACAAGCAGCTGCTTGCAAACGCACCTCTTAAATTGCGTGTCGCGCAACAAGAGCGTACGGCAAAGTGGAGCCGCATCATGTTCCGTACAAGTCCAAGTGCAAAGATCCTATCGCACCCAGCGCACTGTTTGCTTTAAGTGCGAGTGAGAGTGTGCGAAGGTTTCGTGACCCATTGGTGCGAGAGGCAGATGAAGCATTTGCTCCCCGCTGCCGGCGCTTTTCATGATAGCATCCTCGCAGTGCAGGCGACGCTATCAGCTGCGGGGGCACAGCGCACTTGAAAGCGTGGCTGGCTTCGCTTAATTCGTACCGCCGATGTGAAGATATCGTCACCGTGGCATGAAACAGTATCACTCATCGCCGACTCCCGAATTCATCAAAATGAATTTTCTCATTGAAATTAGCTTTTCCCGCTGCCCGATAATTCGGAACATTCTGCAGTCCCTTTTCGTGTAAGAAAAATTGATTGGTGGCTGTACTTATTTGCATAAAAGGTCGAATTTCAATACAACGAAATTTCGATGTAGTGAAGCAAATTGTCAATTTTACCTGCTTCGCTATATCGAGGTTTAACCCATTGGCTTCCGCATCCTCCGCCGCGTTTCCTGCCTGGTATTCCGCGCGAAAAAGGCAATGCGCGTTGGGCATGGAGCCACTCCTTCATAAGGCGATAAATTTTGCTGCACACCTCGTAGAGAAACAAAATTTACTTTATTCTATTCAGAAGGGCTCGCTGCATCATCCCGCCTAATATGATTTGCGTGTATGGAAAGCTTTGAAGCACACAGGCATATGAAGTGCAACTTCACATTTTTCACATTCCCATCGGCTCTCCGACTTTTTCCCGTGTGTCTTGCAGACTAAGCATAGCCTTGATGGATTCTGCTTGATTTTGCCTGGTGGGATATTGCGAGGAAAATGAGCCCACTCAGAAGCCTGCAGCCGCATTGGTGTAACCGCGACAGGCGGCTTACGTCGATCATGGTACTGGGACAAAACGGCCGCTTCGAGAATCTCCTCTGCGAGGTTTACTAACCAGTCTGTGTAGTGGAGCCGCTTGCCTGATGCTTTGGCAGATAAAACGTAGCTGTTATAAACAGCGATGTCCATAATATCAACATCAACATAATATAAAAGAAGATTTTCTTGTAGCCTTTGGCGTATCTTCGCATAATTGGAAAGGAAGCCAGTTGTTGGTCCTCGCGATCCACTCCACCCATGCCTTGGTTGTAATCGATTACAACCTGCGGCTTCAGAACTGGCAAGCCATTCTTGCGACCCTTTTTTCCGGTATCAGTGAGACCAGTTGAACTGTGGCAGGTCGACAGCATTGTGACCTGATGTTTGTCCTGCCAAGTGAGGGCCATGATGCCTTGCGCAAAGAGGGACTTGCATTCGCCTTTTTGCAGCTTCGCCTTGAAATCCTTCGGCATGTTCTTTCGGTGAAGGCGGACTGTGCCAACAGCATTCGAACCAGCTTCCTTTAGGTGGCGAAATAGCAATGGCGAAGAATACCAGTTGTCCATAAACACTGTGTGGCCATCGCACAGACGTTTTTCTAGAAGGTCGATTACAACTGCCTCATTGCACAACAATCGAGCGGTAACTGGAGTCTTCTCACTTTTTCCTGTGTAAATCGAAAACTTCAGGCAGTAGCCGCTTGAAGACTCGCACAGTTTGTAGCGCTTAAGGCCAAATCTTGCCCGTTTCGAGGGGTTAAACTGGACATAGGAGAGCCGACGACGAAACTTCATAAGGCTTTCATCAACTGCCACACACTCTTCCGGATCATGGGCTGTGTCAATGCATTTCAGTACGTGGTCGAGCACAGGGCGCAACTTCCACAGCCTATCTCCACTTTGAGGGAGAGAGTTGTCGCAGAAATGCAGATATTTTGAGTGCCCAAAAACACTGCCTCGACATCACAGAAGCAATAAATGGTGTGCTTATAACAGCTCTTGTTGACCAGTAAGATTGAATAGTGCTTTTTTTCACTTGGCTCATCAACACACACATAGCGAAGTAAGCTTTCATTTCATCCGGTGTTGTTTCATGCCAACTGGGATCGGGATGCAAGCGCTGTTTCTCGCATGCAAAGGCATTTGTGTGTAATGCGATGGTGCTCCAAATTTCGTCTCCGAGGACAGCGTTGAACATTGCCAGAGCTCTGGGATTTGCACCTACTTGTAGCTGGGTGGCTCGTTTGATGCCCGGTTGACCACAAAAGGTGTTCTTCACAACCTTTTCCACTGTGTCAGCTGCTCCCCATTGCCAGTCTTCTAGTTTTCGCGCCTTCGGAGATGGTGGCCGAGAGTCGCACGGATCTTGTGCAAAACACAAGTTGTCTTCATTGTCGCTGTCACTGTCCGTAATCCAGTCACTCTCGTCACCTGACACAACATCCTCTTCATCGCAGTTGTCACTCTCGTCATCACTCTCGAACACAAGATTGAGAATTTCTTCCGCCGTCAAAGTGCGCTTTCTCAGCGACGCCATGTTTGGAAAGAGACAGGAGTGCGAACTTTTTGTCGATAAAAACAACAAAACTGACCTCAGACAGTGGACAACTATGTCCATCTGGTAGAAAACACATGAATCAATCACTACACAAGTTGTGTTGTGCTGCCATCTATTGAACAAACCCAAAACAAACCATACCCTGAGCGGCCAGCGATTCGCCGGCCAAAGTGACTTTGGCCTCAGCCGGTGCGGCCGGCGATCCGCGGAAGCCAATGGGTTAACTGTAATGCTTTGAAAACATAGTGGGTCAATAAAAATGTGTTTGCCTAAATAGGATCATAATTTTGAATTGTCAAGTCTGCTATGAAAAGCTTTAGCATGGCATTAACACTTGCTGTTGCTACTGCTGCTTGATGCCAATCGTGCACACAATAGCCGATATCCACTATGCGTGCTCCGGTCACACCTGGCAGGCATGATCACAGTAACTATGAAGCAGCCACTAAAATCAGTTTTAACTTCATTAACTAATTGGTTAGCTTCTAAATTGGTCACTTTTATCAGCAATTGAGGTTTTGCGTGTCAGGAGACTGCAAAATGAGAAGGCAGGCTCAGTAGATAGAGATTTCAGTGAGAAAGCATTCACTGCGTGATAAAATTCAAGAGTGTGATAAAACTCTGCCTTCGTGCATTTTCCTGCTCCACCTTTTTTTTATTTATTTATTTTAGGCTGCTATCAAGGCTGAAGTGCAGAGACATTTGCGGCGAGGTGGCCAGGGCTCACCAAGCACGTCCAGGACAAAGACCCCGCCCTTGGACCCAGTCTCCGAGTGGGCCTTGGTTCAGACATTTATAGACGTTGTAGAGCAGGTGTTCAAGTGACACTTAGTCTTGCAAACGTGGAGAAAGAAAAGAACTGCCTTCTCTTGTACATATTTTATACTTGTAATATAAGATAAAATGAAAAGTTTTAGACCGTGTTCTTGCTCTTGTTGTTGAATGCTCAATTGATGGTAGCGACCAATGTCGCAGCCTCAAAACGTTTTGGTGTATGTTGTAGTGTGTGTGTGTACACACAACTATTCAAAATGACCAGTAGAAACATTTCTTGAAGGTTCTGGGGTGTGCTTAAAAAAAAAAAAAACCTTGTGCCAAGTACCAATGCTCTGCCAATGATCACTTTTCCATGGCATACTGCAGGCAGATGGACAAGATGTGCTCTATAGTCTCTGGTACAACACACTCCTTGCAGTCCAGCCCTGAAGATTGCATTTGGTTCACTATGGCACAGTATTTATTCATCAGCAGTCACTTCTGCGGCAGGTACATGCTGGTAGTGTGAGCTTGACACACTCAGTGAGGCCAGGCTGGGAGAAACCTTGAAGTGAGAAGAGAACACCACACAATGAAGCTATGCAGTGGGATTTCGTTAAAGTTACAGCGTCGTAATACCTTGTACACCCGAAAGGAACATGGCCTTCCATTGTAGCAGGAAGTCAAGGTCAGTGAACTCCAAAGCCTGACCACGTTGCTGCAGGAAGTTGAAAGAAAAAAGAAAATGAGGAAAGCTTAAAGGGACACTAAAGAGAAACACAAGATCAGTTTTGACTGATATTAGTTTGTTTCAAAAACTCTCTTTTATCATTAAATTTACAATAACTGATACATTATTAGAATAAAAAATTCTGGTCAATGTTCCATTCTTTTTTTTATGTTCACGCTAAAACCCCAACACCGGTTCGTCAACATGACATCGCATATTTAGAAGCATTTTCTCATATTGGGATGGTTGTGGCTGAACAAAAATACTTAAAGCTAAGAAGAAAAAAACGAGATTTTTTACTCTGAGGATACAATGCGGTTGATTTTTCCGGATAGTAAATTAACTAGGTCTGAGCACGTGCCATAAAAATCCACGACATCGCGGCAACCTGGTGTGGGAACTCCAAGGTGGCAATGCCACCAGTCTTTCATTTTTGTGTCTTTTCTGGCTTATTAATCTTCCCCTCCAGTAAAGGTGGCTTTCTTTTTATGGTTTAGAAGGATAATGTACTCATACAGCTCAAATTATTTCTTTCCTTTAGTGCCCTTTTAAATGGGCACAAAAACAAATTGACAGTCACTTAAGCATCATTGCCTAATTTGAATGCGAAAGCATTACAACTTCTCTAATTAACTGGTAATGTGCATGATATGTGACATCATACATTGTCACATGTCCTTCACAACTCTACCTTAATCCACTTTAATTCGTCTTCATTCACTTTACTCCATCCTAAGTCACCTTACCCTAACTTGTTCTAACTTCAATTCTGCATAACTACTAACTTCATAATAACTTCAGGAGGCAGACACAGTCACTTCTCATCCATTCTACATGTGAAAGTCGCAAAGTTTTGTGTTGGTGTCACCGTTAAAAAATGAACGGAGAATGACGCCTTCTTCAATAATTTCTAGCATAACATGGTAAAAGTTCATGCACACAAAGAAATTTTCGGAACATGTTGAGAACCGCTTTGGTAGAATTTCAACAGCGTTCCATATCAATTGAAGAGAAGTGGAACTACCTCCTGTTTCACTACCTTTTCTCGGCAGCACCGGAAGGCTGCAACTATACAGTGCAGCTAGAGCTGCATCGACTTGCAGTCTTCACTGGAGCTAAAAGGCATATAAAAGAAGCAATCCCTCATCACTTTTATAAGAACCTTCATAAGAATAAATGTGGAACCACATCGGTAATAATGAAATGTGGAACCACATCACTAATAATAATTAAAACTGGTGCCTTCTGGAACCGCTTACATATGTCTACGCCTATGCCTACACTAAACAGACTGGCTTTGCACAAGTAAAACATGAAACTATTCTTCCAAAATTGTGACCTGTGTTGCTCTTTGAGAAGTTGGTTTTGGTCCTCGCTGACTTTGAGTTTTGCAGTCCTAGCTTAAATGGACACAAATGTTAAGGCTGGATAGAGGGATATGGTCCTAAAGGTCTGAATGTTTGCCTCTGTACTAAAGGGTGGCAGTTTCTAAGTTACAATTGCAGACTGCCGGAGAGAATGGGCAAGGACACTTTATGCACATGTCAGTGCAGTAGTATTAGACTCCTGTGCTATGCCGACAATGCCAGCAGTCGTGTTCTGCTATAGCCTCTGATGTCTCGGGCATTGCACAGTGTGCTCATCACTCCTACAGTTAGCACTGATGGAGAGGTATGAACAGATGGCATCAGTTAATTGTTCTGTAGGAAAACGCAAAAGAATTGGTAATACTGCATTTTCTGTCATGTTCAACCAAAGCAATAACTTGCTTTCTGTGATTGCTTACCATTAAGTGGGAGATATCTTCAAGAGTCACACTAATCCAGTCCTATGGAAGAATAAATTCCTAAGTTTGTTTGGAGCTGTCTTTATACCTATATTTGAATTTTCGTGTCCCTTTGAGGGAACACTACAGTTAAGCTTAACTGATAAATTACGCTTCTGGAACACCAAAGAAGTCTTACTATGAGCAGAGGTTTGGTAAACCAGAACAATCAATTGTGGCAATGCTACCTTGAAGCTCTATATTCCCGTGGCGTCATATGTTATCAGTTTTAAAAACTGGATTCCAATGATTCTTGGGAAGGTAAACACTACCTCACTGAGAGCCAAGAACATTTTCCACCCGGAAACGGCCTAAACCTGCAAGTATACTTCGAAATCTGTGACATCACACTCAACGTATCACCACCACAGTTTGGATGCAAAACTCAAAAAGGTAAATTTTGGCTTTCACTTTTTCTCCTAGTAACCAACCTTTCCTTGCCAAATAAATGCAAATATAAATTCAACAGAATACTTCATCAGCCTAAAGTGATCTTTGTGTGTCCCCTAACAAACTACAACCATAAACTCAACCAATCACTTTTGTAGTTGTCACCTTCAAAGCCTGTTGATTGGTGAAGCCAGAAGTGGATGTGACGATGTGAATGGCATGCCTCCCCCCCGATCATCATAAATTTTGAGTCGCACAGCTGTCGAGCAGATTAACAGAATGCCTCCAGTGGGCTGGCGCACGGGCTGCTACATCATACCAAAACAATGGTGTCCCCAAAAATGATCATTCGAGGATGCAGCTAATTGTAGCAGCATGCCAGGTTCGCAAAAATACCTGGACGAAACGCGCAAGTAAGCTCGTAGGTCCGACTCCCTGAACTTCAGAACATCCACTGCAACAGACGCACCAACCTGCAAGGTAAGATCCAGGTGACGATGCTGCGAATAAAGTCCAGCAGCAAGATGAAAAATCGTCGGACTTACTTCACCATACAACTTCTTCAATGCTTGCAGAATCACAAACTTGAATACTGTCGCATCAACTTCTTCACCGGGCTCCTCAAAACGGCTGCAATTGTAATAGAGAGTTGCATGCTCGTGTTGAGACAGGAAGAACAACTTTGACGGGGTACCTTTAAGACGCATCGAGGTAAGACACAAAGTCTAAGCAAGCAAACACAGCACGAGACAGAAAAAACGGCACGTGGAGCAAGGGCATCACACGTTTGTTGCAGTGTTCACTTTACACTGCAAGCCAGAATGTTGGCTTCTGCAAGTTGGTTCATTTCATGCAAAGCAGTGCAGAAAGACTAGCACAAGCCACAGGATTTGTGCCACCTGGACCCATTTCTCTACGAGCATCCATCTTTGAGCGCAGCCAACTTTCCCACTATTGCAAGGTTCGCAATAACTTTATAAGCATGCTGAAGAAATATCTGATCACACTATTAAGAGGCTCTATGCATTCGGCTGGGAACTCGCTCTACAAAAACGTCTATAGAATAATTCTCGCGGAGAAGGTACTACGCAGGCGTGCTGATACAGTTTTCATTGTCTTGCTTAATTATGGCACGTTTTCTACTGCTCGACGTTGCCGTAACCACTGTCCTAACAAATTGAGCATAGTGGAACTGCACTTGTAGCAGAAGGTATTTATAAGGCACAAATTAAGATGCTCACTGAAACTGTGTGTAGATGCACGAGACCGCTCGAGCAATACAAACGCCAAACATAACATGCGCATCTAACTTTATTTTCTTCCAATTGAGACCACAAAGAGGCGGGAAGGTGTGCCGTCTGATCTGGCCTACACATAAGCACGTCAGACATATCGTGAATAATGTCGAACTTGCAATGTTTTGCCGATGAGCTGCACGCGTCGGTATACTTTTTAAAATTATCGAGGTTTATTCGTAACACGCGCATCTATCAACAGACGAAAGTAACTGATTGCTTCACCCTATTTTGTTCTTATCACGTGTAGGAACGTATTTCTCTGTTGTTTCTTTGCGCTTCAGTGTATCGCATGCTGCTTCTGATATTTATCGGGACCCGTAAGGCAATGTATTGGTATCCGAGTCTCTACTTACAGTGAAACATCCATGTAGACGTACTGCGTCCGACAAACAGTGTGAAATTTTCTTTTGTTACTTTCCATGAGTACCGACTTTCGCACTAATTTAAGGCAAACGTGCTTCAGTCATTCAACAGTGGTTTCATATGCAAGTAAACATTGAATTCGGTCGAACACGTGAGTAGTTTTGTGTACACTCTACATTTGTTTACGTTCATGCTTCGGATTGGATCGCAGTGGATCGCAGAGTACATTGACTGATGCTGGCGTTAGAGCTGACTCAAGTTGCGCGAGTTCACAGCTGCGTAAAATTCCTTTTGTATTAAAAACATTAGTTTCCTTAACTCAGCTGTATTCGTATTCAGCAAAAAGAATAATGTTAAAATAATTTAAACTATGAGCTCAATACTGTTTAGTTCACGTACAAATGTCACGTGCTGCTCGCATGCCGCCCCTGGCTTCGGAAACGCGCCTTTTTTTACTTCCTATTGTGTGCGAGTCGGCCATCTTCACTGAGACGCCGCCGCTCCCGTCTTTCGGCGTCTTGCTTTTGCTGCTGTAGCAGTCGCAAGACTGTTATAGTTGCAGCGAAGGCACGCTCGTCTTGTCGGGGAGAGCATACAGTGCAAGCAAAACTGATCCTATGCTGTATTCATGTGCCGGGCTCTTAAATATTTAGATGTCTTGTGCACAGGACACTGTTTCTGAAAACGCCAAAAGCCCTCCGGCAAAAAAACGCAGGACCGAGGATAGTTCCGGCAACGCAACGTCGGGAAACGCAGTTGTAAGTACTACAAATCTTGCCGCAAGCAATTATCGTTGCTTATTGCGACCATTTTCAGCTTACTGCGGCGACTCACTGGCACGCGGTTAGGCCTAACAGCATTGAACAGCCGAGTTTCGTGGTTGTCGTTACAGTCGTTACGGCTTCACCCAGCCTCATTACTTGCTCTGCCTTCTCAAGTTGCACCATTGCATTGCTCACGGTAATGCTGTTGTCTTCAGCACATGCGCTTCTTTTTTTCTGCCCGGGATAAGCGCCGTCGTGACAGTTGCAAGCCGGCGTCGTGAGCTCTTGGCAGTTGCACTTGCGTCGCATTCGTTTGCCTTCTTCCGAGCCTGGCTGAGAACACGACCGCCTGGTTGGAAAGAATCGCAGCTGTGGTGTGGCACCTTCGAGCGCGTGCCACGCGCACGCACGTTTTAATAGGCGCGTTCTCTCGGCCCGTGCTGCGCAAGCGCCATTTACGTTGCATGCCAAGCGGTTGTGTGTGTCGTGACGGGGCCAAAGCTTTAAATCGTATTGCAAACGTCGCTGCAGAGTAACCCCGCCACGTAGCATATTTGACACCACTTGGTCAGTCGCTGGTTGACTGAAGACTGCGCGAGAGCATGCCGCATGTTTTCTTTAGTTTTTGATTTTGTGCAGTCGACCGACCGGCGTAGAAGTATACTACGAATTCCATTCGTCACGTGAAGTTAGGTTCTAGTGGTGCTCCCTGGAGCGTGCTTGTGCGGTAGCGGATACAAGTGCCCGTCTGCAGTTACTGACGGTTCTGCATTTGATCCACTCCAGAAATAGTCTCTCCGGCGCTTCGCTCCGTGAGCGGGGGAGAGTTTCAGGCTGACTGCGCTTTCGTCGGCTTTCGTTTTCGTTCCGAAAAGGCGAGAAATTAAAACGGAAAGCGTCGGCTCTATCGCATTTCGCCATCCCTCGCGCCGAGCAAAAATTTTTTGTGCACGCGTTGGCCTTAGGGCGGTGACGAGGTGCAATTTTTCTAACCGTCATGTCAAGTGGAAGTTTCAGTTGGATGTATTAGCAGTGGATGTATGTGTTAATTTGCACCACAACACAACGCCAAAGTGAAGGAAACATTCTCTCAGTAACGAGATGGAATCCTGAAACGCTCAACCGCTAGTTTTTGTTGTAGGGAATTTCCCCATTCATTTGAGCAACGTGGTCTGTTTTGTTGCGAGTTGGTATCGCGGATCTTATAGGTGTGTAACAGGGCATGCCAAGACAAGTAAACATTACGCCTTTGACATTTTGTTCTCCGCGCTGAGGCCTCAATAAAGCTGTGCGATTCTGTTTTCGTAGTACATAGACCAAAACATCGTTTTCTGATTGCTGGCGCACACCCTTATGCTGTGCTTTCAGCTATACTGCTTATGCACGGTCCTTGCCAAGATCACTGCGTGAACAAATTAGTGTTATTACTTTGTTGAGTACATCAACAAACTTCTTGAACAGCGGCGAAATTGCGCTGCCGCTCAAAGTTCGTGAAAATTGGCAATGGTGATGTTGCAGAAGCATTTTGAGTGAACAAGCTCACGGCCTTTTTTTCCTTATTTGACTCGTATCACGCTGGCGTTTACTTTTTAAAAGACTCTTTACACTCGCGCTGGTGCCACCCAGTGCACAATTTTAATCCCTGTGCTGTTCTTGTGCAAAAAGTACCCAGATTCACAAGTCATCTTCTCATGCTGTCTGTAGCTCGCGTCCTTTGTATTGTGTTGGTGGCAATAAATTCTGGATAAGCATGGCGTGCTAATAAAGTAACGTTTTCATTGTGATAGCTTTGACTGTAACACTCGGGAACCTAGTTTCTCCTGTAAAGCTCACTCCGCCACCCATCAAGCAAAGCAGCCATACAATTACGCGATATGTATTTAACGCAGAAGCGCCAGGAGACGTTGTTGTTGGCGTTGTGTACTAGATGGAGAAACGGGAGGAAGAAGCCATGCGGTTTATAAGCGGCAAACTACGTAGAAGCGCTAAATTTAGACGGATCGATACAACACGTTGTTCCCTACAACACAATGCGTTGGCGGGCTAGTTGGTGCGAATCCATGAATACTTTGTTCAGCGCAAAACGACAGAGACGAGAAAGACGACAGGACAAGGCGTTGTTCCCTACAATGACCATTGAGGCTGCAGTACTAGAAATAGTAGTCTTAATACGCCCCACCAGGCAGGATAGCCGGCGATGCCCGCAACGAGTGGTAACAACGATCATCCGTAGCGTCATCTGTGTCTTGTATGACGTCAGTAGTAATACAGAATTAGAACTAGATCAAGTTGACTTATGGTGGAGTAAAGTGAATTATACGGGTGTCACACGGCAGCCCGATCGCGAACAGGCCCTATCCGGATCGAATTTCTCGGTCGCGATTGGTTCCTTTGGCAACCTGCGCAAAGGACCCAATCGCGGTCGAGAATTCCGATCCGGATCGGGCCCGACCGTGATCGAAAGGGCTCGTGACACCGGTATTATAGTGGATAGTTTTGAAGAGCACGATACAATGTATGACGTCACGTAAGGACATTTAAGCTACTCAGTGTTACTGCATTTGTTAGCAAGCACTTCTAGCATTACGGGTATGACACGGTGCACTTTCGACTGGGATCGAAATTATGAAAAGCGATTGGCTCCCTTCCGCAGCCTGCGAACGAAGCCAATTACGATCAAAAGTACGCCGCGTGACCTGGGTATTACTCTTGCGAGACGCGTTATTAGCCGCAGCAAATTCTTGTCAAAACCTTTGTGCAAGTGTCGGCCTGTGTGGCTCCGATATGCTTTTAGGAACGTTAAAAAATGGTAGTGCGATACAGGCGGGACTGACAAAATCGGATGGGTCACAAGCAGTAACTTGTAACTGAACTTGTGCCTTGAAAATTTTCCTGTCTCCACTACAGGACCGTCTGTTGGGCTAGTTGGTCTAACCAACGTAGTAACGTTGGGTCTAACATGCTGAAGTCCAAATACAGCGCAAAAAATACATACACGAAGACACGACAGAAGCGGACGAGCGCTACTACCAACTGTTTATTCCACCGACACACCCTCCGATTTTATGAAGTGAGCCACGCTCTAGTGTCACGCCCCCTTGCCCCATGCGAAGGTGGTAGAAACATAACTGAAAAGGTGAACGATACTGCTGCCTGCTTTAGATTGCAGAATTCAAGCAAGAAGTCCAGTTCGGCACTGCAAAAGAACAGGCCCCGTCTGTGGGTGTAATTGCACCCTTTCTGAGACTCAACGGCTTGTAATTTTCTCTAATCTTATGTTAACTTCTAAGATCTTTAATAGTAAGGATCACGTAGGCTCCTACGATTCTCGGACACGGTAGTGTCGCTGGCGGAATGAACCATCACGGCGGTCAAGCACCCGCTGTTTTCAAACGCTGTGGAAGGTGTGCTCTCTGCGAGGTTAATATTTCTTAGCGCAACTCATCGATGACTAGCTTCAACCCCGCGCAGAGCACGTAACTCTGTGCACGTGCGACAGAATCTTAACCCCTCCCCTCGCATTCTCCGTGCGCGCGAGCTCGCCTCGCTTATAGAAGGTAGAGGCGCCGTATCGCGTGTCACCCGAAAACGTCGACCGCGACAAAAATGTTTGTCTAGACGTCGCCATGGGGACCACGTTCCGTAGGCCGTCGTCGAACGGCGGTCCTGTTGTCACGCCCGTGAGCGCTACCACTACTGGCAGGTTTCACTGCCGAACGCCGACCCAGAACCCGTCCAGGCGCGCTGTGCAACGTCCCCGGTCTCGGCAGGTGGGTCGCGGTGAAGGGGTTAGGCCTCGCGTTGTGGGGAACGGCCGCAGTCCGGCTCGGCCGGCGTTATGCAACCGCAGACGGAGCGTTTCGCGTTCCTCCTGCCGCGGCCGGCCTCACTTATACTGCCGCGTGCATTACTTGCAAAAGGCAACGCATTGCGCGGACGCCGTTAGCGTCTTTTGATTTTCCTTTATCCCCCCCTTTGTTTCCGCCGGTTTCCGCGCCTGTCGTCGGGAATGACGTGTCCGAGCGACGCCGCTTTTCGAGGTCACACAGCCGCTGTGCGGGCGCCGCTCGATTCGTACGCGGGCGCTCCGCACAGCTGATGGATTTTTGAACTAGCGCCCGTCGAGAACAAAAAAAAAGAAAAGTGCAAGGCATAAGAGCTTGCGCGGCCTCCCCTCGTACTCTAATGAGGCGTCTGCAACTGCTTGTTGTAGTACGCAACTGGCGCTCTGGAACTGGCGGCTGCACAGTTTCGTAGACAGACGCTGGCCAAAGCAAGGGTGACTAGGCGATGCTTCGGTGAAGAGTCGGCGAACTTTTGATCGGTGACCCGTCTTCGTCTACGTACGAGCCGCCGCTCGGTTCTTCACGTAGGTGTGTTCGTGTTGCATTTAGCACCGTTTTCCTTGCCTCTGGTTTCGACGTTCTTGCCCCGAAAAGCTCGTCTTGACGCTGTCGCTCAGGAGGGTGGCTGACCCGACGCTCTCATTGTGCCAGTTTTATCTATCGCCGGCCCGACCGTCTCCGCGATTGAACTGGCAAATTGCTGTGAGTCGTGAAGTGCCGTGTCACTAGTTTTATTTCTTGTTGAAGCGTCGTCGGTAATTCGCCCGTTTTTATACCTGTCGTGCCTTGGCGTTGACATTTTAACGCAATGGCAATGGCCCGATACAGTTGGACGGAACTACCCTTTGTTGTCAAATGTAGCACTTCAGTGCCTTCTTACTAGCTTTATATGAGAGGGAGAAGAAAATTGACAAATTAAAGCCGTTAGATGAGTTTTTTTCTAATACTTTATATTACATACTTTAATCATGCCACAAGTGATGCGACAGTTCTGATGCAAAGTCTGCATAGTTTATGTGCACTTACTCGGAGTTATGATAAATAAGCTTGTCATTTCACTTGTTTGTTGAGCTCACAACTTTTTCAGTTTCATGTAAACCCTTGACCCAGAAACAAGTCACGCTTTATGAGCCATACATTCATACTATAAGCGGTAGTTTCTGATGTAAAACCTGCGTAAATGAGAAGGCACTGGGTTTCTATGTGGTTTTCTGCACTACTCCTTAAGCCACATCAGGATTGCAGCATGCTACCAGTGACCCAATTTGGCTGATGGCTTTGTGCATGATGAGACCATGGCTGCATAAATGCCCTATCTGACAGCAAGACTGGTGCAACATGTTGCTAAAAAAATTGTGTAGGCTTCCAATACTAGAAATATGGCGCACACTGTATAAAGTGCCACCAGTTAGCTGTAAATTTAAGGTCATGAGGCTGTAAAAGTGAATTGGCATTAGTGTTAGCAGATTCAGTTTGCAAGTGCCACACCAGAATACTTATTGTCATTCTACAAGTGATTGACTGTAGCACCACAAGGAAAATATGACACCCTTTTGCAAGCAACCGGACATACTTTGATTTCATAGAGCACAGCTTCCATTACCAGTGAAAACTTTTGCTGCAACATCCAGCACCTGCTTTAATAAAGTACCATAATTTTTTGTGAACATATATTGCTTGTTCCTATAGCCTAGCCCGAAGGGGTTAAAGCTATATGAAGGCATTGTTCAGAGTCAAGAACACTGAGCAAGCACATGTGCTGATCTCTTTTCTTTTAAACATTGTCTGCAGGGGGAAATGGCCCAAAATGGCTCTGCAGCCCAAAACGCGGCTGACATCGATGAGAGTCTCTACTCAAGACAGCTGTAAGTGTGATGCATCTTATGGTGGCGTATGAGCTTGTGACATCTGCTGTGAAGGCTTTAGACTCTCCATGATGGCTGAGTGACCATGAGTGAAATTCTGCCGCTGAAGATGAGGTCGTTTGTTCACTGTCTCGCCAGTTCAGTGCGGGTAAAAAATGTTTAAAAAAATAAAATAACAAAAAAATGCTCCTGCAGATTTAGGTGCATGTTGCCAGAACCCAAGATCATCAAAAAAAATGTGGAACCCTCTAGCACTGCTTTCTTATATCCCCAGTGTTGCTTTGGGGTGCTGAGAATTGTGACTCAAATCGATCCAAGGCTTTCGAGAAGCATAATGTGGGGAGCTGGAGCAGCTCAGCGTTTCCGTATGTAATCACTTCGATTTTATTCATGTAAAGAATAAGAAATGTGTTAGTATAACAGCAAATGCACCGAAATTTGCCTCAATCTGTCCTAATGGCAGCTATGTTGGCTTGTACTGTGTGTGTAACGGGTGAGGAGCCAGTGAGCAGGCATGCTTCTTATCTCGGCAGAGTCTAGTGAACACTGAAAATGCTGCCGTGTTTACGTCATTCTGCTCATCTGCTCGAAGGTAGTGTAGGTATTCGCATTGTATGAAATGCAGTGGTTTCCAGTATTGTTAAGGCTTCTGTGCAATGTAAACACAAAGTTTTGGTTTTGTTTATGTAGCTGACAGAAGTTCTGAGTGCCTTTTCTGTGCAGAAATGTTGCAAAGCTTGGGCTTAACGTGCAGGTATGTCCTCGGACATGACGCCATGCTCCGGATGGCTCGGTCGGACGTGCTCATATCGGGCATGCGGGGCCTGGGAGTGGAGATTGCCAAGAATATCATCTTGAGCGGCGTCAAGTCGGTCACCATTCACGACCAGGGTGTATGCACTGTTGCCGACCTCTCTTCTCAGGTCTGTTGCATTCTTTCTGTAGAGCCACTTTGCATAAATGTCCCCCTGTGGCATTGTTACCAAGTTGTGCATTAATTTGAACCGCATTATAGTATCATTATAACATGTTAAAGTAAAAAAGAATGTGCAGACCAGAACGGCGTGTTTGAGCAGAAACACAAGCTTGCAGTTTTGTACTGGCACTTATGCTGTTGCCAATTATTGTGCATGTCCCCACCTGCACGTAAAAGATGAAATGGTGCGGTCATGGCCTGCAGCAGCAGAAGTGCAATTAAAAGAAATAGTCCCAACTTGCCACTTCATTTGTCTGCAGTACCGTATTTACAGAGGGTGACAGTACTAAAGCGAGCTTTTCTTCCCCCAGTGCAGTTCACGTGTTGAGCGATGTTTGGTACTTGCAGTTCTACCTGAATGAGAGTGCCCTTGGTAAAAACAGAGCGGAGGCCTGCCTCAGAGCACTGACGGAGCTGAACACGTACGTCCCAGTTACAGCCCATACCCAGCCCCTCACTGAAGACTTCTTGAAGCGGTTCAGTGTAAGTTGCTTTCCCCATTTTGGGCCAAAGGCACATTTGTTGTTTGCACGCTTGTGATGAAGCATTTGCTACAGCTCTTAGGCTAAATTTCTTTTTGGCGTGAACACATTCCTTTTAATAAGTGCTCGCAGGTTGTCAGCACGGTGCCAGTCTGTTAGCTATATTTGTAAGCATTTTTATTAAACAGAAATTGAAGCTGAAAGGGAAAAAGACATTGCGCTGTAGTGTCTGAAACATACAGCTGCATACTATTGCCTACCGCTGCTGACGTGTTGCCATTTTGTCAGCCCGATCCAGGAAAAGGCTATGCACTTTGAAAGCAGTTCATCTGTACTTGGGTATAGGTTAGCTTCTTGCTGAAGTTAAGCTCCCCAAGCGGTAATAATTGCTAGTCAATAGTGGAAGCGACCTCAGAAATAATGGATAATAGCCTTTTTCTTCCTGTAGAGCCACATTCCATTAATGGAGCTTGGGATTGTCTGTAAACATTCGTTAATGGAATACCAAAACGATCCGGGTGCCCACAGGAATGATGGCGATGAGTCCTACACCTTGTAACAGGCAGATGCGACTACTACGAAAGTTGCTACCATGTCCTAGCCAAGATGTATAGCGACTGAAAGAACAAAAATGAGTCGGGATAACGACATTGAAAAGTTCACACGCAAAGAACTTTGCCCAACTATGGAGAAAAGAGAACAGAGGAGATTACTGGACTAGGCTGGTAGAAAGGTCTTAAGGAGCCTCTGGCTTTGTAGCTGCTTGCCACAGCTTCTACAATCGTGCTCAGTGTGAGCTACAAGGTGCAAGCACATCGCAAAGCGGTTGTGTTGCAGCTCACATTGAGAATGATAGCACATGCTGCAGGAAGCAAATTAATCTTCCCGCTGGTTGTGTTTCGACAGGTGGTGGTGTTGACGGACACTCCGCTGGCGGAGCAGCTGTCAATCTCGTCTTTCACTCATGCGCACAACATTGCCCTCATTGTGGCCGACACTCGAGGTCTCTTTGGGTAAGTACACGAAAGCATTGTTTTTGTGTGTGAAAAGCTTTGATAAGCGATATGCAGTGATATTGTTGCCTGTCCCTGCATTGCAGCCAGATCTTCTGTGATTTTGGCGAGACCTTCCGTGTGGTTGACACCAATGGAGAGCAGCCGGTGTCAGTCATGGTTGCTTCTATCAGCAAGGTGCGTTTTCAAAACAAAAAACATGCTTGATTTTTTTTTTTTTAATGCCTGCTTTGTGACGGTTTGAACACTTTTTTGAACTGGTTAGTATGTGGTACACAAAAGACTAACAAGAAGTTTGCAGGGGCCATCTATTTGGTGGGCAATAGAAGAATTAAGACAAGGTGTGACTGGTTTGATTTTTAGCCCTGGGCAGCTGCCTTTTGATTAAATTGCAATGGAAAAAGAGCTCTTATTCCTAGCATCAGATGCACATTAAAGAAATCCAAATGGTTCAAATAAATCTGGAGCTCTCTTGTAGCCTCTGCTTTGCTTCATGGCATTAAACCCAGCATATCAACATGAGTAGCCTTTATTAATGGATTCTTTGTCACTGGCTTTAGCGAGTTGGTGGAAGAACGCCAGCTTGCTCACGGCTTCCACTTTCTTGTGTGGCTGTCTGAAAGTATCTAGAGCGGTCCAAATTGATGGTTGCGATTTTTATTGCAGGAGGTTTGTCGAATCAGAATAGATCTTTAAAAAGTAAACAAGTAGCATTTTACTCTGTCTTGTGGCATCTTTTACAACAGTGAACAACCCACTTCAGTAGAGGTGCTTTTCCTCGTACAACGGATTAGCACTGTGGAAAGAGTGGAAAAGGAAATGACACTCCATCGCATTTTGCGAGCAGATATCAGTGCTCTGTGATATCTGCGCTAGCCCGTGCTTTGGAACACGCTTAGTGTTGTGCCACCGATTGAAGCCAGCAAACAAACCTAGAAGACGAATGAAATAATTTCAGTAAAAATGTTTCGCTGGAAATATCCGACATAGAAAAAAAAGCAACAAATTTATTAGCAATGCTAATAAATGTGGCTCTCCCAAAAATTTTGCAATAACTGTGACATCACAGAGGCCAGGCCTATATACTGTATCTTTAGAGCCTCCTGCCTAATGCATATGACCTGCCTTTGGGGTGCACAAGAGTGGTCAACAAATAATCTGTGGCCATACTTCATACCGTTGATTGTGGATTAAAAATTAGTCCGTGGAACCAAATGCTTCTTGCATTAGTTTTTGGCTATTGACGAGGATAACCTTTCATTGCCAAAAACTTTAGTGTTATTTTTTTCCTTATTTTACCCGACTCTTCTCATTTAGGTGCGCTTTATACACAATTCCCTTCATTAAACAAATTTGAACCAAAAATATTTCATTGAAATGTACAGTTAAAACTCGATGTAAAGAAGTTCGTAGAATCTGCGATTTGCTTCATTACGTCGAAATTTTGTTGTATTGAAATTTGACGTTTTATGTGAATAAGTACAGTTGCCGATCGATTCTTTTTATACGTAAAAAGGCCACAGAATTTTCAGAATTGTTGGGCATTCGAAAAAAGCAATTCATTTTCATAAATTTTGGAGTCTTTGAGGAATGATACGGTTTCATGCCACGTACATCCATAGCTCCACGTCTGCGGTACGAGTTTAGCGAAGCCAGCCACACTTCCGCATGCACTTGGTCTCTGCAGCTAATAGCGTCGCCAGCAGTGGGACGTCGCTATCGGAAAATGCCGGTAGCGGGAGCGAATGCTTTATCTGCCTCTCACTCCAATGGGTCGCAAAAACTAATTACATAACCTCCCATACTAAATGCGCAGGTAGACTGCTTACATGGTGCGACGTCGTCTCTTCATGCCCACTCTTTGTACACGCAGCAGCGGCTGCTTATGCGCTCAGCCGCATTTGCAACTACGCGCAGCTACAGTCGAGACGCGTGGCAGAAACGAAGACCTGCTAACTTATTCTGCCACCTCGGTCGCGCTTGATTGCTTTACTGCGAGCGATCTCCCCTCCCCCTCTTTTCCTTTGCTCATGAGGGAAGGCGTCACTCGTGAAGTCACCATTTTGTCTCGCCCTTGTGCACTTTCACTCGTACCTAATGCACACAGTGCGCTGTTATCGTCGGTCGCTATTGTCGCACGGGGGCGACATGAGAGGCGAGTTTTTAAGCAGCCGCTCGTAATTCAATCATTTGACCATCTGCGTCCGAGGAAGTTTTCATTTATTGTCTTGGGATTCCTTTGCGGCGGCAGTGAAATGTTGTTATATTGAAATCGCACACAAACGCACTTTGTTAAATTGAGGTTCTAAGTACTTGTACAAGACGGTATGAAAAGTTAAATACTTCATTATATCGAGGTAACTAAGTAATGAGAAGGGGTGAATCTAAAGTGGAAGAACGGACAATTTGTCACCGGTGGGAGCGGAACCCACAATCTCTGCATTACATGGAGAGGTTGTGGCCTCATGACCTTTGTTTGGTAGCTTCATTTGGTTGTTACAATAACTTAAGCCCCTCAGTTGCTTTGATTCTTGTCGCTCTGCTGCAGTGCATGTTTTGGAACTTTGGTAATTCACTTTATGTTCCCATTTCATGAACCTTATCTTTCCTATTGGGATTTGAATTGTGCATTTTGTGGCATAGACCATGTGAATGGAAAACTTGCAGGGTAAATGTATTAGAAGGAAAACAGAGGTCGGCAAATTTGCATACTCAGTAGCAGTGCGTGCTGTGGCAAAAGAAATGTCCTTCCACTAATAGCATACATATTGCATATTGCTGTTACATTTTTTGCATGTTTTGTTAGTCTGCTTAGCATAGTAAAAGTGCGCCTGTGCCCTATGCTGGTGACTTCCTTTTTTTTTTTGTTGTTGTTGTTTCTGGCTACACTGTCTTCGAGCTAGTTGCAGAGGACAAAGTGCTCCTGGCATTCATTGATGACCTACATTGTTTCTTTTATCACCACTTTTAAAATTTTGGACTTTGTGAGGGTACGAAAGGAGTGCTCGTGTGAAATTCTTGACTTTCCACATTCATGCAAAAACTACAAGCTTAATTAAGCCATTTAAGGTCCCCCCTTTAAAACAAAAGAAAATGCTGGAGTCTTAGTGCTGTAAATATTTTACTGTTATACATGTTTCTACAAAGCAGTATTGGTTTTGGAACCCAGGAGTTCGATGCATCATGTTGTGATACATTGGTACACTCCATCCCTGTGCCTGCTGCTGTGATTGCCATGTGCAACCACAGCCGGAAGAAATACATGCAGCACTCTTGTTCATCCCTTCATTCGTCTGTTCAGTCTTGTCGGTGGACATCGTCAGATTTTGCCCTGTCTTGACGTTGCTTTAAGGGGGGACGCGGGTCTTGAAATCGCGAAAAATGGTCAAAAATGGCAATTTTCAAAAATTGCGTTTTTGAAGTCTTTAATGTCCCAACTATGCCTCTACAAAATATTATGGCGCAATTCCTACTCGAAGTATAAAATAAACGGTAATTTATAAACGTCGGTGAGCCGAAATTGAACGCCAAGCGCGAAGATTTGCCTCATTTTCAAGCTGCCGTAGCTCCGCGCGACGCGAACCGATCGGCGCCATCTTGGTCTCGTTTGAAAGCTGGTTTCCCGCTCTCCATTCTGGCGCCCCTCGGCACGCTGTAGACCCTCGTGCAGCGGAGGGATTGGCACCCGTTCTCAAGCGGGAAATCGTCGCGAGACAGCCGCTGATTGGGTGAACCGGGCGCCTCCTCGAGGCGCAGCCCTCTGATTGGCCGTGACGTATGCTTCGCCTTCCGCGGCCGCGTTGTTCGACTCCTTCACGTCGTCTGCTTTCGCCTGCACGCACGTCATTTTTCGAGCTCCTCTTTGTTTCCTAGTATTTTTCGTTCTGCCTTTTTCTTTATCGTTCTTCTAGATATTTTGGCTATTGGGTCGCTTCTTTTAACCACGAATTTCTTGCTTTTGCGTGCCTGGTGGCTTTGTTCCGCGTGTCACGATGGCGCGAGACGCGCGCTTGAAAGCAAGCACGCGAAAAGCAGTCGGCAAAAAGAGACGCGCATGGAATAAGAACAGCGCTACATCGTCGAGAACCACAGCTTCGGTGATGCCGCAAGCTGCTGTGCCCTTGGTGGATGCGGCAGGACTGAGCTCGCCAACAACAGCTTCGCCGGTGGACGCGGCTGAACAAACCCCGTCAACGCTAGCTTCGCCTGTGGACGCGGCTGGACAGTGCCGATCAGTGTCAACTTCGTTACCGCAAGTCTGTGCAGTGCCGGTGGATGCGCCTGGACTAAGCCCGTCGAAAATGCCAACTTTTGAGACGCTGCAAGTCGCTTCGGATTCCGTGTCGTCGGAAGCGGCCGAGCCGGCTGACCTAAGCCTAACGTTGACTTCGGCGTTTCCGCACGCCGCTTCAGTGCCGGTGGACGCGGCTGAACCGAGCTCGCGTGCTCAACGCTTCGACACGGTGTTTTTCACGGAGGCGGAGTGCGCGGGGCGCGAAAATTACGCAGACAACATTAAAACTTCATTGGCGAAGCAGTCCGCGACTTCCCGCAAGTTCGAGCTAATGAACGTCGGCACAGCAAGTGAAGATGACGATCGCGGCACAGAGTACATCATCGTTGATCTCTCAGTGCTAAAGAAGATGTTTGTGTCCACAAGCTGCAGCAAGTGTGGGATGACCACTCTCCAACTCGCAAAGTGCAGTGAGAGAGAATACGGCCTAGCAGTGAAGTTGGAGCTCACATGCTCAAATTGCGATTTCGCCGAGCGGCACTTCTCGTCGCCACGAGTGCCCGGGAAATCCAACATCACGCCCTTTGAAGTCAATTTGCGGGCAATGAAGGGAATTCAAAGTATAGGCAAGGGAGCGACTGCCCTAGCAGATTTTTGTGCCACCATGAACCTCTCTCACCGAGGACTTCACCACAAGACTTTCAGGGGGCATATGGACACCATGGTGAAAGCTTGCCAGGCAGTAGCTACTGCTACAGAAGCAGCAAGCGTCAAAGTGGTGAAGGACATGTACAAGAACTTCCTGAATCCACCAGGAAATGTAGATGTCATATTTGATGGCACATGGAAAACACGTGGTCACAATTCAAATATTGCAGTAGGCTGCATCATAGAGCTATACACTGGCCTAGTACTGGACCATGTTGTGCTCTCGAGGTACTGTCGTGGGTGCCAAGGGGCACCTGATCCCAGTGATGATGGGTACGGTGACTGGGCTGTGAGCCTCAAGTGCATGAAAAACATCGACTGCAATGCCGGCCGGATGGAGACTGAAGCAGCTATCATTTTGTTCAACAGGTCTCTGGAAAAAAATGGGTTGCGGTACACAACTATACTTTCTGATGGTGATAGCCGCACCTTTCATGCATTGACCTCAGGAGAAGTGTATGGATATATATCCATTGAAAAGAAAGACTGCTTGAACCATGTCCACAAGCGGATGGGGACGGCTCTTCGCAACTTGGTGGAGAAGAAGGCACAAGGAGAATCTCTTGGCGGAAAGGGCAACCTCACCCAAGATAAGATAAAGAAAATTACAAACTACTATGGGTATGCCTTGCGGAGCCACAGCCACGACGTTGCAGGCATGAAAAAGGCAGTGCATGCCACGCTGTTGCACATGACCTCGACAGATGAAGCCCCAGACCACAGTTGCTGTCCTCAAGGGGTTGATTCGTGGTGTGCCTTCAATCGTGCTTTGGCGAACCAAGTGGAGCCGTCACCACACAAAAACCCTCTGCCAAGCCACGTTCGCACTGCTCTTGAGCCAATCTTTGCAAGGCTGGGCGACGAGGCCCTCTTGGAGCGCTGCAAAGATGGCATGACACAGAACGCCATTGAGTGCCTACACTCTGTCATTTGGAGCCAAAGCTCCAAGAACACGCATGACTCTTTGCTGGCTGTTGAAAGAGCTGTTGCAGAAGCAGTTTCTCGCTTCAACCAAGGAATGGCAGCAACCAGCAGAGCTGTTGCAGCACAGCTTGGTTACAGTCCTGGGAGCTGCCTCATTCGTAGGAGCCTTGAGAAAGATAAGCAGAGGCTGTGCAGGTCTGATAAAAGTCACACCAACGCTGAAAAGGTGAAGAAGAGGATGGCCAAGAAACACAAGCCTGACAGAACCCAGGACTACTGCCCAGGACTTTTGTGAATGTGTGGCAGATTCATAGAAAATAGCAGGTGACATTTTGAGCTTTTTTTTTGTCAAAGGCCAACGCAATACAGAAGTTTTCACAATCTTTACATGAACAGATTTCTGTGAGTTTGGTGTTATTGTGTTCAGTAATGACTGGGCTGCATGCTAAAGCATTAAATTTTTCCATGTGATAGGTAAACAAAAGTGGCAGAGTAAGCAAAACTTTGAATGCAATTTTCTCAGCTTTGCTTTTTCGATCAAATGCCTTTGCCTTACGGAACTTTTCATAATGTTTGCATCAACTGATTTTATTGAATTAGGTATCATTTTTTTCAGTGAAACCTCAGCTGCATCCTAAAGCTTTTCATTTTTCATTAAACCAAATAGACTAGCAATTAGGTCAGGTGTAAGCTAATTACTCCTGCATTGTTTTTTTCTTCCTACTTTGATATTCATTCATGACCTATATGATGACTTTTAAAAAATTTCTTTAGCTTTAGGATGTGCAGTAGGTCCTTGGAAATGACAGCTATTCTTTAAAACTAGTTTTTTTAATTAAGAAATTACCATAATGGCCCGTAACAAAAGACCTATGTGGGATAAGTTATTCTGCGATATCTTCATTTCTAAATGAGATATATCACATCTGAATATATATTTGGAATCAGCATTGAAAGATATATCTGCATGCGAATTTTCAGGAAGATACGTTAAGAAATAAAAAAAAAAGTTTTCAAGACCCTCATCCCCCCTTAATGTCGATGGTGCTAGGTCCGCCATTTTGAGACCAATCTGATGTCAAATGAATGCAGGGCTTTGTCACAGGTTCGATCCTGACTGCAGCAGCCACATTTCAGTGGGGGCAAAATGAAAAACTCTCGTGTACTTAGACTTGGGTGCACATCAGAGCCCTCAGGTGGCCAAATTAAACCGGAGCCTCCTGTTACAGCATGCCTCAAAATCAGATTGTGGTTTTGGAATGTAAAGCCCTAGAATTTCATATACGTGGGTGCTTCTTAACGTGCATGCTTTCAGAGCATCATCCTTTTATATGCGGTTATAAGGGTTTCTGTAACTTCTAAAGTGTGTGAGCACATCTTTAAGCAGGAATATAGCATTATAGTGGTCACATTGCAGGAGTTGCCTGGGCATAATGAATTGCTTTGGTTTGCTTGCCCAGGACAAGGAAGCGGTAGTGACCTGCCTGGATGAAACGCGGCACGGTCTTGAGGATGGAGACTACGTCACTTTCTCAGAGGTCACCGGCATGACAGAGATCAACAGCTGTCCAGCCATGAAAGTCAAAGTACTTGGTAAGTACCATTGTTGGCCAAATGTGTCAGCTGTGGCATGGAATGTGGCAGCTGTCTTCAGATTGAAATGCAATGGGAAAAGAGCTCAGATTCCTAGCATCAGATGCACGTTAAAGAAATCCAAATGGTCGGAATAACTCTGGAGCTCTCTTGAAGCCTCTGCATTGCTTCAGGGCATTAAACCCAGCATATCAACATGAGCAGCCTTTGTTAATGGATTCTTTGTCGCTGACTTTAGCGAGTTGGTGGAAGAATGCCAGCTTGCTCACGGCTTCCACTTTCGTGTGTGGCTGTCTGAAAGTATCTAGAGCGGTCCAAATTGATGGTTGCGAGTTTTATTGCAGGAGGTTTGTTGAATCGGAGTAGATCTTTAAAAAGTGAACAAGTAGCATTATTACTCTGTCTTGTGGCATCTCTTGCAACAGTGAACAACCCACTTCAGTAGAGGTGCTTCTCCTCGTACAACGGACTAGCACTGTGGAAAGAGTGGAAAAGGAAATGACACTCCATCGCATTTTGCGAGCAGATATCAGGGCTCTGCGATATCTGCGCTAGCCCGTGCTTTGGAACACGCTTGGTGTTGTGCCACCGATTGAAGCCAGCAAACAAACCGTGAAGAAAAATGAATAATTTCTGTAAAAACGTTTTGCTGGAAATGTATCCGACATAGAAAAAAAAAAGCAACGAATTTATCAGCAATGCTAATTACTTGTCATAATTGGGTCGCAGGTAAACGTGGCTCTCCCCATAATTTTGCAATAGCTATGTGTGACATCACACAGAGGCCAGGCCTATATACTGTACCTTTAGAGCCTCCTGCCTTGTGCATATGACCTGCCCTTGGTGTGCACAAGAGCGGTCAACAAATAATCTGTGGCGTTACCTCACACCATTGATTGTGGATTAAAAATTGGAGTGTGGAGCTTGTGATTGCGAAGAGTCACTCCACAGTGGCGGTCACATTCGTAATGTTTTACTCTAGGGGTTGTTTTTAGCTCTCTTCATGCCTCCTCTTTCTGTCAAGGTCCATACACGTTCAGCGTGGGAGACACGACACAGTTTGGCGACTACGTCAGAGGTGGAATTGCAACGCAAGTCAAGATGCCAAAGGACATCAAGTTTGTGAGTGGTGACGTCTTTGCTTACGATAGATTAGGCCAAACATCATTTGTCACTGTTTGAGCAGCAAAACAAAAGATGCCATTGGCACCACTGTACAGTCCAGTTGGTACAGCTACATCAAGACATAACTTGGGAAGCTGCGCCAAGCTGGACCAATAATGTACTTATGAACAAAACTTGTTTTAATACCATAAAAAGCTGCATTTAAAACTAATTTTTCTCCCAGGCTTTGGCACATCGAATTTGATTCTGGCATTATATTCATGTGCCGAAGTTTGTGAGCGCTTCAGTCAGTGCTAATTTATGATGTACGTCTTAGTGTGATCCGGTAATATGTGCAGATAAAATTTTTCTTGTTTCTTGAGAACTGGCCCTTGTATTATACAGTCAAGCCTACTTATAACGATAGCAGTTTTAACATTGAGAAGCTGTTGCACAGTCAACTTCTACTACCATTGGTTAAAATACGTTCCTGCTAAGAGTAGCCCTGTTTGCGACACTGTCCATGCCTACATTGTTTACAACATAAGCTATGTGTATCACCGCACAGCTCACGTGATTATCCTTGGCTTTCTTGGGCCTTCGCAGAAGTCGCTAAAGGACGCCCTCGCAGAGCCCGAGTTTGTCATCTCGGACTTCGCAAAGATGGATCGCCAGGACCAGCTTCACTTGGGCTTTCAAGCACTTCACGCCTTCGAGGCAAAGCACTCGCGTCTGCCACGTCCTTGGAATAAGGTAGGAAGTCTTCACTGTTAAGGGTGGACACGCGTGTTAGGCCGAAAAAATAGCGGGAAAAGTCGCTCTTTCGAAAACATTATTTTTGGGTTCTAGAGGGTCTGATGCAATCGGAATAGATCTTTAAAAAGTGAGCAAGTAGCATTTTCACTCTGTCTTGTGGCATCTCTTGCAACAGTGAACAAACCACTTCAGTAGAGGTGCTTTTCCTCGTACAACGGACTAGCACTGTGGAAACAGTGGAAAAGGAAATGACACTCCATCGCATTTTGCGAGCAGATATCAGGGCTCTGCGATATCTGCGCTAGCCCGTGCTTTGGAACACACTTGGTGTTGCGCCACGGATTGAAGCCAGCAAACAAACCATGAAAACAAATGAATAATTTCTGTAAAAACGTTTTGCTCAGAAATTTTCACGCATCGTGGCCCAATATTTTGGTTGTAATGGAGTTTTATATCGCGTTGTCGAGCTGTATTTTTACTGACGGACGTGCCAAGAAGGGCCTTTTTCCGTGACGCGCAGTTGCCGTTCTCAGTTTCCGATTGCATGCATCTTGGTCATGTTTGAAAGAGCAACTCCTCTAGCTTAGTTTTCGTGCCACCGCTTCTCTGTGCACTAAATGGCCATGAAGAAAAAGCCCATGAATAAGTAGTTCCCGTGTGCAATTCCATTCGTCGAGTGAGGCACGTGACCGTAATAACACCGTGCCAGTGGCGGATTTTCACCGTCTGCTCGGGCATGCGAAACTCGGCACG
Organism: Dermacentor albipictus; assembly: GCF_038994185.2. Lineage (NCBI taxonomy): Eukaryota > Metazoa > Arthropoda > Arachnida > Ixodida > Ixodidae > Dermacentor > Dermacentor albipictus. Next base: position 121,821,535 of record NC_091825.1, read on the forward strand.
AAACGATGTCGAATTCAGTTTGCTACTAGCCATAAATTCGGCGAACAGAAGAAAAGAGGAGTTTTAAGCTTTCAAAAGTGCGCAGTTGCTTTGGAAGATGCCAGCAATAGTTTACTGCTACCTGTTCTGAGCCCCGTCGGGAGTCTCCCCCGTGTGACTGCGAAATAGGCCTAGCAGGTGAAAGTGCTATTGGCAGCAGCCGGTGTTCATGCAGCATTCCAGCACTACTAATGCAACCCAATGATTTCGAGAAAGTGAAGAAAGCACAAGAAAAACGGCAAGACTTTGCTTAAACGCTGGCTACCAAGCAAAAATCAAATTTTCTCGCTCACGCTGATGTGGTGGCTCAAATGCATGGCAGAAGCGCTTCATTTTCGTAAGGCGCGATTTTATAATTCCTCTGCCGTCTTGTTTAAAACGCAAGTTGCGGCGAGGCAGCGGGCAAAGGTGAACGTGACTGCGGTCTGCCCATAGAGATGGCATAGAATCTGCGGCGATGCCACATCGGCACGGAGTTCACAGCGCATGAGTGGCGGCCAAACGTGCACCCCGTTTGTCGTGAACTCTCTCGCTATGCACGAAATGTGAAGCACCATGAATTGGCAAACAGCATTAAATTACTTTTTTTTTTTTCTAATAAAGATATTCGTCTCGTGCGTAATGTGCGGTGCAACGTACAACCCATTCCTCATGAACAATGTCGCTGAGCATGAAATGCAGAACACCGGTAATCGGCCTAGGGCATACATGCTGGGGCATGCGCTGGGGGCATACTAGCCACAACGTGCAGGTAGCTATTGCTCCCATTAGACATCTCACTAGGCATTATGTTGCACAACAGTGAAGTATTTCTGAGAAGACAGTCATTGACCGAATACAGCCCCCGACTGGCTGACCATTGCTATGGTTCCACTGAGGAGCTATGCTATTGCGAAAGAGTTGTTGTTTTGTTGTTTTCTAGGGCTTCCTGGCTGTTAATTTCATGTTTCAAGCATAACTGCTGGCAGGTGTGGTTTGCTCAAATGTTGGCAAGCCTGGAACCGCTCGGTTGCAAGCAGGGTCACTTGACGGTTAACCTTTTTCAGGAGGATGCAGCCGAGCTGGTGGCATTGGTGAAAGAAAAAAATGCCTCATTGGCCAAACCCCTGGAGAGTCTCGACGAGAAGCTGCTGTCCACTCTGGCCCATGTTTCGGCTGGCTCCCTCTGCCCCATGCAGGCAGTCATTGGAGGCATCGCTGCGCAGGAGATCATGAAGGTGAGAGCTGTCCGCTGGAACTGGCTGGTTGTAGTATAAGTGCTTCTGTAATATTTCATACTTAACAGACAAAACTGCTAAAGCTGCATAAATAGTACATAATTAAAAATGCACCTTAACACGTTCAACACTTCTCCCTCGGTTCCCACAGGCATGCAGTGGCAAGTTCAACCCAATCCAGCAGTGGTTCTACTTTGATGCACTGGAGTGTCTGCCACAGTCGGGGACAGTTTCCGAGGAAAGCGCCACTTCACTGGTGGGTGTTTTAGTTTTTAATTCATGCCCTTCCTTTTTTAAATCATTTTTGGGAGCCGTTTTTGATGAAAACTGCATATTCTGTGCAGGCAGACACTCGGTACGGTGCTCAGGCTTGTGTTCTTGGTGCTGATGTCCAAAAGAAGCTGGGATCCCAGAAGTACTTCCTGGTGAGGGCTGCATTTCTCGATGCTGTTTGCCAGCTTCTCTTTTGCTTTCATAGTGGGAACATTTTTAAACGTAGCTGGTATAGTGTATATTGCGCAATTCTATTGCATTATCGTCTACTGCTCTCGGGTGGCCAATTGTGGTGGTAATGTAGGAACGGTAATGTGAGGAAAGGAATAGAATTGCAACAGTATGGTAACATTACTCCGGCTCTATTCACTGCATTTTGCTAGCATGGCGTATTCTTCATTGCAAGCCGAAGTTGTGTGCGCACTGCTGCTCAGCCTAGGTTGTATCACTTCGCCTGTACTGCAAGTTTTACCCCTTTTATTAAACAATGTTAAGCGCAGCTTTTGTCATAAACTGCAGCAGGCCTTGACAAGCCAAATATGCTGTTGCCTATCAGATCACTGAAGCTAAGCCTTCAGCCCAGCTAGCTCCTGGCTTAGAGAAGAGTACTGCTTCTGAAGGAAGCCGAACATATTTTAACATGCACTTGCAGTCTATATTGAATGAAAGCGAAAGTTGCAGGAAAAACCTTTTTGCATTTTAGAGAGTCCTCATAGTCTGAGCTATTAAATTTTGACTAAGTGTACAGTCAATAACAACACATTCTTTTGATGCGAGAGCGTCAAATTGCCCATTGAGCAAAAACGCCCGTGGCATTTGTAGCAGCGAAACAGCACCTAACTTGTTATCGGCTGTGACGCCGGCTCATGCTTGCTGGCTCGGGCCTCGACAGAGCCGAGCGGGCGAAAAGGAACACCTGCTGCCGTGGTATTGCATAACGGGAGAGGGCATTGTCGCGGTGCAATGTCTCTCGTTCTCAAAAGCCTGCATTCTAACTGCACCTCAGTAAAGCCAAATTTTGTGCCCACAAGGAGTTACAACACCCAAGACTACACAGCGGTGTTCAGTTGGACATTAATGTTTTCGCATTCACAGCCCTCGGATTTTTTCGTGAAAAGATTAAAAGGTGCCATTGCTGACGGAACACAGCACGTCGAACGCAGTTGTGCCTTTAGTGAAGTAGGCATGTTTATAGCAACACTTCATAGCAAGTAAAGTAGAGGTATCTGTTGACCTACAGCTCAGTTTCCTTGGTTTTTTTTTTTTTTTTTTCCTTGCCACTACTGCACACAAATTGCAAAAGGAATTCTGCACTCTCAACTGTGGGCACCGTGAATGAATGGGTTAACCGGTGCAGGTGGGTGCTGGAGCCATCGGCTGCGAGCTCCTCAAGAACTTTGCCATGATGGGCTTGGGAGTGGAGGACGGTTGCATCTACATCACGGACATGGACGTCATTGAGCGATCAAACCTCAACCGGCAGTTCCTGTTTCGTCCGTGGGATGTCGGCGTGAGTGCCTTGTCTCTGGTTGTTTCTGCCTGGCGGCAGCATAATATCTTTCATGTCCCAACTCATTTCAGGCTTTATTGAACTGAAAGCAAGAACCAGGCCACTTGGTGCTTCCTATATTATGGTAGCTGACCGGTGTGCCATTGTACTTTAGCAATTGAAAAGCTAAGTGGAGACTGCATCAGCAACCCCCCCCCCCCCTTTTTTTTTTATTTGATTTGATGAAACATGCGGCGTTTATGTATTTTCGTTGGCTAATTCAAGATATACATTCGTTTTCTTGCATAATGAATATATTCCTGGATATGTAATAAATTCATAACATGCTTAGAGGTGGGCTATTCACTAAACCATATAAGGTGTAATATACCTCGACATATGAAAATGGTCTTAAGTAATCGGGAGTATGCTGTGGTACAAGAATGATTGCTCTAGACTCATTGGAACCAAAGTTACAGCTTGTCAAACCTTAAAAGTGTGCACTCGCAGTAACACCCAGAACAATTTTTTTTTTTTTTAATATTTCTGCCATATTTGTTTATATTATATGCCCACTGCAATCTTTGTCTACTTCCTGCCAAATAATTAATGTGATAGGATAAGTACAATCTGAGATCCTCACCCCAAAACAGTGACACCGCCAGAAATGCTGTCTCAAGAAAACGACGAAAAACATTCCACATCCTCTTTATGATGGTTATAGCAGAGGCTAAATCAAGGATGATAGCAAGGATCCAATGAAGCAAGAATGATTTGCTGTACACCAATCTGGAGCAACGGGACGCATAAAGATATCTGCGCCAATTTTCGGCTCCAGAGAGCAGGGTCTCCCCTCAAACCAGCCTGAGTGTTGAGTGTTGCACCATGTGCTGAATTTACATTTACTGTAGCAAGCACACCGGCGCAAGATTGTAAAAACAATTTCACAGAACGTGCTCTTCTACCTCTCTTTCTATTGCACCCACCTGTATGTTGTGTAGACAATGGATCACAAGCTTGCAAGATTTGTCTTAGACCAACCCATAGAACAATTATACCACTGTGAAACCAATAGCAGCCTTTGTGACAAGAACCTAAGCTGTGTTTGCACTATTTTTTAGATGTTACCAAAATGAGCATGTGATGGCCAGAAATCTTCCTTTTTCTTTTTTTCTTCCTTTTTTTTTTTTCTTCAGAAGAGCTTAGCATCTCCTTTGTGAACCTAAAAGTGGATCTCCACCTTTGCAAAGATTTAGGTAGTGTTAAATTATATGTGACAGTTTGATCAGTGGCAAAAGCTGATGTGTATTTTTATTTGTTATGCTCCCAAGTATTTCTGGGTGACGCTATTTCAAGTCAACCCACTGGGCATGAGGCCTTGCTCCTGCATTTTTCTCAAATGGCTTTGGAACATAAATGCATTTGCTGTGCTTAGGACACTTGAATTTTGACGCTCACGATGAATTTTCTTGAGCAATAGTATGTGCCAGGAATTCCGCATTAAAGCCAATTTTCTTTTTCGCTAGTCAGTGTAATTAGAAATTGACAACTGCAGCCCAAACTTGGCATTGCAAGCTTTCCAGTGCACTCATTGATTTCAGTTTATACATTTGAATTACAAAAAAATTCTGCCCCCCCCCCCCTTTTTTTTCTTTATTAAAGCGAGCTTAAGGTCTGTACTATTGCTCATAGATGCACGTAATGCAGCTTGCAGTGTTTGCATGGCATTTTCAACTTGTGACTTTGGATGGAGTACAATCACAGCTCTTTCTGCTTTTTACTCGTCGGATGATGTGAACAAGCGACAGGCTTGTGGATACTCTACAGCGGCATGGGAAAATCGTAGGGGTGTGCGAATAGTGATTTTTGAGACCAAATCAAATACCAATATAGTAATGCCAGAAGCAAATCCAATCAAATATCGAAATAATAACGAAAAGTCATTATTACAGTTCATATAAACTGATGTTCACATCCTAGTATTCTTGAAGTTAGCAAGTTTCTGTCATTACATAGTAGATTATGAAGCATTCATTAAATGCACGAATGGAGCATTAGAAACAAACTAGTTTATTCACATGCACAAGACTCTTCAGTAAGCGCGAATAGCCTGTAAAGTAAGGCTACCCAAGCGCCGTAACATGCTCCACTATACAACTTGTTTTATGTCTGTACTGTGCCTGTGGGGGAGAAAATTTATTGTAATTTTGCTCCAATATTATGCTCAACTGGGTGTACTTGACACCTTAAAATATTCGAGAGACATTTGAAAAATGTTTGCATTTACGAATAGTGACTACAGTCAACTCATTACAACAGGCCTTGATAATCCATCAAAAGAAAACTCCATTTTATCCGAAGTCCATAATATCTAAGACGCCTCACTTCAGAAAGTTTCGTCGCAATGTCTAATGACTCCATTGCAAAGAATGAGTGACCCACATCCAAAGTAAAAAAAAGGAAAAAAGTCGCACTTTCATCTAAAAGGCAAAGCATCGATTGCAATAGCAAATTGAGCAAGATAAGCGCGGCAGCAACAGCAAGCGAATTGAACTTCGTGCTGTCTTTCGCTTCAACGCGAAGTGAACGTCCAAAATACAGCACATACGAAGCTACCAGCACTGGACGCACTTTGTCCACATCACAGATCACTTTCAATCTATGGCGCCCACGTGAATGTGCCGTGAACAGCAGCCACTGGAGTAGAACCCCCCTCGCCTCCCCGTGCCTTGTGCACGAAAGACTGCATGCTTCAGTCCTGCTTTTCTCCCCACCTTCCTCCCTCCCTCGCGTGCAAGATATTTAGCCACGATCGTCGGCTGACCCTCAAGTCAGTTGCAAGCCCATATAAACATAGCAAAAGTCCGTTTTATTTGCCAATTTTGGCAAAAATTGCCGCTGATTTTGTCTACTGTAGCCGATAATCCGTTGTAGTGTGGTCTATTAAAAGCTAACTTCACTGCATTAATAAAATAGGCAGAACAAACTGAGGCTGAAATATGGTCCGTTATATCCGAGTCTGTTGTATTATGCGAGTCCATTGTAACGAGCGCAGACTGTATGATTTGTTTTTCGAAAGTTTTGAATATTTGCAAACCCCTAGAAAATTGAGCTTCTGAATGTTCTCACGATTTTATATTGCACATAAATTGGTCTTCATTGCAGCTTCAGGCTTCCTGACCTTGCCTTTCCCATTTTTCGGTCTGCAGCGTATGAAGGCGGGCACAGCTGCAGAAGCTGTGAAGAAGATGAACCCCAACGTCAAAATCGTCGCTCACGAAAACAGGGTAGGGGTGGACACCGAGAATGTTTACACGGACGACTTCTTCGAGGCCCTGGACGGAGTGGCCAATGCGCTGGACAATGTGGACACACGTGAGTGTTGCCCATTACCCTTTAGAAGCACAAGTGCAGTTAAGGAAGTCTGTGCACTGCAGAGGCCTTGTTCTTTGAGGCATGGTTTCTGTCATATGACCCTGTGTTTTTAGATGACTTGGAGTTGGAAGCTAGCTCAGCTGTGCAGTGAGGTGACAAAGCAATAATGATATTGTTCAGGCAAAATTGTGGAGCAAGGAACTGGTCATGGAAACTTTAAAAAAGCCCCTCACCAGGCCACATAGCAAATGTTGGTTATACGCTGGAAGTTGTGCCCTCGAGGGAGCATTCTGCCACAAAAATTGTTCAAATCGGCTCACTAACCGAAATAGAAATATTTGAGTGCCGTGAACCCTTGATTTCAGGAGGCTCGTCAGGAGGCTCAGAGCTCGTATGTCACATGTCGCTCGTGACTCCTCTTTGCAGTTGTTATAGCAGTGCCATTCTTGAACACCAGCAGCCGTGGCTTGTTAGCACGCAATCGGAGTGCTTAGGAAGCAGAGTTACAGTTAAATGAGACAACACAATTATTGTACCTTTCGGAACAGCTACGCCATCCCCATTTTATTTATTTATTTATTTTTTTCGTGCAACCCGGTTATAACAATAGAATTTTCATGCCACTTAAATATTTTTGTAAGTGGGTTCAACTGTGCACTGAACTAAGAGCACATTATTTCGGGCACGTTGCACTCTTAGTGACATCATGTTGAATCCCATCGCTGTTTCTATAGGGCTGTGTGTATACTGAATATTAGATTTCGGATCAAAAGTTGAATTGAATGGGGGAAAAAGCTGAATATCGAATTGAATATTAAAAAATTAAATCTAAATTAGCAACCGCATGCACGCAATAATCAAGCGACAGCAACAAGCTACGTGACAGGCAGACCCTGTCACGTTGCAGCGTGGAGCAACCACGGCGACATCAAGTCGCAAAAAGAAGTTTCAGCAAACTTGCATTGTTGTCCAAATAAGTAAATTCGTACACAGGTAAAAAATTTCAAACATACCCCGAGGCTGTTTAACCAAGCTGTATTAAAGTTAGGTTTAAATGCCGTCATTGCCGATGGCATAGCGCCACCTGGTGAGTGAAATTCAATGCTTTTGTGGCTCCTAGTGGCATCCGAGACATAAGTGTCAAAGCAAACAATTCATTGCAATAAGCCAATACTTTCACCTCAGCTTGAGATGAAATGAAGCAATGACTGATTTTACTATTTATTTTTGTTGTTATGGCACAGAGCAAATTGCCACAGCGAATTGAGATTGAAGCGGGTGGTATGGTTGCTGCCACGCTGTTGCACAATCCTGTCGTCCCTGGCAAAAGTCACCGCACAGGCTTCCAGGCAACAGTCGAAATTTTTGACTGCAATATGCTCGGTGCGTAGCAGTAGATATTTTTAGTTGCGAATATGAATCGAGTTCATTTTGACGCAATAATTCTGCAGAGGGAAGTAATTAAGAGAAAATGAGACTTGCACCCAGTCGTAGCAATTGCTACAAAGGAAACCCATATGGGTTCCTCGAAAGAAAAGCCTCACAGTTGAAGAAAAAGGTCCTGGTCCGGGACTCGAACCCGGTACCGCTGCCTTTCTGGCGCAGCCGCTCTACCATCCGAGTTAACCAGGCGGCTAGCAGATGGCAGGGCGAAATGGAATTTCTCAACAACTCGGAGTAAAGGTTGGCAGAGTCAAATCATGTTTCCTTAGTAGCAATTGCTAAGACTCGGTGGATGTCTCGTTTTCCCTTAATTAACTAGTTTATTCTATCCATCGGCAGAATAATTTTTATTTCCAGGTTCGTTATAACAAGGTTTAGGTGTAGTATGTATGCACTGGTATGAAAGACCTGAAAAATTATATTTTTTAGTGGAATATCTGTGGAATCGCATGCTTTTTTTTTTCCCCTGTATGCTAAAGAAATGGTAAAGTTCTGTTGTCTTGAATACGAGTGAGGGTTTCAGTTTAATAGTGTGTCATACCGTGCCTCATCACAGTCTTCTATTGTTGGTCGTACAGAGGGAGTTCTTATTTCATTACTACAAGGAAATTTCGTGGCGGCATTTGCAGGCAGACAGTTTTGCGTGAATTGTCAGTGAAAGCCCACTTTAGTAGAAGTGCTTTTCCTCACTCCATGGACTGGCACTGGAAGTGGTGGGTAGAGCATATGTCACTCCATTGCATTTGCTGGCGGTTGTCTGTTCTCTCTGCAACTGCCCTAGCCCGTGCTTTGGAACACCGTGGTAGCTCAGTGGCTGTGGCATTGTGTGCTTCTTAGCTCAAGGATGCAGGTTCAGTCTCTGCTGCAGCAGCTACATTTCACTGGTGGCAAAGTGCAAAAATGCTGGTGTACCCTCCACTTGATGGTCCAGGTGTCAAAATTAATCCTCTTAGTCCCCTATTCAGGCAGGAAATTGTGGTTTGGCTTTTGGCACTTATACCCCAGAATTTAAAAATTAACATACAGTAAAACCTCGTTAAACCATCCTCACTTAGAGAGCAGTTTTGTTTTAAAAGTAATAGTCAAAACTCCGACTCAGTTGTCATTAAACATAATGCATTTTGTATCTGGATCAACCATACCAGTTCATTGTATATGTATCTGTTAACAGTGTTTCCACTTTTCGTTGCGCAATTGTCACGCGGTGCATTGTCCCCATCAGGCAGCCAGTCAGAACAAGCCTCGGAGATTAGAACAACGGCCTCCAAGCCTCCTGTGCATTTGCGCATGAAGCTACATTATCGTTTCGGCGTCGTGCAAGCAAGGACTCGCATCACGCTGAACCTAGGATAAAAAACACTGGGTGTTCTGCACATAAGAAAGATTGGACATCGTTGATGCCATCAAACGTGGCATGGAGAAGTCAGTGCTGGCACACGACAGCTGGAGATATACTGTGCATGGCATTTGGAATGCGAAGAATTTACTCGGCAGCGCTGCTGCGGCTGTGCGAAGATGTCAGCTACGAGGTTAGACTTTTCGCCGTGATTGCCTCTGTTGCCGAAGTGTGCTTAAGGGGGGAGGCTACACTTGAAATACAACTTTTTTATTTGTGGACAGATCTCAACGAAATTTTCACACATTGTGTATTTTAATATGCAGATTCTAAAAATATAATTAATTTTGCCATAGGATAAGTAGTTTCTGATATACTCCAAGTGCATTGTATAAGCCGAGTCCTTTGTTTGGAGGAAAATTAGCTTCTAAACAGAAAACCCTAACACAGTAATTTGAGTATAAAGACTATCTAGGATGTTCAGGGAGTGCCATAAGGTATTATTCAATGTTCTAGGCTAATCTGAGCAAGAGTTAGAGCTCATCAAAGTTGTGAGAAAAAAATGCCATCTTGACATGTCAAGCATGTGACCCATTTCAAAAACTTTTTGAGAAGAGTGCTGCTTTGAAAAGGTGCATATTGCTTACTGCATACATTTATCTTTCTGGCAAAAAAAAAAATTATGTTGATAACTGAAATAGGACAGAAGCTATTTTACCTCCAAAATTGGAAGTCTGTCGGAATTGTTGTTTTGAGAAATCAAGGAAAAACGTTCTGCAACATCTTTATTGAGAACATACCAATAAAATCTCAAGGAAATTCACTAGGGGCATAATCTGGATACATCCTATCTTTTTGCCGCTTTTTGGCCAGCTTCCTTGCGCTCAAAGAGGCTTCTCGCTTCTTGCTGGAGTTAGCACTTCGAAGGTCCGGCGCTCCGGACGTTTTCCGGCGCTCGCTGCGCGCTCGCTACTTTCTTCAGTCGTGAAGGAAACGGTGCCTGCACGATCTGTGCCAACACGCGTGGCGTGGGCGGACGAAGTGTTGACGCTAGACGCGCCAGTTTGCAGCTCGGAACTCGATCCGGTAGAATGTCCAGGCAGACCAGCAACCGGCAACTCCGCGAGTATGACAGGCCTAGCCGCCTTCCGTCACGCATTGCACAGCCGCTTGACGCTTATTGTCGTCTAGCGCGTCGACAGCAGCTAGACGACAATCTTTTCCAGCCATCCGGGCAGGGAAATGAGCATCTTATCAAACGTCGCGAAGCAAGCGGCTGAACAAACGTAGACAGCGGCGCGATGAAACCAGAGATAAACAAACGTAGCGAGACGCGAGAGCGGTCGAGCGCGCGCCGACGAGCACCGGACCAATAGGAGCGAGGCGCGCGGGGGTGTGCGCGCTTTGGCCAATCGGCGGCACGGACGCATCCTCCAGAAATGGCGCGATAGCGTCGGTTTCCCTTCTCCGACGCCATTTTGAACTGGTGCAAAATGCGCACAAAGAAAACAGCTTCAAAACAAGCGCAAGATGGCGGCCATCGGCCACCGCGTTCGCAAATGGTGACGGCGCGAAGTTTGAACATTTTTGACCAAATTTTGCTGATTTCGCGTTCACCCTGGCCCCTTTAAGCGCGATTTTTCATTATTTTCCGATTAAATTTAGCTTCTAGATTTCGCGGAGGGATTCTTGAATGTATAAACGTAGCGAAAATGCACTTTTCCGAAAATCGACTTTTTTGTGATTTTTTGCCGTTTCAAGACCCGCGTCCCCCCTTAACAGGGATGAGGACATGGAAAGCATCAGCATAGGTTATTTGGGCCCGACAGTGGCAGAAGGTGCACGTTACGTCGGCCTCGTGAATGCAGTTCCGGCTTCGCGCTATTGGCTAGTCACTCATGGCACTTCTGGGCGACGGGCGACAAATCCTAGATTTCCAGAACCGAGCAATCGAGCGACAATACCAAGTGACTAGTTCAAGCAACGACCTGTTTTGTCGCGCATCGCCATTGCACACAAGATCGCTCTCATGGGGTTTAGTCTTAAATGCTGCATTATTTTGCCCTTTCATCGCACTCTCTCTGAGCTCCGTTTTTGACAGGTAAGTGGGCAATCTTGCTATTTCGGTTAAGGAGTACTACCTTAGTACGTAACCCGCCGTGGTTGCTCAGTGGCTATGGTGTTGAGCTGCTGAGCACGAGGTCGCGGTATCGAATCCCGGCCATGGCGGCCGCATTTCGATGGGGGCGAAATGCGAAAAACACCCATGTACTTGATTTAGGTGCACGTTAAAAAACCCCAGGTGGTCGAAATTTCCGAAGTCCTCCACTATGGCGTGCCTCATAATCAGAAAGTGGTTACTTTTTCCAAGCGCTCTGGCCAGCTATACTTTAATGAGGTTTCACTCTATTCCTGCTTGCAATAATTAAGTCAATGGAGGAACTGGCATTATGGTGGACAGAGGAGCACATGTCTAGTGATCGAGGCGTTTTGACATATTTTGTGTGCATGTATTTAACTTATTTTGGCTTTTCCATGCGTAGTTAGTCATCTTGTTTGTGCCCAGAGGACTCCGCTGATTGATTCATTGTATGCCTTGGCTATTGAACAGTGAAAAATAATAGCAATTGCAGTTCATTTATGAAATTGCTCTTTTCTCGGCTGTCCGAGCACTGTGTAGACGCTGCAGACCATAACTTCAGTCGAACACCTGACGAAGCGGCGCTGACTGGTTGCAGTGGCGAGGCAGTGTGGCAGTGGTAAAAGTAAAGACGGCGTTGTAATCTGGAAGCAACTGCATGTAGCACGGTGCCGACAATCGTGGCTCAATCTCCCGCGTACAAGGGAGTTAAGCGGGAAGGAAACATCGCGTCTTCCGTCGCGCGCATGGCGCTGGTGGGCACGGTGTTTTACTCTAGCAGCAACTGCGCATTCACAACTGCAGTGCGCCCTATCGTCAAAGCGATCTTCATAGGGAGCTGAGACGATTGCGGCTCACACCTTTGTGCGTGCTGCGTTCTCGCCGCTCAGTCTGCGTGGAAGCGAAGGTTTGCAAGCTTATATGGCCTATAGAACTACTATCCTTACTTCGTGTAGCGGTCTACAAATTTGCTATCGCATTCGATGGTTCGCATTTCAAGCGAAGCTGACTTTTTTAGAGGTGGCTGCGGAAGTAAACGCTCAAAATATTACCCCTCTTAATCAAAACTCACGCCAATTTTGCACATATCTTTCAGGAAAAGAGGGTGTTCATTTTGCGAGTAAATGTGGTAGTATGAGGTCGCGGGATCAAGTCCTGGCCACAGCGGCCACATTTTGATGGGGGCAAAATGCAAAGTCACTTATGTACTCCGATTTAAGTGCACATTAAAGATCCCCAGATGGAAAGAATGACCAAAGCTGGGGCATGAGTTTGAGGTCTCTAGTGTTCACAATTGTGCATTTTATCTTTAACCGCAACAACCATCATTTTAAATAGCATACTAGCGCCCAGTGCACCCCTCTAACCATGTGGCTCTTGTTTAACTTAAGGCAAAGGCATTGCTAGCTTCTAGAGAACCAGAGCCGTTGTAACTTTGCAAGCTTATCTGGCAGGCCTTCTCGTCGGTCTGTGTGTTCGTGCACACAGGGAGGTGTGTGTACTGGTCATGTTCGGTGCTTCGTAGTCAGCTATACATGGTGGAGCGCACACTGTGCAGGGATCTACATGGACCGGAGGTGTGTCTACTACCGCAAGCCCCTGCTGGAGTCTGGCACACTGGGAACCAAGGGCAACGTGCAGGTGGTGATTCCTCACCTGACGGAGTCGTACTCATCCTCCCAGGACCCACCCGAGAAGTCTATCCCCATCTGCACGCTCAAGAACTTCCCCAACGCCATTGAGCACACCCTGCAGGTCCGTGCCTCTTTTTACGTTTGACTGTTTGATGGGCTTATGTGGCTGGAAATTGCGTAACGTCTGAGGTTACAGGTTAATTTCTTCCTGGCTGCATGCAGTGGAGCAGTGTTTTGATGGTGGTAGAAGGCAGACACACGAAGATCTGAGGTTTTGATTCGTATTGGATGTCACTGGCATTTTCTTTCTGAAAGACGTGGAAATATTTAATTGCGCCAGTTTATGGATAATGCTTTCCCTTGAAAGATCTGTACTTTCGAGCCAGTTCTGCACTTGTCCTCAGTGTCCAGGAGCTGTTGCAGAATCTCTAGATGAGTGAGGCTGTGCTTGTAAGCTTGCGCAATGCACCTTATGATCGGGCATCATTCTTGGCGTGCTGTGTATTGACAATATGGTTAAAATATTACACAGTCCTCTTCCATGGTGCTTCTTAACCAATTTGTGGAATCTAATTTTGAAAGGACTTCTCCTTTAACTGGTAGCCGTTGATTTGGAAATTGCAGTACAGTCGAACCCACTTATAACAATATTCAAGTGGCACAAAAATGTCCTTTTTATAACCGGGTTGCATGAAAAAAAAAAGTCAAAATGGGGAATGGCATAGCTGTGCCGAGAAAACTAATGGTGGGGAGCTCAGTTCTCCTCCCCGCCACCTTTCTCCATTCGGTTTCCGATCGTGTTGACTCATTAAACTGTTTGACTCTGCTTCCTGCACGCTTTGATCCCGTGTTAACAAGCTGCGGCTGTCGGCAATAAAGAATGACACTGCAAAAAAGAATCAGGGGCGGCAAGTGACATACAATCTCTGCCAAGGCACCGCATTGATGGGCCCCAAAAGGCACCTTTAAAAAAATTTGTGAAGGCTGCCACTGCGGCATCTCGGCTTGAGAAATCCAAAAGAAACACTAGAACGAGATTGCCACAAACATCTCGCCACGTACTTCCAACTGGCTTGCCCGAGAAAACCACATGTTCGTCAGCCTTGCTTGCTTTACGCGACGCTTGCAGACGTCCTTCTTTAAGACAGCCACGTGATCCACGTAGTGAAGTTGAAGGTCCCTAGCGAAAACGAGCCCATGAAGGACTGAATCATCTACGGAGCCTCCCGCGGCGGGGTCAATGTTGAAGCAGCCTGCCCTACCGCACGAGCACTGCCGCCATCACTGTTGCTATGCGATGTAAGCGCGTTTGTGACAATTGCCTCATCTGTTAAAAGCCATTCATTCCCAAATCTATAGCAGTGCGCTTTCTTTTCACCAGCAATGTCATGCATTGCCAATGATCAGCAGGCAGATCAGCTATCTTCCGTTTTGGCGGCAAGTCAAACGAGACTGACAAACAGTGTGGCTAGGAACAACTTCAAGGCAATGAATAAATACAAGCACTAGTGGCTTAGTCCGTTACCAGAATTGTGCAGAATGAGGGCCGTAGAATAAAGAACCAACTGTGAGGGTCAAGCAAGCTACCTGGGAGCAGTGCCAACAGTGTTGTCAGCGTAGTAAGCACAGTCCATTCGTACTTCGGAGGGTGGCGCGGTACACAGCTATGGGCGCAGCCTACTCGTGTTCAGAGGAGTGGAAGGGCGACAAGAAAGACAAGTGTGAGGCTCGTGTACATCTCTCATACAAAGAAGCACACAGCGGCAGTTCGGTTGGTGGGCGATTGTGCATCGACTTGCATTTCGCCTTTTTCTTCAAGTATTTTGCATTCCATTACTTTTCAGCATGTACACCCAGCAGCCAGACTTCATCGTTATAAGCGTTAATGCGGCATGGGGACATTGTGGGAGGCGGGTTATTTCGCTCTAGAAAACATACAAATGTTAACAGTGCAGCAGCTTTTCATTGTTATAACTGATATATTGTTAAAACCAGTATCATTATAAGTGGGTTCGACTGTATGAGGCCTCAATTGCTTAAGAATTCGGCAGGTAAGAAGGAACCAGAGCGTGGCTTATCTGAAGAACTTTTTGCTTTGAAATGCTCTCCATTGTAAGGTCCCTTATATCAAGGTCTGTCAAAGGAATGTTTCATTGCTAGTATGGGCCAGCTAAACAAAGTAATATGGTTTGTTGTATCCAAAAGTGTTTTTCTAAAGGTCCTTTGTATGGGGCTCGGACAGTGCTAGAGTCTTGTTAAGGTCTGTTACTGAATGAATGCGTCGCTCTCTTTCAGTGGGCTCGTGACGAGTTCGAAGGCTTGTTCAGGCAATGTGCTGACAATGCTGTCCAGTATTTAAAGTAAGTACAATCCTGCAGTGTCTGTTGCTCTAATTGTGTTGGCGCTTTCCTCTATATATTTGATGTTATAAAATCGTGATAATTAGAAATCTTAGTTGTCGGATAATTCGAACTGCTCTGTTGGTCCCAACAGAGGCCTTCGTATTTGTATAAGGAGACACTATGGCAAATTTGTACTCCGTAACAACCACACAATGATTGTTTAAAAAAAAATTGCTTGCTCCCATGAACTGCTTTTCAGGCAAACCAAGGGAAAGTTACCGTAAAAACCGGACTATAGGTCGGACCGGAATATAGGTCGATCCCCCAACTAACGAATTCTAAAAATGAAAAAAATCTTTTTCAGTGGCAAAAGTACCGAAAGACATGACACCCTTACCTATAAACAAATGCGACTCGGCGGGATGCACAATGGTGACAGTATTTATTTAAATGCTGCTCGCATGTGCACCTGGCCAAGTTTTTAGCGGTATCGCGCGATCATCAACTCGCGTGATTGTCAACACCGTATTAACGGCGCTGAGCAGCGAAACAAACGAGATACGCGCATGTGTACACATGCCCTTACTTTCGCTATTTCGCCGCCCCGTGTCGTGATGATAAAAGGTGCTGACAAACACGCGGGTCGACGGTCGCGCTATATTGTTAAATATTCGTCGGGTGTACAGTACACAGAAGGGCACAAAGTCCGCAAGCTCTACTCCGAATCAGAGCAACATGTTTGAAAAGAGTCGGATGACGAGTGCTTCTCGCTGTCCATTCCATAGGCGCCTGCGATCTCTACCGCTTTCAAACGAATGCATTCGACACCAGGCAGCGATCTTACACGCAGCTCTCGGACGAACTCCGCAACCATGCCTTCCAGTTCTGCAGTCCGCTGCGATCCGGCCACGAAATGACGTTTTCTTTTGGTTGCTGCAAGTTGTAATATGTTGCTTTTGCCTCCACCACTACCGAATGCTATTTTCGGATACTCCAAGTTTGCGCTGTGCCGCCAGGTTGCCGTGGGCTTCCGCGTACTCAATCGCCTTTATCTTGAAGGCGACGGTGAATTGACGTCGGCTTTCGCTCATTTTGAAACAAAATGAAAATGCAGCCTTTAATTAAAATAACTTTGCGACAGTGGAAACGCAAAATGCCGGTGCCACAATGTCGCAACGCCATAGAATAAAAAACTCCACGCTATGCCACACTGCTGATGATGGCGATGGCGGCTGTTTACTTCATCCGCCCATTGTTGCAAGACTTCCGTAGTTTTTCCGCCAATGTCCGGTATATAAGTCGAGGGTCGACTTTTCGCGATGGTTTTTTGAAAAAAAGTTCAACCTATATTCCGGTTTTTACAGTAGATGTACCCTTAGCTATGGTATTGTCTGCCGTAAAAATGATGAAAGTGCAGGGATCTTCACCGTAGAGATCTTCACCATAAATCTCACGAACCAGTCAGTTTAGTGGCGAGATCATAATCCTGATCCCTCCGCACCAGCTATGCAGAACCACCGCAAGTATTGCACGAGGAAACGCAGAGATTGTTCACTGCTGCAAGCCCGACGACAATGTACGGAGCAGCAAGCTTCGTGACTGAGGCTGTTGCATTATGGGCGGTCGGATCCCCCACAAAACGCTGAATCTTTCACTCCGTGGCCCTTGTAGATGCAACCGTGTCGAGCATAGCTTTCTCATGTGCTCCTATCCACTTACTCTCCAGTTGCGACAGCTGTGTTCAGTTCTTACGAGAGTGTGCGAGTGTAATGAGTGATTCGGCAGAGCAGTTGAGGAGTCAACGTTCGGCAGCTATACTTCACTGGCGAGCTGCCAGGTATCCCGTGCTAACTGCAACGACGGAATTACTTTTGCAAGTTTATTACATCTTGCACGTTTCTGCCCGTAATGATTCACGGAACAAAACTTTGTCGGACCTCCGGCATAACCAGTGTCACAGTCTCAATACTAAGACAAAATGGCGGCTGTTTTCGGCGTTTGAGTACTCGTGAACCTTAAAGCCAATCATCATTCGCCATCTTGATCACATGCTCAAACTGGACAATAGTAGTGTCCGCGGCAATTTTGTGTGTGTGTGTGTGTGTGAGAGAGAGAGAGACTGCAGCACCGGCAATGTTGCCGACCGATTAATAAAGCCAGAAACGTGAGCTTTCAAATTATACCAAAATGGCTCTGGCGGAGCACGTAGTTATCGGGTTATGCGCAAAAATTAGGCGGGATTTGTCCCCAGTTTAAAGGGCAACGCTTGCAGATTAGCATCTTTAGGTCACAACACAACTACTACGCTGTATTTTGTTACCAAATTTCAGAGATGTGTGCGAAAACGTGCCAGGAACGCGAAAATTAAAAATTGAAAATGTGGAATTTTGGGCCGATTTTCCGTCCCCAAGACCCAGTCCTCCCCTTAAGGTATACTAAATAAAAGATAAGCATTTACTAGTTTAGCTTTGCCTTTGTGAAGAATGAAACATAAAAAGAAGCATACGATGGGGCTGTTTAGGTGTTGCAGTGCTTTACATTGAAACTGACCATAGCAACTTCTACCAATCCAAGTGAAATTCCAAGCTCAAAAGCAAAATGGTGCATGCACCATCGAAGCCGTTTCAGTGCGTACTTGAGCAAATTCCAAGACTTCAACTTTTTTTCAGGAGCATCGTAGTTTAAAGTTGTTTATACATTATTTTTGACGTGGGAGAGGCCGTTTTAAATAGTGAAACATATTAATAGCAAGCTCAATAGTTGCACAAAAAGTGGTCAGTATATCAGCAACTTGTTATGTTGGGGCTCGTCCTTAAAAAAACCCTCAAAAATTAAGCGCACTGAAGCTGGCATCAGCAGTTACAATACAGCAGCACTTGGCGCAAAAGTGACACTGAAAATCTCTTGCTCTTGGACTTGGTGTTCCGAATTTTGGGTGTGGTTCATTGAAGGTGTTTTTATGTTCATGCAAAGCACCAAGCCTGTAGCATCAATAACTGCCATTTTCTTTTTCGTTGTCATCTTCAGAGACCCAAGGTTCATGGAGAAGACAATGAAACTTCCAGGAAACCAGCCGGTAATGTTTCATTAGGTTCTTTCCTTTTAATTTTTTTAGTACAGTATGCCCTCAGAAATAGTCAAGCCCCGTTACAACGAACACCACATTAACGAACATTTCAGATTAACGAACTTTTATGAAATCCCGTGCCAACTGCTTATAGTTTCAATGTAAAAATATTTCACTACTACGAACTTCAGAATAACGAACATTTCAGAATAACGATCGTTATTTAATTTCCGTGTCATCTTAACAACACCTCAGCACTACGAACTCATATCCCGAAATGCGAGGATTCTTAGATTTCCGTGTATCCGTCACGGCAGTCGGAGCTCTAAGCTAGCAGACGACGCAGCGCGAAGAGCGGGCCGCCTTGCAACTTGCTTCCCGCAAAAACCTGAGATGGCGCGGAAGGAGAAAGATGCGGGCGGAGACTTTTTTTTTTCCTTCTCCGTTGTGGAGGCAACGACGCACCAGGTTTTGTGAGCGGAGAGGCGGGGAGCATGGGCTCGTAAAACCTGAGACGGTGCGGCAGAAGAAAAAAAAAGTAGTAATTAACGCTGAAGTGGGCCTTTTTTTTTTTTTCCTGTTGCGGAGGTGACGACGCATCACGTTTTTCTTGCTTGTTTTCTCAGTTGTTCGCGTGCTGTCACCCGTATCAGGCCTGTCCATCTTGTTTTTCTTCTGGTTATATTGTGTTAGAAGTGCGTGACGGCGTTCGCGTTGCCATGAGCTCAACAACTCTAAGCACGGCGAAGAAGCGAAAGCAGTTTTCTCTGAGCGAGAGAGTAGAGATTTTTCGCGAGATAGAAGACGGGAAGAAACAAACCGTCGTGTTTTCTTTGAGCGAGAGAGTAGAGATTTTTCGCGAGATAGAAGACGGGAAGAAACAAACCGTCGTGGCTAAAGAACGTGGAGTGGCGCGGTCGACGATCGCTACGATTCTCAAAGATAAGGAGAAAATCTTTAAGCACCAGCAAGAATCTTGCTGCACGTTACGGCAGCACCCGAAGACCGCGACGAGTCCGTGTCGGCCACAGATGCGTTGGACTGCTTGCGAAAACTCCGCATATTTATAGCCAAAAGCGGCACAGCGGCCGAAGGCGTGCATAAGAATGCGGACGGTCTGGAATCGTTCGTGCTGCAGAGTCTGTGCTGCACCCATCAGAAGACGATCACGGACTATTTCAAATAAATGTGCCTTGTCTGACGATCACGTGTGCATTGTGTGAGAAACGAGTTCAAGGAGGTACCGTTTCAAAGGTAGGACGCTTGCGTTACTGAAATGCTATTGTTATGGCTAATTTTTGGGCTTTCACTATAACGACCTTTCAGAATAACGAACATTTTCCCGCGGTCCCCTGAAGTTCGTTGTACCGAGATTTCACTGTATTGCTTTTGAAATTGCGACCTAAACAAACTTCCTTGTCCTGAAACACAATTTTCATACCTTTGGGTATGAACTAAAACTGAAACTGATCGCTGAACTAATTGGGCAATGATGGTGTGGCGCTGCATTTTCCTTCTAGTGCGTGTTCATACATAGTTCTGTCGCAGCTGTCAGGTTTGATTACGCTGGTTTATGTAAAGTGTGATTTATTTCAGCACTACTAATGGCACCTTTATACAATTGAAACCCGCGATAACGAAATCCTGTGACTACAGAATTCTCGTGACATTGAAATATTTTCGTATCCCCGGCTTGCAGCCATAAGATTCAATGTATTTTGTACTTCTCGGCAATGAAATGTCGCTGTACTATAATCTCGCACCAACGAAATTTGCCAGAATGTAACTCGTATATTACCTACTCACGCAAGCCTAGCAGGCTCTAAAATGTGCTCAAATGCTATTGCTTTGCACTAAAATTTTGTGAATGGCGGTCGAAAGCTTGGAGTGCCACGTATCGGGCCGTGATGGAGCGATAGTGCGGGAATATGCATTCCTTGCTTCAAGGATGCTGGTTTTGGTGCCACCCGACAGGTACTGCATGCGGATTCGGCACCAGACATAACTTTGCACTAAGGGGGTGTAATCTTGATCGACTTGCTTAGGGTATACGAGATACAATCACTTTCGCACTAGGCACCGGACATGTTGGCACCTACAGGCGTGTGCTGGAGAAATGCTGCTGCATACGTGAAGCACTGTTGCTCCGCGTCTGGTACCGAGTTACGCAAAATCTTGCAAAAGTGATCGTATCTCCAAAAGCAATTGACTGAGAATACTGCAGTGCTGCCACTGTTAATTGATGCGTACGCGCTTCGTACTGTCAACAATGCGGTTCTATATCCTCACACAAGCTTGCCAATGTAAGCTAACGAAACTTTGACGGTAAAGTTTCAATCTGCGATGCATTACCTATCTGCGCTGTCTCATTTCACAACTAAATTGTCACGAAAGCAAATTTTTTCGCATTCCCTGCCCATTTCTTTATTGCGAGGTTCAACTGTACTCGGTAATTCCTTGCAGCGCTGGGCATTTTGCTGGGCCTATTAGCCAATAGGAAAGCTGGATATCCCTAAAGATGTGTTCATCCGTGTCGTGTCATTTGCTCGGTGCCCACTTGCCATCCTTTTGATGAGTGACTCCACTAACGGTGAAGGACAAAACAAATATTTTTGTTTTGTAACTGTAGGCTGCGTTAACCATGAATGCCTCAGTGGGGTTTCACCTCATAGATACACTTCCTGAGTAGTTCAGTGCCACCTCCTTAGCAAGCTTTAGTAAGAGCGAACACCCTGATAAATGTTCACGAGTGCTGCACCATCTATTCTGCGTCTATTTGGCATTTGCTCACCACCGTAATCACATCCCTTACTAGAGCGCGGAGTACTAAGTTAATGATGCAGTAAACAATTAGGCCTTCATAACGTTGTGAATTGCCAATGCTTCACCAGCTCTCATACTGTGGTACCATCTGCTAAATGGAAAGCAAACCACTTTTATGGCTCGGCAGTGCCCCAGTAGTCCTAGCAGCATCAAAACGAACAGCTGATCTCAATGACAAAACAAACTTAATGCTTTGTGCTCAGTGTGGAATGAGACTAAGCAATGATGGATTTAACCATTTATTTGTTGCTTTGGGGCAGAAAGCCAGTAACAAGCTTGAATTCGGATCGAAGCAGGCGGTTTGGTCTCCATTGGGTGCTGCCATGTTGCTGCATAATCACGGCTGGGGTGGCTATTAATCTTACGGGCAGTGACCTCCATGGTAACTTGCAGTGTACGATGTGCATGCGCAAAAGGCACAACCTCTTGCGTATCACTGTAGTGTATCATGTGTGAAGCAAAAATAACTCCCTAATCTCGCCAGTAATAGGACAGCTAAACCCGAAACTATATTCTGCTGCACAAAGATCTTGCTTATGTACACCTGTACCTACAGTAGTGCCACAAGGCACTTGTGAGATAAGTGTATAGCTGCGCATGTAAAAAATGGTAGATACAGATAGATAACAGCATGGATTAGATAAATTGCAGGGTGCTCATTCAGTCAAACCTTGAATCTCATGGGACTGCTAAATATCATTCATTCTGGATTATTGTATCTAGAACATACAAATTAGCATTAAAAACTAAATTCAACAAGAGGAATCGTCTACATTTGGATGCTGAATCTCCACAAACGTGTTCATGCTAATGTTACTCTGCATGTTCCAAGTGAGAATGCTCATTTATTTGAAGTCATCACCACCTCGTGCCCAGCTAGTTTGTCCAGAACTTGTCTGCTGACACCATGCGAGTGTGTGCCTCGCTGTAAGATTAAATGCTGCATGGCAACAGTGATCACAGTGCTGCAATTCACGAGCACACATCGACCGTCAGACATGAAACCTGCAGCAATGCATTTCTTCAAAGTGCAGATAACACGCCTCGAACTGTCGCGCCAGCTACTCTTAAGACCATTGATATGATACCGGTGGCTGTAATTAAAGTGCTTCATCGTTTGCATGTCTGCGATTTGTACGTTTTTTTTACCACTGTGCATGATCTCCATACTTTACTGCATGCTGTGGGGTCAAGATTTCATGCTCACCTTTCAGCTTGAGCTGCTTGAAGGGGTCAAACAAATGCTGGTGGATGAGCGGCCGACGTCGTTTGCCGACTGCATCGCCTGGGCCAGGCTGCGTTTCCAGGACCAGTACAACAACCAGATCCGGCAGTTGCTCTACAACTTTCCAGAAGACCAGGTGAGGGCAGTCCTGTTGCCTTTGTGGCTTGTAGATGCCAGCTTTTCAGGAATTGGGCCAGGAACAAGTGCAGCTTCAACTGTAGATGGCAGGCACTGCAATTGCCACATGAAGTCATTAAAGCAGCTCTGATCAAGCTATCAATCTATCTGCAAGCTGTCTATCACTCAGTTACAAAACTGCAATGTTTAAACAAGAGTTCAGGTGAAAGGTGGTTGGAAGGTTTTTATTTTTCATAGTCAATTTTTGTAACATTGCTTGCCAGTCATCTATGCAGTTTCTCTGTCCATAAAACTCGCGTAGGAAAACTGATTTTCCCATTTTCCTTTTCTGCACCCCCGCACCCCCGTCTTCCTCTTTTTCAGACTACAAGTTCAGGTGCCCTATTTTGGTCAGGCCCCAAACGTTGTCCCAGGCCTATCGAGTTTGACCCCAAGGAGGCAAGTACAAATTGCGCTCTGTGTATGTTTTTGAGATATTAGTAGCCATTGCCGTGACTATACAATAGTTGTGAAGCAATCAATTTCAAAAGCTTTGTTACCATAGATCTTGTGTACATTCACTTGTGACGGCATTTGACTTGTTTGTAAAGAAAAGCATACAGCGCATATTCACTCACATAACGTATGCATTTATTTTTACACAAAATTCGGCACAATCTTTGGGGTGCGTTACTTCTCGAGGGGGGGGGGGGGGGGGGACGATAAGATATTAGTTTAATGTGGGTTTTCATTCATTGTGCGAGCAGATACAACACAGGCTTCCACTTGGATATTGAGGAAACCCAACAGCACACTCTGGATTTCTTTACTTCATGCTCTTTGAGGTCCTTCGCTCACTCATAATGTTCTTGCATTTGGCAATGCAGACCCTGCACATGGACTACATAGTGGCTGCAGCCAACCTGCGAGCAGCCATGTTCGGCCTGCCGAAGTGCACAGACCGGGAGGAAATAGCCTGTGTCCTCAAACGGGTCAATGTGCCGCCATTCGAGCCACGGCAAGGAGTGCGCATTGCTGTCACAGATGCCGAGGCCCAGCAGACGATGGGCGGACCCACTGGTATGTCTTGCTGGAAGCACTTTTATTGCCTGGGTTTCCTTGCCTGCGTTGTGCTTTGCGAACTGAACTAGGCCGGCTGCGTCGGAAAGCTTTCGGCTGTGGTGCTTGTGCACTGTAGAGTTCACTGAGAATAAACGTGCTCGGAGGAAAGCCACAAGTCCCAACCCCGGTACAGTATAATAGCTCGTTTGAAAGCGTAAAACGGACAGACAGCATAATCACTGTTGCCTAGAAATGGTCATGGCAATGTCGGCGAAAGTGACACAACTTAAAACATGCTGCTCCAGGCTACCTTTAAAGTAGCCTGGAGTAGACTATGCCCAGTAGCTTTGCGGTTGGTCAATTCCCAACAAGATAATGCTCAGTCATCAGCAACCTGTTTTTGAAGTGAGGCTAGCCTAGAAATCCCCTCTGCACTGGAAAGGCGTGTGCGGCAGCTTCAAAAGATGAGCGAACTGCCTCTTTGTCAGCCCATTCTGCATCATTGTCAACCAACTTCCTGGAGAAAAATGTTATTGCGCAGCAATTTTAATGTGTAAGCATTCTTTGGCAGGTACCCCAGCAAAACCTGTCTGTCACATAAAAAGTGTAATGCCTTGCATCTGCACAAAAACTTTTCGTTTGTGACGTTAAGACATTTAATCGTTATAATAGTTTAAATGTAGGTGATTGGTAGCTTTATAAACTATAAGGGAAAATTTGAGCCCCCCCCCCCCTGAGTCTGCAGAAAACTGGTTTCGTCATGCTGCCTTGAAAGCGTACTTCCTTGCGTTACGGGTGTATGTACAGAGCAGCCTATGTGAGGCTGATGAGCATAAAAAGAATAACTTATTAGTACATGTGCTAATAGTATACCATATTCATTCAAATGTAAGGCGAGGTTTTTTTCCCACAATCCTGAGCTTCATTCACCCCCGCCATATATACGAATTTTGCTTGAGGAGGGTGGGGCTCTAAAATATCTAAAACAGGATGTTCTTTGTTTGGAGCCTAATTAGCTAATTAACAGCAACTTGCAAGGTAACATACTGCACATGTAATCTATTGTGAGTGTTCGTGGTGTGTTGTAAGCCATAAATAGTTGTTTTTGACCATTTTGAAGTGAAGTTATAGGTTGTCAAACTTAGTCATAAAAAATGCGCACATTGATAATAGAAAAATGTGAGTATGGGCATTTCTTATGGCTAAGTTTGGCAACCTATAACTTTGCTTCAAGGTGGCCTGAAACTGTTGATAGCTTACAACAGACTATAAACTTTCAAAATCTATTCCGTATGCTGTACGTTGCCATGCAACTTGCTGTTAAAGGGGACATGGCAATAAAACTTTTATTTTTTTATTTATTTAGATTAAATTTAGCATGCAGGTGTGATATGTCATGCTGATATAAAGTAGTTTTGTGCTATGTATTATAGTTTCGAAAAAAAACATGACAAATGTTTTGAGGTGCAATGTTTCAATATCTAAGTGCAAAATGCAGAATGATTTTGTCTTCGTTGTGAAATGGCACTGAGATGACTGAAAGCAACTGCTCAGTTTAATATGTTGTGAACATTTTACCGTTTAAATATTTTCTTTGGACACCTAAAACCCGCCTGAGATGTAGTCCTTTAATTGGCTAATTAGGCTCCAAACAAAAAGAACATCGTTTTGAATATCACAAAAATAGCATTTTTTAAATCAGCTGGTAAAAATATGTAAACTTTGCA